>NC_042615.1:703292575-703601209 GCF_901001135.1 Rhinatrema bivittatum | reverse complement strand
GTAGGCAGAGTATGCAGAGTTCAGGAACAGAACCTTGATGGTAACACTCACACAATAGTCTCTTGTAGCAGCCCAGAGGCTAGAATGAAGTAGGCCCTCGAGGAGCAAGTACCTGGTTCCAAGGAAAGCTCTGAGAGAGAGAGACGGTAACTCACTGGTGTTGTAGGCAGTGGTGACTTCCTGGCAGAAGTAGTATTTGGTAGCAGGTCCGGAAATGTGGGCCCTCGAGGAGCGAGTACCGGTTCCAGACTGCGACCTGAAAAGCAAGAGAGAGAGCGAG
Organism: Rhinatrema bivittatum; assembly: GCF_901001135.1. NCBI lineage: Eukaryota > Metazoa > Chordata > Amphibia > Gymnophiona > Rhinatrematidae > Rhinatrema > Rhinatrema bivittatum. The sequence goes on along the minus strand of NC_042615.1, from coordinate 703,600,929 downwards.
GCCCCTGAGGAGCGGGTATTCCTGGTAAAGTCTGAGGAGGCAGAGTAGCAAGGTATGCGGAGAGCGAATCCCATCCGCAGCGATACCTGGAGGAAGCTAGGTAAACATATGAAACCTTAACCTAAACCTTTGCTAACTCGAATAGCTAGCAAAACGAAAGACCTTAAGTATCCGGTGAGGATGACGTCATCTCAGGGGGACGCCCCTGAGGTTCACGCCACAGCTGGTACTTGAGTCGGGGCCGCAACGCGCGCGCCCTTAGGCTTCAGGAGAACATGACGGAAGGCAGCGTCTAGCCGGTCCGGGGACGCTGGAGGAGAATGGCAAGATGACGCTGCGGCCGCCAAACTTCCATCAACCAAAGAAGGAGTCGCCAAAAAGGTAAGGTGGGTGGAGCGGAGACGTCTGGCAGCGATAGTCGCAACAACAAGCAAGATAACAAACAAAAGCTTGCTTATCTCATCAATACTGGAAACATAAATGCAGTAGTTTACATATAAGTAGTTGTACAGAAGTTTTTGCTTCCTTCTCCTCACATGGGGTGCCCACTATCCAATCTGGGACCTGCCTTCTTATCCCTCTCCCTAGGGAGGAACGTCTAACCAGGATTCCCTTTTGGGCTGTCTTAAATTGGACCAGGCTAAATGCTGTACTTTAAGGTATCCCAAAAGTATGATCTCACTCAGAAAAATTATATATCTTGGATAATAGATTCACGAGTGAAAGATTATAAGTGATCCTCATATAGCACTTGGCAGGCATGAAAACTTTCAAGTTCCTGATCAATAGATCTGCTAAGGTATAATCATCGGTCACTGTGTGGTTCTCAGTCTTGCTAAACGTGAGCCAAAAGTACTAAATTTTGATATATATATTTTTTGGTTTTGGGTCAGAGTTAAGGGCTGCACAGAGGAAGACCGTGATGGTCTAGGTGAACCGGTGTCCAAAGTTTTCTGCCTTCATCTTTCAATCCAGCATATTTAAAACAAAAAAACTATATATAAAAATTTAGTACTTTTGGCTCACATTTAGCAAGAGTGAGAATCCACACAGTGACCGATGATTATACATTAGCACATCTATTGATCAGGAACTCGAAAGTTTTTATGCCTGTCAAATGCTATATGAAGGGTCACTTATCTTTTACTTGTGAATCTATTATCCAAGATATATAAATTTTCCGAGTGAGATCATAATTTTGGGATATATTTTTCATTCTTTCACTCTTTGGTTCACTATTTATAGTGTTGGCACTTTTAATGTGGACTTTGAAGGAGTGTGTAACATAGACTCCTTTCATACACATGCATTTTCCTTGTAGTATGCTGAAACTTGGGAAAGTGAGTAGGGTTTTCTATCATATCGTCACTTTTCCATTGTGGCTGATCGATGCACTGGACTGGGTCTCAAGTCCTAGCACACACAACACACAAGAAGGTGTAATCCCTGATGACAAAAGAAGATGTCCTATAGATTAAGGGTGGCAGAAATGGAGCCCTTTTGAGGAGTAGTTGTGATCCTACCCTTAGTATCAGATACAGTTATGTGAACTATGGACTAAAATCCTGTTTCTCCCATTGAAATGGCTTCTGACCTAGGGCCAATCATTTTGTCTCCCATTGCCTTGGGTACCCATTTGGATTGTAAGCTCTTTGGTCATGTGTGTAATTTATTGTACAGCACCCCAATTTAGGTAGGGCACTGTATACATGGAAAAATAATAATAATGAAACTAATGCATAGAAATGCATACTTTGCCATCTGACCTGTGTACCCTGAAGAATAGTTGTTCACTAATATAGAAAATAAGATTGCATAGATGGAAAAGTCATTTTGTAAGTTTTCTTACTTGTTGAGCTTCCATGCTAGCAGATCTTCATGCTTTGTGCCTTCCTATGCTTTGTGAGTGTTTTTGTTTGGACTCAAGATGTTTTCTATGTGTTTTGATGATGTTTCTCTCCCCCCCCCCATTATATTTTGTGAAGAACAGTTGAATTAGTGTTTGTAAGAATATTTAAGTAAGGCAGGATTGGAATTAAAGCTTTATCATCTTCCTTCCCTTAGATCTTGTTGATGTCCCTCCTTATGGGTTCTCCTTGAGCCTTCTCCACACTTTCAGATGTTGCTGAAAACAGCACAACTTTGCATGTCTGAAGAGGAATAATATGCCTCATGCATATTTAAATGAGGCAGATAACTCTTTCCTCCTCATGAGAGGAGCCTGCCCAAGATCCCTCCTCAGATGCACATTATCAACCTTTTTGCCACGATCTGGGCTTCTGGATAGCATATAAGATATTCACTGACTCTCCCAAATGGCCATTTGTCTCATCCTCCTTTCCTGCTGTCAGGATCAATGGGATTCAAACCTGTGACCCTGAAATTTCTAGGCCGTGAACCTGCTGCAGAGGCTGCTGGCATTCCCAGGAGTTTGTGTATTTGTCCTGTTTCCTGGGAGAGTCAGACACATCTCCGCAGCCGTTCGATTGGACAAGCATAGGGTGTGCAATATATAAGGCATACTCAGAGGATACACAGTGCTGGTTCAACAGCCATCTTGGCATCTGCCCTGCAGGACGCTACCAGTTTGTTCCTGATTTCCAAGCCTTGCCTTATACAGGGTGGCCCATGGAAAAGTAGCCTGCCTCCAATACCAGTGCATTGGAGGCAGGGTACTTTTCCATGGGCCACCCCTGTATAAGTATTCAAGTCTTGTTCAAGTTAATAAATTTGTGTTCCAAGATGCCTGCACTTGTATTAAGGTACAGCACTCCTGCACATAAAGCTTCCTACTTCACAGTTCAGTCTCCAGTGACCTGTCTGTGTCTGGATCCAGATTCCTGTTCCATGTGTATCTTCTGGTGATTCTCCAGCTCCTTGCTACCGTGGCTCCACCCTGCCTCTCCAAATAAGCGCATTTCCCTCTGGGGAAAGCCCTGATTGCTAAGCTCAGACACCTATGACACCGGCCTCCAAAAGGATGAATCAACCACTTAGATTTTACAATTGTAGATTATTGGTGTATATTTTTTGTCCAAAGCAAGCACCATGAACAAGAGTGAAAAGCAGAATGTGGCTTTTTCAATGCGATAATTCTGAAACTAATGACATCAACATTGATGCCACTATCGAAATGACATTCTATATTTCTGTTTCTGGAAGAGGAAAATAATTGTAATCTGATTGCATATTTCTTGCTGCTGTTTCCATAGAATGCTAATGTAAGTGTAATTTGAGCAAAAGCTTGTTCTATACAAAGATATTGAAATGATGGTTCGTGGACCATATACCATAAAAAATATTTTGTAACTCCCTCTTTGGTTATGGGTCAGGAGGGCAGGGGCACATGAGGGTCCCAGAACAATCCTGTACTTTTCTCTCACTTTGACACAGTCCAAGGGCCCCAGAGTAGGATAACCATTCTCATTCAATCTTAAAGCATGTGAGTACCAATAAAAGACTCTGCAGGCTCATGTTGAGTGTCCAGAAATAGATCTTTACTGTCACAGTTCATACATAGCAAACTGGCAATGTTCACATCAGTTCTTGGCTTGAAAAGGTGAAATTTACAGTTCTCAATTTATCTGTGCAAGTGTCTCTCGGTATTGTGCGGGGAAAGACTCACCCTCCATGGTTTAGACAAGCAAGGTTCCCAGTTGGACAGGGTATCCTAGGCTGGGATGGAAAACCCCTTCCAAAAATGATGGCAAAAAAAGGATTACAGTCTCTGCGTAGTTGTCCCAAATGATGTCTGGTTGATGCGCTCAGAATAAAATTATAGATCTTACTCACAGTTGTCTCAATGAGATTTTTTGTAGGAAAAGTCCAGTAGCAGGAAACACAGCTTCTCTCTCTACAGATGTCCCCTCTTCAGGCAGGAAGGGCAGCCTTAAACTTCCTCCTGGGAACAGATTCACAAAAAGGGCAAAAAAGTAGAAGTCCTCTGCAGCAGGTCATCATTTGGAATCCTCCCTACCTCTGGATTTATCCTAACCGGTGTATATCCGGAATTCCTCCAGCCAAGGGTACCAGGGCTCTCACAGAAGGAATTCTCAAAAAGGCTAAAACATCCAAAAGTCTCAATCAAACTATGGAACTAGCACCAATAAGCACTGGCTCCCTTCCCACTAGGGTATTGGCCCAAGTTGTGAAACCCAGTACCCAAGAAGGGGGAAAAACCCCTCCTCCTATTCTTCCTAATTCCTAACCAAAAAGCCACACCTGGCAGTGCTGCAGCCTGCTTTTATAAGTAGCAGGGGACTGGCCATTCCAGCAACCTCAGTAGAGGAGCTGTTCTGAATGGTGCACCCTTCCCTCCACTACCTTTCCTATCCTTGCTCACAGGGTTGAAGACTAGGGCCATTTCGTGATGATCCCAAAGGGCCATCACACTTTATTAATAATCTGGATGTTAGTATAAATATCCTGCAAGCTATTTATTCATAAACTAAATTCTTGTTCTTGTGGTGTCCATGAGATTATTTTGTGGGACTATGTAGGTTGCAGAACTTCTGTTCAGCAGTTCTTTAGGGAGAAGGATTATACAAGTGAAAAATAATCAGCTGTTCTCAGGTGCACATATGTACTTCAGTGGCACTAAGATCGACTTTGACAAGACATCCTATGTGGATATGTACATCTGCATCTTGTTGATAATAACGTGGTTAGGTTCAATTCAGGGAAATGCTGAGGAAGGAATGAAGAGCGTGTGAGGAAAAGTGCTCAGAGAGAGGAATGTTTTAATTATGTAACTCGATAGATGCTGTGTTTATATAATAAGATTGGAACACAAGAATATATTCATTTTAAATTTTGAATGTAATTTATCAAATAGAGAAAATAGATTTTTTCGACCAATATGAACATTTTATTCTTTCTTTCAGAATGCTAATTTTCTGAGCACACAATGCAGTAAAGTTTTGAGTTCATTGCTGACTACAGATGTTGTCCTTTCTCCAATAATAATAATAAAGTGTGAATATAATTACAATTTAATTGCATTCCAAATTTCATTAAATACATAATAGGTACATTTTACTAGTAGAAAATGAGATGATAAGTGATTATATGTAAACAGAGTTACAATATATTAATCATGTTTTCAGACAGATCATATGTCTTCAGACCTAGAATATTCATTTCTGTGAATAAAAGTGACACTTTCCCTTCCTTCATGTACCTCAGTCCTGAGGACTCTTTCTCAATTGTTTCTATACTAGACTCTCTTTTCTGGCCTAACAATTCCTCTTACTCTTTTGGGCATTCCTGCAGAGTATGAATGAGCCTTTATTTGTAACCACCCAGGTTTTTTCCCCCCTAATTTATAATCCCTTCCCAACTCCATCCAGCCATTGCGGCAACAATTCTCTGTCAAGGTCCACAAACCACAACTCCCTCAGAGCTCTGTCAACATGGACTCTGTCTGGTCACCAAGTGTCACCATGCTGCAACAACTGGGACTCCTATCTCCAGGGGCTGTGAGCACTGCCCATGCAACATCCGCCAGTCCCGGCCCAGTAATGTACATAACCGTCTGCATAGAAGTGCACAGCCCTACCATGGAACTACTGGACTGATCCTATATTAGATGACTGTTAATGAAGAAGTATTGATCTTAATTATGGTCTTGGATTTTTTGATTTAGAAAAGTAGTGCCTTTATTAGTTTGATTGCCTAGTTTACTAAGACAATTTTCCCATTCTACATTTTGGAAAAGAATAATTTAGTAAATCAAGCCCTAAATGTTATAAATACCACTATCCAGATTTTTCTTTCACACATTAGATAAAACGAAAACTATAATAATGAAATCAGTTATTTCAAAGGTGTTGAAAGAGAGTATTGTACGGCTGTGCAGGCTGATTGAAGGTAATACTCTGGCAGGTGTGGCACAGGATCTTCTGCCTAATCAGCTACCTCCCCCTTGGGTTGAGCTCACAGGTTCTATGGCTGTAGGACTTTGTTGGCAGTGCCCATGGGGCAGGGGTACAAACAGAGATGAGGCAGGCTGACGTCAGGGCAGGCAGCAAACGAAGCAGCATCTAAGGTCAGGCCGGGGCAGGAATGAGATGTCAGTCCGAGGTGGAGGAACAGCAGGACACTCAGGATCCAGGGCAGATGAGACAGGAACGGGGAAAAGCACAGAGCAAAGGCAGGGCAAACCTAGAACAGGGTGCAAAGCAAGGCAGGGTCCAGACAGACAAGATACCTGAGGGACATATACAGGAACAAGGCAAAACAAGGGCAGAAAAAGCAAGAAACCAAAGCCAGGGCAGGGCTAGGCAGGCACAGGGTGGGACTGGGGCAGAGCAAAACAGAAACAGAATACAGATTAAGACAGGGATCAGACAAACAAGGATAAAAAAACAGGCAAGAGAACCATTTGGGGGCTACATTGAAAACAGGGAGCAGGAACAGGTAGGAGAGCCACTAGGAGGCCTCACAGGAGCTAGGGAATTAGATAGGATCAAGAACAGGACAAGAAGGCCTCTATCAGGCCACACTAAACACAGGAACAAGGACAAGGCATAATAAAGTTCGAGTGGCCACAACAAGGAGCAAGAGTGACTCGATGAGGAGGTGAGACAGGCTTTTAAGGTGTGGCAGGGCTGCCTCATGTGCCTTTGAGGCAAGCCTTCTCAGTTGTTACTATCCCTTACTGGCGTACATTATTTATAAGGTCTTGGAAGCAAGTGTTGAAATCATGTACTCCAATAAGGGATAGTAACAACACATAGATTTATTATTTATTTATTTATAGGTTTTTATATACCGATAGCCGTTTGCACATCGTATCGGTTTACAGATAACTAAAACTTTTTGACAGTGTCATTATACAGAACTTTTGGCACTGCCATTACATAGAACAGTAAACTTTGCATACAAGAAATAAACATCAACAAACAGTAACTGGGTAACTATTTACAGGGAACGAAGGTTCCTCAATTGGAAGCAGATGAGGGAAAAATTAACAAGAGCACATAGTGACGGTAGTACGTGGAAAGCATTGAAATCAAATCAAGAGGTCATAGGGGAGAAGGTAATTGAGAGATAAAGACAGCAGAAGCACATGTAAAAGGTGATACAGGGAATGCATTATACACAGCTTAGGGGGTTATCAGGAGGATGATTGCTGAGGGAGGGGTAGGCCTGTAAGAATAGCCAGGTCTTTAGGTTTTTTTTGAATTTGGGTGTGGATGTTTCAGTGCGCAAGTCTGGGGGCATAGAGTTCCACAGGGTGGGGCCGGCAAGGGAAAAGGCTCTGTTCATTGTGGAAATAAGATAGACTTTGCTAATAGCTATCTACAGATCAACAGCCAAAGACAGTGCAGGGATGGAAGGGAGTAGGAGGAAGTCCTCCTGGTCACAAGCAACAGCAGGCCTCATCACTTTCTGCTCATAGGCAGTGGGGACTCTATCCTCTACATATCTAGAACACCTCAGTTTGCATACAGTAGGCTATATGAGCTTTACATAGAAGCCACTTTTCGGGATGACACCGTGTTCTAGCAGGCTGCAAGTAGATAACATATATGTTGCTGTCATACATTAAAAAGCTAATGTAATTCCTGCCTTTTAAGTGGACTGAAGACAATTGTAAGGCCCCAGTGTTATCTCTTGTGAGGTCATTTGTGTTACTCCACTAAGACCACAGAAGAGTTACATGTAGACTATCTACTCTCTGGGCCTGGTACCTGCAGCTGCAAAACTATGCTCATTATAGATGAACAAGACTTTCAAGTAGGCTTCTGACTAAAGAGTTATGTGATTGCAGCATTAAGTGCTAGACCTAGAGAGAAGGTGAATTGTTTGGTCAGAGGTGATATATCGTCACAATGGAAGAGGCCAATGGTTTGTTATAGCTGCGCTATGACATGAGCATAGCTATACAACCTATTGGTCACCAACAGAGTGAAGACATTGCTGCATTACTTCTAGTCCACTTGGCTGTGCCCAACTCACGTACATGCCCATATACCCAATAGTTAGCAAAGAGTATGCTCTCTAGAGAAGGCAACATGAGCCACTTATGAAGGTCCGCAGTAAGGCTCTTGCTGTTCTTCCTTGGGAGTATTCCATTAGCTTTCCTTTTTATGGCCTAGGCCACATGGTCTTACATGCAAGAAATTTGCCTAGTTGAAATGGTCAATGACACGCTAGCATACAAGGTTATGTGGGTCCCAAACCTCTAACTTAGTGAAACCTTAATACAGAAACCACACAAAAAGAGCACACAACCAGAAAGTAAAGTTTCAAAATATGTGACCACTTTATTAAACAACATTTGTAGTCACAACATTCAAAGCAATTCAGCATCTTTGGTAATCACATTTTGCCATGACAAGATCTCAGATAGCACATGACATTGTATTTGAAATGACCAGCACATTTTGTGGATATATATATACATACATTGTTACAAATGGCAACACTACATATACAGAAAAATGAGCTGATCCTTTGGCAAAATGATGATTATATGATGAGATGGAGCAGGACCGTGGCTGGAGACCACAGCAAGTAGGCAGGACTTTGGGCAGAACATAGAGGAGGGCATAAGAAGGAAGCAGCCGGACAACACCGGCAGATAGTAGACAATCCACATCAGCAAGCTGGCACAAGAACTCTATAGAGAGGACAGGCCCAGTGGTTGTCTTCCATCTAGTTGCCACAGGAACTCTGTAGATTGGATAGGCCTGACTTGTTTGGAAATGTCATCTTTTTGTGCATTTTTTTTAGGCTTTGCACCTGTGTGCCTCATGGCCCTTTCCCTCCCTTTGGCTTTTTGCTGGCTGGGGGTGGCATTTCATTTAGAGGTCTACCCCTCAGGCCATCCTGAGAGCTGGGGACTGCTCCGAGGAGTGGACTCCTATGAGGATGGCCCGGGAGCAGGCTGTGGCAGGTGCTGAATTAGCTGCAGTACTGCTGTGGTCAAATTATTTATTAAGAACATAAGAACATAAGAAAATGCCATACTGGGTCAGACCAAGGGTCCATCAAGCCCAGCATCCTGTTTCCAACAGTGGCCAATCCAGGCCATAAGAACCTGGCAAGTACCCAAAAACTAAGTCTATTCCATGTAACCATTGCTAATGGCAGTGGCTATTCTCTAAGTGAACCTAATAGCAGGTAATGGACTTCTCCTCCAAGAACTTATCCAATCCTTTTTTAAACACAGCTATACTACCTGCACGAACCACATTCTCTGGCAACAAATTCCAGAGTTTAATTGTGCGTTGAGTAAAAAAGAACTTTCTCCGATTAGTTTTAAATGTGCCCCATGCTAACTTCATGGAGTGTCCCCTAGTCCTTCTACTATCTGAAAGAGTAAATAACCGATTCACATCTACCCGTTCTAGACCTCTCATGATTTTAAACACCTCTATCATATCCCCCCTCAGTCGTCTCTTCTCCAAGCTGAAAAGTCCTAATCTCTTTAGTCTTTCCTCATAGGGGAGTTGTTCCATTCCCCTTATCATTTTGGTAGCCCTTCTCTGTACCTTCTCCATCGCAATTATATCTTTTTTGAGATGCGGCGACCAGAATTGTACACAGTATTCAAGGTGCGGTCTCACCATGGAGCGATACAGAGGCATTATGACATTTTCCGTTTTATTCATCATTCCTTTTCTAATAATTCCCAACATTCTGTTTGCTTTTTTGACTGCCGCAGCACACTGAACCGACGATTTCAATGTGTTATCCACTATGACACCTAGATCTCTTTCTTGGGTTGTAGCACCTAATATGGAACCCAACATCGTGTAATTATAGCATGGGTTATTTTTCCCTATATGCATCACCTTGCACTTTTCCACATTAAATTTCATCTGCCATTTGGATGCCCAATTTTCCAGTCTCACAAGGTCTTCCTGCAATTTATCACAATCTGCTTGTGATTTAACTACTCTGCACAATTTTGTGTCATCTGCAAATTTGATTATCTCACTCGTCGTATTTCTTTCCAGATCATTTATAAATATATTGAACAGTAAGGGTCCCAATACAGATCCCTGAGGCACTCCACTGTCCACTCCCTTCCACTGAGAAAATTGCCCATTTAATCCTACTCTCTGTTTCCTGTCTTTTAGCCAGTTTGCAATCCACGAAAGGACATCGCCACCTATCCCATGACTTTTTACTTTTCCTAGAAGCCTCTCATGAGGAACTTTGTCAAACGCCTTCTGAAAATCCAAGTATACTATATCTACCGGTTCACCTTTATCCACATGTTTATTAACTCCTTCAAAAAAGTGAAGCAGATTTGTGAGGCAAGACTTGCCCTGGGTAAAGCCATGCTGACTTTGTTCCATTAAACCATGTCTTTCTATATGTTCTGTGATTTTGATGTTTAGAACACTTTCCACTATTTTTCCTGGCACTGAAGTCAGGCTAACCGGTCTGTAGTTTCCCGGATCGCCCCTGGAGCCCTTTTTAAATATTGGGGTTACATTTGCTATCCTCCAGTCTTCAGGTACAATGGATGATTTTAATGATAAGTTACAAATTTTTACTAATAGGTCTGAAATTTCATTTTTTAGTTCCTTCAGAACTCTGGGGTGTATACCATCCGGTCCAGGTGATTTACTACTCTTCAGTTTGTCAATCAGGCCTACCACATCTTCTAGGTTCACCGTGATTTGATTCAGTCCATCTGAATCATTACCCATGAAAAACCTTCTCCATTACGGGTACCTCCCCAACATCCTCTTCAGTAAACACCGAAGCAAAGAAATCATTTAATCTTTCCGCGATGGCCTTATCTTCTCTAAGTGCCCCTTTAACCCCTCGATCATCTAAAGGTCCAACTGACTCCCTCACAGGCTTTCTGCTTCGGATATATTTAAAAAAGTTTTTACTGTGAGTTTTTGCCTCTACAGCCAACTTTTTTTCAAATTCTCTCTTAGCCTGTCTTATCAATGTCTTACATTTAACTTGCCAATGTTTATGCTTTATCCTATTTTCTTCTGTTGGATCTTTTTCCAATTTTTGAATGAAGATCTTTTGGCTAAAATAGCTTCTTTCACCTCCCCTTTTAACCATGCCGGTAATCGTTTTGCCTTCTTTCCACCTTTCTTAATGTGTGGAATACATCTGGACTGTGCTTCTAGAATGGTATTTTTTAACAATGACCACGCCTCTTGGACATTTTTTACTTTTGTAGCTGCTCCTTTCAGTTTTTTTCTAACAATTTTTCTCATTTTATCAAAGTTTCCCTTTTGAAAGTTTAGCACGAGAGCTTTGGATTTGCACACTGTTCCTTTTCCAGTCATTAAATCAAATCTGATCATATTATGATCACTATTGCCAAGCGGCCCCACCACCGTTACCTCTCTCACCAAGTCCTGTGCTCCACTGAGAATTAGATCTAAAATTGCTCCCTCTCTCGTCGGTTCCTGAACCATTTGCTCCATAAAGCTATCATTTATTCCATCCAGGAACGTTATCTCTCTAGCGTGACCCGATGATACATTTACCCAGTCTATATTGGGGTAATTGAAGTCTCCCATTATTACTGCACTACCAATTTGGTTGGCTTCCCTAATTTCTCTTAGCATTTCACTGTCCATCTCACCATCTTGACCAGGTGGACGGTAGTATACCCCTATCACTGTAGTCTTCCCTGATACACAAGGGATTTCTACCCATAAAGATTCAATTTTGTATTTAGTCTCATGCAGGATGTTTATCCTGTTGGACTCTATGCCATCCCGGACATAAAGCGCCACACCTCCTCCTTATGTAAGGGCTGCTGTTTGCTGCTGCACTGAATTGGTGTGTTTGACCTGAGCCCTTCTCTATTGGACCAATTCTGCCTACTCTCAATGTGGTCTCAATGTGCTGCAGGTGTGGCTGGTAATGGGGTTGCAGGTTGCGAAGGTGGTATCTGTAGCTGCAAGGCTGGCATGCTGGGCTCATGGACTGAGCTGGCTGAGTGACTTCTAAATCCCACAGGCTACGTGGGGTGTTGAAGGCATCTGGAGACTGAGCATGTTCTTCCCATGGCAGGGCTGTGCCTTCCATGAAGTTTGATAGGTTGAGGCTGGTGTCAAGGGGTATGGGTGACCCAAAGTGTTGAAGTAGCTGCTGCTGAGTCTGCTGCTGCTGTTTCTCCTCCTCTTTTTCTTCCTCTATCTTTTATGTCTCAGCATCCATGAGAAAGGGGTCACTGAGACCTGGGGTTGCACTGCTGGTACCTGGGCTTCAATGCTGGGACCAGGAGCTTCCTAGGCGAGAGATGTGGAAACAAAGAAGATAGTATGAATGCTAAGAAGTGTTTTGCATAAGATGTGCACTTTGCTTCATCAATGTGAGCATCCTATGCAAAAAAAAAAAGTGTGGACATCTGTAGCAGGCTTCACATTTACAGGGCATGTGACTTATCATCCCTGGCTTGCTTTGCGTCCAAGGCCTCATCCATGCCTTCAAAGCTTCCAGTCCCAGCTGTTAAATGAGACACTCCTCCATCAGATAAGGGGCTGCTCCTGCAGTCTGATGCATCTGTTTGTTCCTGCTGGCCAGCTTATTCTTTAACTGTCTTGATGGCCCTGTCCCTGCTCTCTGATCCTCTTGATGCTGCTGTGTCTGGATATGGCCTGGGTGATGGTCTACACAGCAGGTGAAGTTACCTATACTCTCAACATGTATTGTAGCCCACACATAAATATAAGAGAGTTAACAAACTTTATTATCACAAATTACTTGGCACATACCATGAAATGTGTCTGGATGGTTTCACAACACTCACCCTTATACTCATTCACACTCTTACCCATTCATTCAATTTAAAAGACAGATACTAGCATTATCATCAAACAGCCTAACTGCACTAGCTCACAGCAAAATGTGAAAAGAGCTATATGTGCATATATCAGTAAAAATCTGATAACCTTATGGCTTGTATGCCATTTACAACACTTAACATAGACTTATATGTGGTTTACATCAAAGCAATCATCTTTTCAATAAATTTCCATACATCTTTAATAATATAGTCAGTGCTGAGCTCTTCCCATCTCTTCAGTAGACCACGACTTATGTGTAGATCTCAATTTACCCAATGGCATTACAATCTGTTCCCCTTTTCTTGGCTGTTGACAATTTTCCTTCCTCATGAAGATCAATCACCCTAGTGATGATGATGATGATGATAATGCTGGTACCTGTATTTTAAATTGAATGAATGGGTAAGAGTGTGAGTGTTGTGACACCATCGAGACACATTTCATGGTATGTGCCAAGTAATTTGTGATAATAAAGTTTAACTCTCTTATATTTATGTCTGGGTGATGGTCTACCATATTTGGCCCTTGGCAGCCTTAGAGTTCATCGCAGCCTGATTGCCAAAGAGCAGTTTGAAATGAATAGCGAGTGGAGTGCTCCAGGGACCTGTACTTGTACCATATTATGTAACTTGTTCATTAATGATCTAGAAATAGTAATAATAACAAAAGAAATGCCATGCTGGATCAGATACAAGGTCCATTAAGCCCAGCATCCTGTCTTTGACAGTGGCCAGTACCTGGCAGATCCCAAAAAGTAATCCTTCCCAGGAATAGCAATTGCTTGCCCTAGTCTACCTGGCTAATAATGTTTCATGGGTTTTTCTTTCAGGAACTGGTCCAAATCTCTTTTAAATCCTGCTATGCTAGTCACCTTGATCACATCCTCTGGAAATAGATTCCACGGCTTGGTTGTGCATTAAGTGAAAAAGTACTTTCTACAATTTCTTTTAAATCTGTTCCCTTGTTTTGGTATTATTTGAAAGAATAAATAACCACTCTTTCCTTATTGTCTATGCCAGACAAGTGGGTTATGTCCTGCTGCCTGCAGTTGCAGACAAAAAAATGCTCAAAACTGACTCACTCCCTATAAAGGTCTGGTGCTGCTTGCAGCTGTTCTATATTTCTCTGTCTGTTGCAGATGTGTAGGCTGGTGCTGCAGCTATGAGTAGGCTCCTCCCAAGAAGGCGTAAGGCCTGGAAGCATGTCGGGTGACTCTCCTGTTGGCCAGGTTCTACCTTCCCTCTTATGAACCGACTCATTTGGGGTCTGAGTTCCTGCACCAATGGGTCAAGCACCAGCTGGTCCCCAGTGACTTTATTCCCTTGGTGGATCTGGCAGCAGGAGCTACTGACTGCATGCTCTTCCTCTATTTGCGGAGAGTAACAGGGAGGCAGGGGAAAAAAAAGCTCCTCCTTGGGCTGCTTCCTTGTCTTCTATGATGCTGTGCTAGATTTGGGCTCAGGAGGGTCTAAAATGATCACCTCCCCTATCTTTCCATCTGCTGGCTTCTAGTTTGTAAGGGGGAGGGGGGATGGAGGAGAGGCACTACCAATAAATCATAGTGATGCATTCTGCCTGGCTTGCAAGTTGGCAGGTGCCAGACACGAGGGTGCAATCCACAAAGCAAAACTGGGTGGGTCCCCCAGTTCAAGCCCTGGCCTCATGGTGCGATGGACTGGGCCTTGTTAGTGGTCTCATTTTGGCTGGATTAGCAGCCTTTTTTATTGCTGCTTTGAGCCAAAAATAAATACAGAAATAAGACAAGCACGCCAGGCTGTTTACCTGTCTCTTCTCTCTGATAATTGAACAGAAGTTCCATCGCGGCTGCAGACTTACTCTTAGGTACAGCAGAGCCTGTCCATACCAAATCCACTATGGAGTTATTTCAGTAGCTGACCTGCAATCATGTTGGAGTTCCTCTCTGCTAGTGGAGCAATCAAGGGAGCAGCCCGTAAAGCTAGCTCTCTTCCCCTCTACGCAAAGGAGGATTACCAGAGGGCTTTTAAGGCCAAATTGGTCTTGTGGGGCTGTAGATTGTTACAGCCTGTTAAAATAATAATAATAATAATCCCAGGGTGGTTCTGCTTTAGCAGCACCTTTGGATTCCTTCTTGAGCCCTTCTCAGCTGTAGTTCATACTCCCAAATGGAAGAACCTCATTGGCCTTGCCTATATTTGGGGTGCTAGAGCACTTCTCTGGCTGAGAAGTCCTAGGGAATTGGCAGCACGAGAGGAGGAGGAGATAGCCGTGCCTCCTCAGAAGGAAGGATAATGCCTCGGTGAGGAGGCAGTTTAAGGTATATCAGACCTGGTAATCCGGGGTATGATCATCTTCAGCTCTCAGATGAGCAATGGGAGATTGTATGTAGGGGGATCCTATAATCCTGGATGTTCATAGGTCCTCCTCCCCACCCAGCTAGTATTTCCCACTATATCTAAATGTTGGAGTTGGTATCTCCTCAGTCTGAGACAACTGATTCTTGCCTTAGGTGACCAAGGAAGGGGGAGGGGAGAGTTGACAGGGGTGTTGTCCTCATCTTTTTTTTTTTTTTTTTTAATTTAAAACCAAGTGAAGTAACAACATTGCTTAAATATCACCCATGTTTGTCAATCAGCATACAGTATTCATTTTGCTAGGCCCATGCTAATAGAGTGAACTAAGCCAACCATTTTTTCCCCTTTTCAATCCTCTCCCCCCCCCCCCCCAACCCCAAAACAGCTGCTAAAATTTCCATCTCTCAAGAGGTTGGCCATATACTTTTAACGATGGCAAATCTGCTCTTTCTCTTCTCCATGAAATGTTCCATCCTCTGAATATCATCAAGCCTCTTGTAGACAAGAAATACCACTTTCCTCCACTGAATTGCTATCTAGCACCTCACAGCTATAAGAATTTGGGCTGTATTTCTGGGTACAGTGTCCACTGGGAAATTAAATATCTTAGGATCCCAGTTAATTGAGTAGTTAACCAGTGTGTAAATGAACTTTTGAATTTCATTCCAAAATGGGGAAATCACATTGCAAGTCCTCCAAATATACCTCATAGAACTGTCCTTTCCACATTCCGGCCAACATTTTTCAGACACAAAGCTATATGTACTATGCAATCTTGTAGGAGTGAGGTACCAC
This sequence comes from Rhinatrema bivittatum, assembly GCF_901001135.1. Classification (NCBI taxonomy): domain Eukaryota; kingdom Metazoa; phylum Chordata; class Amphibia; order Gymnophiona; family Rhinatrematidae; genus Rhinatrema; species Rhinatrema bivittatum. The sequence goes on along the minus strand of NC_042615.1, from coordinate 703,585,016 downwards.
CTGCTGAATGTGCACATAGGGAGGATTTAGTAACAAAATATGTATATCCTACCAATCCTCCACTTCAAAAGAAAAATGAAGATCTCTCTCCCAGGCCAGTTCATATTTAAGCTTAACCAGAGGATGACAGATCAAAAGTTTATAGATATTTTTTTTTTTTTGTACATCAGTCCTTTGCTAACTACTGACTTGGAGCATAATAGTTCAAAACCCATGCATGTTGCCCCCCCCTCCCCCCCCCCCCCCAAAAAAAAAAACGTTCCTTACTGCATGGATAAGATAATGTCTGATTTGCAAGTATGCAAATGAATCTGCATTAGATAGAGAAAACCTATCTTTAATATCCACAAAGCTCACTATGGTCCTCTTGTTACAAAACTCCCAGCTGTTGAATGAGACACTTCTCCATCTTATCCTAAGAATTTTCCCAGGCAATGGAGCTCCTGAGCCTCCCACCACTGAAATACTGCCCCCCTCCATACCCAGTTAAAATCCCTTATTAAATCAAATAGGTGTTAGTGGGAAATAATGCCCATAAGAATTCTATAGTATCTATCCCAAAGTTGTGCTGTATGCTTCAAGTATGGACCAGGGACAGTCCCTGGCATATATGCCTCCATTTTTGCACCCATGGATGTACCTGTATCGGGGTTTGCCCAACTGCACTTGTTTGATACACACCCTTTGTTTCCGTCTACTTCCATCTTGCCAATCTGCCATTACTCTAAGCTGAGACGCAATATAATATTTTTCTATATGAGGTACCGCCAACTTCCCAAACCCTTAGGCCAGTATAGTGTGTCCTTTTTCACTCTTGGGAGTTTCTGTCTCCAAATAAAATTGAGGAACGTCTTTTGAATCTAAAGGAGCATTTTCCAAGGGACTTCAATAGGAAGTGTTAGAAAATAGTAGCAGAGCCTAGCCAAGCATTCATCTTTATTACTACCCCAATCACAATATGGATTAATTGGTCCACACATTTACATTTTTAAATATCTTACTTAGCAATGGTGGGTAATTTACCTTTAGAATTTGACTTCCATCAACAGTTATATGAATTCTCTGTATTACCTCTCTATTTGCTGGTATATTAATATTCAATATTTCAGATTAGCTATAATTAACTTTAAATTCTGCCACTTTATCATATCCATCTAATTCCTCTACCAACCCCTTAATAGAAGCCAGTGGGTCAGAGAGGGAAAACAGTACATCATCCACATTTAACGAGATCAGAAAATCCTCTTTCTCCCCTCTTATTCCCGCTATGTCTTTTGCACCATGAATTCTTATTGCAAAAGACTCAATCGCCAGAGCAAGTAGTAATGGAGCAAGCGTGCCACATTCCTCTTCCCGAAAGAAAAGATTCCAAGCAACCCCATTTACTCGCAACTGGGCTTCCAGCGAGTTATACATCTGTTTTATCCAGCTACAAAAATTGATCCCCTACCTTCTTTAACACCCCAGTGTACTGTATCGAAAGCCTTTTCAGCATCTATTGCCAGTAACAGACAAAATATTCTCCCTCTGAGCCACCCATATAAGATTGAATACCCCATGAATATTGTCAGCAGTATGTCTCCCCCAGGATAAAGCTTGATTGGTCCTCATGTACTAGAGCAGAAAGAATCCCTGCCAATCTGCTTGCCAACATTTTTATATCCACATTTAGTAAAGATATAGGTCTATAAGACCCGCAATTCAACTTATCCTTACCTTTTTTGGGGAGTGCCACTATATGAGCCAGCTCATGTCCTTTAATTAAGAACATAAGAAATTGCCATGCTGGGTCAGACCAAGGCAATTAATTAATGCATTGTATATCTCCCATAAGGACCTAGCCTCTCCAATCTTGCTTACTCAAGGGGAGATGGCTTTTATTTATTTTTCCATAGAATGTACCATTGTAGTCCCTGTAATAGGGATAGCATCTTTAGTGGTGAACTCAGTGGTTCCTAGAAATAATTGTTTTTCAACCAATGCACAATAAAAACTAATGAATTTGTTACAATAGGATTTAGACAAACCTAGCATTATAGCTGGGTTTAAGAATAGTTTTGACAAGGAAAGGATAGAAAAGAGAGGTATGATAAAGAGCTGTTAAATATCTCCAAGGAATAAATGGAAAGAAGGCTCTGGAACAAAAGAGAATTTAAGATAGTATATTCAGGAGTAATCTAAGGAAATACTTCTTTACAGAAAGGTGATGGTGGTATGGAACAGCCTTCTGTTGGGGTGGTTGAGAGAAGGACAGTATTGGAATTCAAGAAAATATGGTACAAGTGAGAGGGTCTCTGAGGTTTAGGAAGGAAGTATAAAGCCAAGCAGGATACTATTACATTTGGCGGTCCTTGGACTGCTACACTCATCTCCCTAGCTGGGCCCTTCCCTCCAGCAACCGATGCGCTACCCAGGCTCCATGCAGCCAGCCACCATGTTCCAATGCCTTCAACTCACACAGTAGGATGCTGCCAGCTCGGCCGATGTGCTTCTCCTTAGGCACATGAGCGCCGGATCTCATCCTCTTTAAAAGGTCAGTGGAGGGAAAAGCCTCACGACGCCAGATATATCACACACCAAGCCCTATAAAGGGCTTGCTCTCTCCTTCCCTCACTGCCTCAGCATCATGTCCCATTACTCCTGAGTAGAGTGTGTTGCTTCCAATGTTCTTGTTATGTTCCAGCCATTTCAAATTTGTCTTCAGTCCTCGTCCAGTTGTTTTGATCTTCGTCCCGCTGTCTTCAGGTTGTCTTCTGTCTCCATTCCAGTCCATCCTCTCACTTGTTCTCGTCTTTGCCTGCCTTTCCTGCCCATCTGACCCTTTCCTTCTCCCTCGAATGGATACCTGGTGTAACCATTGCTTGGACTGACCTCTCTGCCTGCCTCTGAACTATTGCCTGGACTTTGCACATGCCTGATTGCCACCTGCCTACGACCCTAGCCAACCATAGACCTACCCTTCTGCCATTGTTAGAGACCCCACCTAAGTCCTGCCAGCCATGGCACCCAAAGGCTCAACTTGAGGGGAATGAGGGCTGGTATAGGTGAAGGTCTTGATGGGTCTCTCTGCTTCATTTGGGTCAGTCTGTCAACAGTAGGAACCTGCAGGGCTCCTTCTTGCAGGTAGTATCAATTTTGCCTCTGTCCAAGGGTCCATGTTACAACAGATATGTAGAAGGCAGACTGGATAGGCCATATGGTTTTTATCTGCTGTCACATTTCTATGTTCATGAGTTTTGCCCAATCAGACCCAGACACCAGTGGAGGAAGATGACAAAAACTGTTGGCTAAAGAATGATATTCTACAGATGGTTATACTCTGTCTGGCAGCTGTAATATATCTTTGGCATTGTGGACAAGAATAACTAGGCAGATTGGATGAGCCAGTGGTCTTTTTCTGTCATCATCTACTGTTACTTTGTAGAGGATATATATACCTTGATCTACATATATATTAGTAGTACCCTTTGTTGGCCTAGAAAGGGATCTATACGTGTAAATATTTTCATTATAGTTTCACATTTTTTAGTGTGTACACACAGTAAATAGGGGACACATCAATTTTAACTTTGACTATATTTTCTACGGTATTCCTACTCTTAAAATTTAGCTCCATTTTCCCATCTTTTAAATTTTATCCTTTTCTAATATCCACATATGTAATATGCTTCAGATTCTAGAAGTTGTTTTCTCTGTATATTATTAACAGCTGGTAGGGTGTGTATGTGCAACCCACTAGTTGACAGACCTGACTACCAGTCAACCGACCAGCCACTAACCAATATTTTGTTTAAAAAAATAATCACTCCCTGTTCAGTCCCTTCATAATTCTTGCCATACTGGGTCAGACCAAAGCTTAGTCAAGCCCAGTATCCTGTTCCCATATCCTGTTCCCAATAGTGGCCAATCCAGGTCACAAGTACCTAGCAGAATCCCAAGGGGTAGATAGATTTCAAGCTGCTTATCCTAAGAATAAGTAGTGGATTTCTGCAACTCTACCTTAATAATAGTTAATAGACTTTTCCTCCAGGAACTTGTCCAAATCTTTTTAAATGCAGTTACACTAAGAGTTTTCACCACATCTTCTGGCAACGAATTCCAGAACTTAATCATGCATTGAGTGGAAACCCGAATGAACTGTATTCGATGGGGGGGGGGGGGAAAGGCTGATGTGCACGGAGCAGGAGAGGGACCTTGGGGTGATAGTGTCTAATGATATGAAGTCTGCGAAACAATGCGACAAGGCTATAGCAAAAGCCAGAAGAATGCTGGGCTGCATAGAGAGAGGAATATCGAGTAAGAAAAGGGAAGTGATTATTCCCTTGTACAGGTCCTTGGTGAGGCCTCACCTGGAGTACTGTGCTCAGTTCTGGAGACCGTATCTACAAAAAGACAAAGACAAGATGGAAGCGGTACAGAGAAGGGCGACCAGGAAGGTGGAGGATCTTCATCGGATGACGTACGAGGAGAGATTGAAGAATCTAAATATGTACACCCTGGAGGAAAGGAGGAGCAGAGGCGATATGATACAGACTTTCAGATACTTGAAAGGTTTTAATGATCCAAAGACAACGACAAACCTTTTCCGTAGGAAAAAAATCAGCAGAACCAGGGGTCACGATTTGAAGCTCCAGGGAGGAAGATTCAGAACCAATGTTAGGAAGTATTTCTTCACGGAGAGGGTGGTGGATTGCCTGGAATGCCCTTCCGGAGGATGTGGTGAAGACCAGAACTGTGAAGGACTTCAAAGGGGCGTGGGATAAACACTGTGGATCCATAAAGTCAAGAGGCCGCCAATGAAGAGTGGGTGACTCACCAGAATGATGGCTACTGCCTGGAGACAATACCCTTATTCAATAAACGTACACGTGCTTACTGTGACTCCAACATCGTTCTAACTTCAACAGCAAGAGGAAATGTGGAATAAAGGATCTGCACTCACAAAGGGGGGAGTAGCTGGCTTGTTACGGCGGTTACTACCCCAAACCAAATAAGCCTGTTACTTCTATTTCTATGCATATACAGCATAGTTCTCTGCTTCAACGGCAGGGGAGAAGAAAAAACTGATACTTCACGCATATCCAGCATAGCTCCCTGCTTCAACGGCAGGGGAGAAGAAAAAAGGGTTCACACTCACAAAGCGGGGAGTAGCTGGCTTGTTACGGCGGTTACTACCCCAAACCAAATGTGCCTGATACTTCACTTTCGATGCATATCCAGCATGGCTCTCTGTTTCAACAGCATGGGAGAAGAATAAACTGATACCTCAAGCATATCCAGCATAGCTCCCTGCTTCAACGGCAGGGGAGAAGATAAACAACCAATAAGGGCTGTATAACATAGTCTGAGTAGAACAAATAAGCATGGGTGTAGCTTGCTTATTGCGGCGGTTACTACCCCTACTACCCCTAACTTATCAGCTAGATATTCACTTGGATGCAGCTCCATCACTGCTTTCTACATTAATGGTGGGGGTGGAAAGGAAATAGAACCAAGAGCTAAGAGAAACAGATAAGTATGAGAGAAAAAAGTGTGTGAGGCTTGCTGGGCAGACTGGATGGGCCATTTGGTCTTCTTCTGCCGTCATTTCTATGTTTCTATGAGTAAAAAACTATTTTCTTTTATTAGTTCTAAATGTATCACCTAGTAAGTTCATTGTATGTCCCCTAGTTTTTGTACTTTTCAAAAGAGTAAACAATTGATTGTTTACTTGTTCCATTCCACTCATTATTTTATAGACCTCTACCATAGCTCCCCTCAGCCATCTCTTCTCCAAGCTGTAGAGTCCTAACCTCTTTAGCCTTTCTTCATAGGGGAATTGTTCCATCCCCTTTATCATTTTGATTGCCCTTTTCTGTACCTTTTCTAATTCTGCTATATCTTTTTTGAGATGTGGTGACCAGAACTGCAAACAATACTCAAGATGAGGTCACACCATACAGAGGCATTATGATATTCCCTGTTTTATTCTCTATTCCTTTTCCTAATAATCCCTAGCATTCTATTTGCTTTCTTGGCTGTTGCTGCATATTGAATAGAAAATTTCAATGTATTTTCAAGATAACACCTAGATCCTTTTTCTGAGTGGTGATGCCTAATGTGGAACTTTGCATTGTGTAGCCATAATTTGAGTTACTCTTCCGTAGGTGCATCACTTTGCACTTGTCCACATTAAATTTAATTTCCCATTTTCATGCTGAGTCTCCTAGTTTTCAATGTCCTCTTGCAATTTCTCAAAATCCCTCTTGTGATTTAGCAACTTTGATAGTTTTGTGTCGACGGTAAATTTGATCACCTCACTTGTACCCATTTCCAGGTCATTTATAAATATATTAAAAAGCAGTGGTCCCAGAAAAGATCCCCGGGGCACTCCACCTTTCTCCACTGGGAAAATTTACCATTCAGCCCTGCTCTGTTTTCTGTCTTTTAACTAGTTGACAATCCACAATAGGACATTGCCCCCTATCCCATGACTTTTTAATTTCCTAAGAGGTCTTTCATGAGGGATTTTGTCAAATGCTTTCTGGAAATCCAGATACGCTATTTCACTTTTATCCATATGTTTGTTTTTGCCCTCAAAAACTTGTAGCAGATTTGTGAGGCAAGACTTCTCTTGGCTAAATCCATGTTGGCCAAGGGAAGACTTGCATTCCACCAAACCTCATTCAGCAAAGGGACACCTAGGAGGACCCTCTCCCCAAACTCCGTTCTGATCCTGCCCCCCCCCCCCCCCCCAGTCTTCTGCAAAAAAGGACCGTCTCCTGGATTCCAGGTTTTCTGGGGGCAGGAGCGATTCCCAGTCACTCCTACTCTGCTACTCCATCATTGCACAATGGTCACCTTTCAACCCAAAGCTGGCACCATTATGTTGAACAGCTGCCTTTCAAACATAATGGTGCCGGCCTCGAGTTGACGGGCGGCCATTGTGCAATGACGGAGCAGCGGGACAGGAGAGACTGGGATTGTTCCTGCCCCTGAAAGACCTGGATCCATGAAAGGTTAAGGGCTAGGGTAGGGAGAGATCCTTTTTTGAAGCAGCTTGGGGGGAGGTAAGTTATCGGAATGTGGGCTTGGTATTCAGAAAGGGGGGGGGTACCTTTGGGTTGGGAAGTCCTTTATTGAACCAGGTTTGGTGAGGGTGGAGGTGGTACTTTCATTTTGTTTTTCAGGGCTTATTTTTTGGCTAACTAATGGCAGGGGGGTCAGAATGTGCTGAGGCTGAGCTCGTGTGTGGGTGGGTGGGGAGGGGGAATTGGAGTATGCTGAAGAAGGGAAGGAAGTGCTGGTGTAGAGCAGAGGAGGGTAAAAAGGGAGTGCAGGATTTGGACTGTGGAGGAGGACAGTGAATAGGGGTTTCTGGGGAATTTCAGCAGGTTTCAGCTAGTACTTTATAACAAGTGTTACCTAATTCCTGTAACACACATTCTCAAAATATAGAAAATTCTCAGTCATTTTACAGTAAACGCTATAATTGACATTTTTTGCCGTATGGTTTTAAACTAGTTGAGTTTTGTGTGTGTGTGTGGGGGGGGGGGGGCATTTTCTTGACATTCTGTGATTTGCTGTTTGAAAAATATAATTATGTCCCCCTATAATTGTTGCAGTAATTTACAAAAAATCCCTGTGAGCAGTGACCTGAGCAAGATATTTAAATCCCAGCTGAAAGGATCTAGAAGTGAAGGGTGGCACGAATAGATGCTTGATGTTTGCCGAGATAAATTATTCTAAATTTGCGTCGCCGTTGGTTTCCCAAGCGCTGTCAATCCTGTCTGGTGAAGGGGGACTTTTCATTTCCCTGAGGTGAAAAGTATCCTGACAGCAAGCGTTCCGGTTTGTGTTGGTAACAGCAATCATGGAGCTTGTTATGTGGAGATTAAAGCTCCATTTCCCTCTCAGTTCAAATGTCTTTTGCGTAGCACAGTTGGCGCCGTGTGTGCTGCGTTAGCATAAATAACAGCGGCTGGCATCTCTTTATTACAGCTAGAGGTGGAAGGACCCAAACTTGCAGCACCCCCCTCACCCCCCCCCCCCCCCCCCCCCGAGAGATTGTTAGTCCATTCCTTTATAGTGGTTCATTTTGGCTTTCTGTCAGCACCAAGGATGCTGCTGCTGCAAGTGAATGTGTGTCACTGTTGCAATGGAAAGTGGTAAAATATAACAGCCATGAAAGCCCAGCGGGAAAGACTGCGAATTCCAGGGCTGACCTTGGAGTAAGTATTGCTTGTCTTTTAATATTTTAATGGTTTCTGTGTGGCAGGCGCTTTTATGTGCAACCAATGGCTGTTTAGCATATGTTTATAACTGACAGGCTTGGGAGCGCTGCAGCTTTAGGAATGCTTTCAGTGGAGTGCGGCTGCTTCCTGCTGCTGTGCCAGTCTGGAGAGCAAGAACACTGCAGCGCCGTTGGGCTATAATAAAGGATTCCAATATCTATCTATCTGTCTATAGCTAGAGATAGATATTTTAAAGTTGCTAAAATTTCAGTGCTCATAATCTTAACAGTTCATTGGGAAAGAATGTTTCTGTAGGCCGTGGTGTGTGTTTGTCTCTGTCATCCTCCTTCCCCTCCCCCCCCCTCGCTGTTTGTCCTAGCCTTTCGGAAAGGCCGCTTCCTGCTGAATAACAGCATCGCAATACGCTGGCATAGGAGAGACCTGCTTTTTGTGAAAAATTCACCAGATAAGATCAGTACTTTTTTTTTACACACAGCAAGGTTAGTAGTAGACCTTGTTGCTGAATTATCCTTGCTCGGTAGCCAGTCGTTTAAAAATGTGTACTGTACCGGAGCAATTATGCATACGTTGTAGTATTTTCTAGGTCTGGTCTATGCTTCAAAAATATTTTCGCATCTTAATTTTCTTAAGAAATGGTAGCTGAGTATACGGGTTTTCTTTATATGGTAGAGTAGAATAGCATAGTCTATGCTCTGGTGAAAGTCCCATCTAAAAGTGTACTAATCTCATCTTTTATTTTTGCTCAAAATTTGCCACGTACAAAGCAAGGTAATGGCTATAATTCTTCTTCATTGTGTGAAGAAGGAAAGTATGCAGTTATTTTTTTTTTTAGAATGAATACAATTCTTTAATAATGAATTTGTAAATAAGATTCTCCTCGGTGCTTTTGAAACAGTTCAGCAACTGAATGATTGTACAACCGCAGCCTGGAAGAAATAGCCAATATTGTTAAGTTCTTCTGTAATGTATAACAATTATTTTATGATGGGAAACAGCCACTCTTAGACTGTTGCCAGTATCAGGCTGTGTTTTAACTTTATTCCTGCGGGAAAGAACTGGTGTCTTCTCAAGATAAACAAGAGATCACAAAATTTAGGGGCACTGGTTTTTATCTGTGCTGTTAAGCAGTAAGAATGTTCTATGGATCAGTGATTTTTTTGGGGGGGACATGGAAAAATAGTGGACCTTCATTTTTCATGCTAAACTTTCACGCATGCTTTTCCATGAACTTTTAAGAGAGCAATATAGCATGAAAGGCTTTGTAGAATTAAATTGTAGAGCACATTTTACAATGGCAGCTTTTATATTGGTAATCAATTATTCTAATGGATGCTGGCTAGTATGCTGATGCAGCCTAAAAAGTGGAAACTACCTGAGCTTTGAATGGTATTTCTAAGCACTGGGTATTTCTATAATAAATTGCCAACAGGATCTTGGAAGGACATAAAGTTGTCCAACATGTAGTGTGGATCAAAAATGAGAAAATATAATTTTTGTAAGTTATTATCATCAAAATTCTCCTCCCTCTCATTCTCTGTATAAATATATGTATATATAGTGGGGTTTTGGGTTTTTTTTTTTACTTTCTATGGTTTGCTTTTCTACGCTGCATTCTCCTGTCTCCCAGACCAACTAGAGTGGTTGGCAGCTCTCACAGAGAGCCATTCTGTCCTTCCCCAGGAGGGTGCAACATGCACTGCCTGACCTTTTAGGAGGTAATACTTCTGTGGATGAAGATGAAAAGAGCAGTTGTTTACAGACTTTGTTTGGGGCCTGCTTAAGAACTGTGAAAGGGTGGCAGGAATCCACTTCAGAGTTGTGAAAATCAGGCACTTGGCCATAAAATCAGACTACTCCAGATGCCAATTTTGTTGTTCTCGCCCTTCATTTGATAAAGCAGATTTTTCAACAACAACAAAAAAGCCTCAGGTTTTCAGTAGATACCACAACCAGGGCTGACATTTTGCTGGAATAAGTATTAACAAAATGCAGTCTGACTTTTTGTGGGTTTTTACTTTTTATTTTCCTGATCAGGCTCTTTTTGACCCACCTTGCAAGTTTTCTAGGACACTTTTTTGGGAGTCTGGATCAGCGAACTGAGAACCACTACTGTAGAGGAATGAGGCCTGCACTTGCTCCTGAGTATCTCCCTTTGAAGCAGACTCCCACTATCTCCCCTAACTAAGGATTCAAGTGGAGCTATAATACAGTATTTCTTGCTTTAAATTGCAAGTAAGGAGACTTGTAAAACTAAAGTTTACTGATTAAAATAGTACCTGAGCCAGCTGCTGTAATTTAGATTACTCTAAGCATTTTAAAGTACCGTATATCAGAGACAGTGCATACTTCAAATCATGAATGCCAAAAACATAAATAGAAAAGGTTCAATATAAGGGATGCCACAATAATGGTTTTTAGTAAAACTAAGCAGAAAAACAAGTTATACCAAGAAGTGGACATTTTTTTTTATGTATGAATTCACCATAACATAGTCAACATTGATCTGTCCATGTAAATCTTCTTCAGAGTTACGTATATGATAATACTAATAAAATATAAACCTACCATCAGCAGCATAAGCTCAATAAATGGTGTCAAATGGTAAATCTGCCCACAAACTCATGATGTCAGCATTCCCAAAGTGGTAATGACGTAGTAAATGATGACAGAAGAAATCTTCAGGCCCGTCCATACTGCTAAGGATACACCCCAGCTGCCAACCACAGAGTATGACCATCAAGATTTCTCCTTATGCTGCTTGTATTGCACCATCTTAGGTAGAAGAAGATACAAGATCCCCACTTAGTTTCTTCTAGTACCCAAATTTCCTAAACACAAGGCTCCATAATCTAAATAGCTAACAATACTAATGTGGCCATTGCCCAATCATCTGGCCTCCCATATCCACCATGTAGCCTGCTTGACAGACTCAGATACTTGAGAGCCTGAGTTTCTGCTAGGACTTCTAATAACTTACAGAACTTGCGGCCTGCCAGATTTTATCATCACAGTTTGATCTAAATAGCTACCACTGCTAGTAAGTTTCCTCAGTCCCTTGCATAGTCTGCCAGATAGACCTAGCTACATGAGTGCCTGTATTTCTCTTTAGGACCTCTGTAGAAATCTTTCAAAATCACCTCTATGATAACTAATGAATTAAAGATGAAAAAGAGTGGGAATATCAAGTGCTTAATATATTATTTGATTTATTGTGCATGACTATGACTATCATGACAATGTTTTTTAAACTGCTGTGATACGATGTATAGTTCTAAATGTGATAATACAGGAACATCATACTTCTAAAGCCGATGAAATGTTAATATTTAATGCTCATTTATTAGAAAAACCTGGAAAATCTCATTAAGTATGACATTAACTCACTTTAAACCAGCCATAAAACACCACTTTTTTTGAGCGCTACTTTTTCACGCTTATTTTTTCTTTTTTTATGTGTATGTATTTCTGGCTTTGTCTTTTGAGCGTTAACTTGCAACCTGATTGTTTCCCAGCCGTTGCTGAAGGTCGGCTTTACCGGAGCTAAACTTAGCTTAGCTCCGGTAAAGCCGACCTTCAGCAACAGCTGGGAAACGAGTCCTGACACTTGCAAACAGCACAATTTAAAAGCCACCCCTGAAGAAGTGTACAAAACACGAGCCGTGTTGGGTTGGGCGTTTCAGAAGTGCTGCTCTCCTTTTACTGATAAGTGCCAGTGTCTTTAAAAGTTTAAAACACAAAAGTCAAAATATAAAAGTTAAAACCAATGCTCAAGAATATATTATTTCAACTTGGAAACCAATGATTAAAATTTGACAACCTGTGTTTCACAATCAGGTTGCAAGTTAACGCTCAAAAAACCAAGCCAGAAATACATATACATAAAAAAAGAAAAAATAAGTGTGAAAAAGTATTGCTCAAAAAAAGTGGTGTTTTATGGCTGGTTTAAAGTGAGTTAATGTCAATCTTTATGAGGTTTTCCAGGTTTTTCTAATAAATGAGCATTAAATATTAACATTCATTGGCTTTAGAAATACGATGTTCCTGTATTATCATATCATGACAATGTGCCTCATGCTGCTACAATTAAAGCAGAACTTCCCAAACCTGTCCTGGGGACCCCACGGCCATTAAGGCTCAGTATATGTACATTAATCTCATGCATATTCATTGTGGACATCCTAAAATCTCAACTGGCTATGAGGTCCCCGGACAGGTTTGGGAAGACTTGAACTAAAGCATTTTGCATTTTCAGTTTGCAGTTGTCAGTATAACATAAATACATTGAACTAGTCAACTCCAAACTGCTTTTCTCCCTAGATATCCCCTTAGTGCTTTGTGATTACTATGCATATGTGATATTGGCACAGAACAACTATTAGCTAACTTAGGCCTGGATCGACCTTAGAGAATCCGATGGTAACGGGTAGCGGGGGGGGGCGGGCCTGCGAAAGCTGACAGCCATCGCACCACTGCGGTGCGATGGCTGCCATAAAAGGTGTAGTTATTCGGCGCGAAACTGGCGGCAATAAGGGTCCTTACCTTTCGCCGCCAGTGATGACTCCGCCCCCATTTAGTGATCACATGCGAAAATAGACTTTTTGCATACGATTGCTTTTGAAAATGACCCCCTTAGGAACATTCGAAGGAGATATTTTTTCATCACTCTAGAACTTTATCTGGTACCAAGCTGCTGGTCAGATTAATACTGGCATCTATTGACTCAGAGACTCCACTCAAATATTGTGCAGTGACAGTTCATTATTCATGATTACTCACAAAAGCCTTTGAAAATTACTACAATATATGCTATTGAATTATCAATAGGGTTTCCCCATGTTAAATGCACTTAACGTGGGTATATAGACTTTTATAAATTGCTATGATAGTATGTTACATTTACATTTACCTTTGAAAATTACCTGATAATATTTGAGAATTGTTAGTCTTTTTTTTTATTTTATTCTTATTTTTAATTATTTATTAATGTCATTGTATTATATTGAATATTTTTAATTTGGGCCAATTTTGTTGTGTCCCATTTAAGTTGTTTTGATATAAATTGAGATATTATTATAACAAATAAATAATTCTCCATACCATACTTTTCTTAGTTTAAAGGAATCTCTCAGATTCATAAATTCAAATCATTACATCAGTTTATCTTTGAGCGATGCCAGAACCCAATAAAAAATCATGAAACACAAAACAATAATAGAAATGAGAGAGAAATAGGGAATTTGAATACCAGAGTTGAAGCCATAGAAACTAATTTGGATTATGAATTTGCTAACACAATTGAACCACACGCAATAAAATACCACATTGTAATGCTAACTAAAAAAAAACAAAACGGGTGAGTCGGACACTATTGAGGGACCAAGATGACCACCTAACATCTGAGCTTTTTTCAGGTTCTATAAAACATAATTTTCTCTATTTTTCCTGTGATTAGAACTATACACATATAAATATATGCATACATCCTATAGGTACATTGTGAAGCAACATGATTCCCATCTCTGAATTTTGCCACCATTTACTGGGTCTTCATTCTACTGCTCCAGTTCTCTTCCTCCTATGCATTGTGCTTATCTTCTTAGTCTTAGTCTACTTTAGTCTCTTTGTCAAAGAAAGCATGATATTTAATTTAAATATGCAGGGTTTGTATTACTTCCCTGCTGCACTTTATTTTGTTGGTGGGGTTGTGAATTAAGTGCTAATGTTGGGCATGGTTTTTGGTCTTGTCCAGCGATAACGTTTTGGAAGGGGATATATAGTCACATTAATGCCATGATAAAAATTACATGGATGTTTTCCTATGTTTCTGTTTCTTTCGGGAATCATTACAGACTCAGGTGCGCGCATGTTATAAAATTGGAGGTCGGCGCGCACAAAGGGATGCACACTAGTGCATCTTGCGTGCGCCGATGCCCACGGCCTTCCCCTGTTCCCTCCCCCTATTCTAACCTTCCCACCCCTTCCTGGGCAGGCGCAAGTTGTGCTTGTCAACAGCCTGCCGGCATGTGATCCTCCGACACAGCGGCAAATGGCAGCTGTGCCGGAGGCCTCTGGCCCCACCCCATCCCGGGGACTTAAACGCATCCTGGGGCTTTACTCACGTCGTCGGGCCTTTATAAAATAGGCCCGGCGAGCGTAACCCCCTCTACGCGCGTAAATGTTTTAAAATCCGCCCCATAATTTTTTATTTTAAAAAGTGTGGTTGCATTAATAGCAAGTGAAATAATGCACATATATTTTATTTATTTATTTAAAAATATTTGTTACCCACCCTTCCATAGTTCAGGGTAGGGTACAATAAAAAAATTTACAAAAAAATACAAAAGTCACATAAATATATTTAAATCTTAATAAACCGCAAGTGTTACATAGGAAAAGTTGGTTGGATCAGTTGAATGCCTTCTGATACATGCATTTTTAGTGCCTTCTTGAAGATCCTTGGGTCTGAAATAGTTTTTATCTTTATTGGAAGGGAGTTCCATAAGATAGGGCCAGGTCTCCTCCGAATGAGCAAGTTTTGCGGAGAGAACATACAGCAATGCTTGACATGAGGATCTCAATGTATCACATAGCTTTCTTAGGATACTTTCACAGCAAACTTGTGCATGTGTATTAAAATTGATGTAGCTTATGTACATACAAGCCGTTAAGCCCGTTAAAACGGGCTACATCCCTCTGTCTCTCACCTCCCCCTCTTTCTCTCTCCCCTCACTCTTCACCACCCCCTCCCTCACCCACTCCTCCCCACCCTCCCTCTCCTATCACTCAGTCCCTCCCTCCCACTCAGTCTCACTCACTCCCTCCCCCCCTCTCTCCCTCCCTCTCACTCACTCAGTCCCACTCACTCTCACTCAGTCCCCACTCCCTCCGTCCTCTCCCTCAGTCCCACTCCCTCCCTCAGTCCCTCCCCCTCACTCACACTCACTCTCCCTCAGTCCCACTCCCACTCCCTCCCTCAGTCCCCCCTCTCCCTCTCACTCAGTCCCTCCCTCTCACTCACTCCCTCCCACTCTCTCTCTCCGTCCCTCCCTCCCACTCAGTCCGTCCCTCCCTCTCTCTCTCTTCTCCCTCCCTCGCTACCGCCGTCGCCGCCCGCTACCGCCGTCGCCACCGCCGCCGCTCGCTATCGCCGTCGCTCGCTACCGCCGTCGCCGCCCGCTGCCGGTACCGCCGCTGCTGCCACTGGACGCCGCCATTTTTTTTTCTTTCTGAAGCTGCCTCAGAGCGACGTGCTCGCCCGCACATGCGCGGTAGAGCTGGTCTCTACTGCGCATTTGCGGGCCGTCGGTCACAGGCCATTTATAAGGTAGATTTGCTATCTAAGTTGTACACTGTTACCAAATTACCCACATAATCAATAAGTTCAATATTCAAAAGATTTGTCCAGCTAACTTGAGAAAGTTTGACCAGGCAAACTGTTACTCCCACAAAATTTGCCTTGACGAAGTGACACTGAGTGAGAGGTATTTCCAAGCCGGACAGCGGACATATTCAGTGCTGTCTGGCTGACGCAAACACCTAATGTTAGGTGGATAACTTTATCTAAGTACATTTGGTAGCCCTTTTACCTGGATAAAATTATCTGAATAAAGATATCCAGTTCACTTTTGCTGCTGACTGGGTTTTTGAATATAGACTTGAACATGTTTGCTGTGTAGATAACTATGGACTGGAAGCACGAGGCACTTCTGTTGGTTACTATGGCTACTCAAGCTGCATTGGAATGGACGTGCACAATGAATCAAATTTTAAATACTTTATACTATTAATTTTATAAATCTTTTATTAGCTGTGGTGATTCCTGTAAGATTTTGAAAGTTTTATATCACATTGAGATTGTGGACTTAGAATTTGGCACTACATATGGGACTTGAATGCTCTATTCCAATTCTTTTACTGCTATCTTACTTGTAACCCTGAGGAAGATCTATATGAATAGATGAAAACACTGGTTATATTATATTATGGTGAGTTTCTAAAATTTAAAATGGTTTCTTTTTCATATTTTGTCTTTTTCTTTTTTTACTGAAATTTCTTATTGTCCATTTGTGATAGTGTCTCCCCCCCCCCAAAGAAAAATCTCACACACACACACACACACACACACACACATATATGTGTGTGTGTGTATATATATATATATATATATATATATATATATATATATATAGGAGAGAGGTGGGTGGGAGAATAGATATTTGAACTGATTGAAATTAAATTTTTTGATTCTTTACTTTGTATTTATGACTGTTTTATATTGCAGGTTCTATTTTTCACTTTAAACTAGATTCTTTTTTAGATTTCACTTAAAAAGTAAATAAAACAATGGCACATAAATGACAATAGGAAGAATAGTAATAATAGCGGTCAAAAAAGTAGAAAAACAGTTATACCATCTAAAATTCAGACTGAAGAGTTTATAAATCTTCCATTTCTCTTAGGATTATTACCTACAGATTTCCTTTGAATTTCAAAAAGTGGAGAGGATTAAAAACATAGACATGACCTCAGAAAAGGTCCATATGGCCTGTCTAGTTTATGTTGAAGTCTTTCACATTGTGCAGAATGTTAGAGAGCCTGTGAGTGAATCGTAACCTTTTCTTTTTTTCACTGGAGATAACATTATTTTAACTTGCAGTCTCACCCCAAGAAGTCTGAGTCCAACCCCAACAAGCCCTTGCAGTCCATGCAGTCCTTTGTACGCTTTTCACTTCTGGAGGTAAGAATTTCCCGTTGTCCAGTCCTTTGTACTGCTTTTAGACAAGGGCACATTTCAGGGGCAAAATGGGAAGCGGCACTATGTACGTGAAATAACTGTGTGTGCAATATTTTATTCCTTGGAATCAAGCTACATTTTTCTTCTAATGTAGAAACAAATTTCTGTTTAAAAGTATAAATATTTCAAGCCATTTTAAAGTCAACAGGATGTGGGTGCTATTCCCTGCCAGTCCATTGGGGGACCATGTGCTGTAGAACTGGAACCAATTTTGGTTAAAGCGACCAGCTGCAGGGTGCTGCGGAGGCAGCATTCACAGCTCATAGAAGGGGCAGAGTCCCAGCTTTCATACAATAACAATGCAGTCCGTGTGTCAGGTGCAAGCCTACCAAGCTTCTAAGGAAGCCACCATGTATGTCCCTAGGTCAAAGTACTGATGAGCCAGTCTCTTAGAACTGGATATCAAAATGTGCGCTGGGGAAGTAAGCTGGGATGAGAAGAATTTTCAAAAATTACTTCTGGTACTGCAGTGTAAGTTGTAATCCATGATGCCTGACATTCACTGTGGTACAGTAACTTTCAAACCAGCCCATGGGCGCCTATTTACACGCATATGGCAGCACACGCCCAGGGGTGTGGCCATTTTATAACATACGTGTGCATGCTCTAAAATAGCCTGGCTGTGTATACATTTGCACCAAATTTTAACTGGGCGCTTGTGCACAAACCCTGCTTCTACTGCATAAATTGGGGGATTTTAAAAGGGGTGTGTGCCAATGCCATGCCCAGTTTTACCAGTTTGCCCAGTTAAGAAAGAGGTCTTCTACCCCCCTCCCCCACTTTATAGCTTTCACTCCCCCCCCCCCCCAATCTGCTTAGTTTTCTTTAAATCATAACTTACACGGCATCCAAAGCAGAAGTAAAGTTATACGGCAGGGAACCTCTGCGCACATCAGGTTGTATAAGTATTTACATGCTCATCTCAGGTTCAGGCCCCGAAATGCCTATGCTCTGCCCAGACCATGCCCACTCCCCACCACTTTTTGAAAGCTTTCGATGTACAATAAAGTGCGCTGCAGCATTAACGCACCTATCTGGGTGCTTATTAAAATACAGTCAGCGCGCAGGAGCCTGACTTATTCATGCACCCCCCGAATAATGCGCACACAGGGCTTTTAAAAGTGAGCCCTGCGAATTTTCAAATGTCTTTTAGTGTTGTATGTCATTGCAAGAATCCTTCTCTCCTAGTGATAACTGTTCTTTTTAAGACCAGCTGGTCAAGACTAAGACCAATGTGAAGAATAATTGCATGAGAGAGTTTCTGATTTTTACTGGTCTTTCATTATTTGTTTCAAAATCTGTGTAGATATGTCTGGTACCAGGTTAGATGACATTTATACTGCTTTTCATTGCACTGCAAGCCAGAGGGCATATTTTTATGGTGGGATGGCGATGAATATGATACTAAGTCAGATAAATTGTTTATTCAATGTGTCTTATGATTAATTTAAAGAATTCAAAGAAGTAGATAACTGATCTCTTCTGGCAGCAACTATAAATTGCATTGTTTTTTTGGTTTTTGCATTATGCACACATGAAAATATCACTGGTATGAAGTGTCTTTTGTCATGTTGCATACGTGGACCATGATAAAGGGAGATCTGATTTTGAGTGAAAAACTGTTATGATAGATGTTGCTAAGGGCAGTGTTATAAGGCTTTAAAACAGTATGCCCCATAACAGTCCACTGATAAAACCAGAAAATAGATGAGGCTCAAAATGAAATCTTAAAATTGTCAAGTTCATTGAAGCCTGATTAGAAAATAGCATAATGTGATCTAGAAAACATTGATGCAAATGTGGGATTGGATCGTATATTGTACTATTTGTAATTATAATTTCCCAAAATTGAATTCCATTCTCTGCTGGCTCTCAAAGCAAATGCTTCTGCCTTGGATTACAGTGATGGTGCAGCTGGTGGTGAATATTGTTTTCATCTTGATGTCCATGGCCAATGACAATGGTCACCACCTTAAATGTTTTTGTGATGAAAGGTTTGACTGAATTAAACACTTTATGAGCATTCACAACCAAGGACATCTTTCTTCTATAAGATCTGTTTTATTTACAAAAGGAGAGAATTAGGTAAGGTTTGTGTTGATTAAATCATTTCGTGTTGTCTAGGAAATAATCTACTCTTTGAACTCACACATCCTGTTGTAAGAACATAATAATGCTGCATTGGATCAGACCAAAGGTCCATCAAGCCCAGTATTCTGTCTCTGATGCTGGCCAATCCAGATCACAAGTACCTAGGAGGATCCCAAAGAATAAGTCCAATCATTCTTGCTCATAACCAAGGAGAAGCAGTGGCTCTCCCAAGACTACAAGGCTAATAGTGGGTAATGGACATTTTTTCCCCAGAAACTCGTCTAGACTCTTTTCAAATCTATAGGTAGATTTATCAAAATGTGATATATTTTCACATGAATAACACCTGTGATAAGGAAAAAGGGCATGGCTCTGATAATTTTAGAGTTACCGCACTGTGCGCTATCTTAGCACTTCACATAAGTATTTTATTGCAACATGCGTTAAAGTTATCACACCCCACAATATTTGCATTTCACAAGTTGCAAAGTGCCCAGACAGGCATTTCATTACTTTTGGTGAGAGAGAGAGAGAAAGAGACTCTTTATAAGGCTTTCATAGTAGTCAACTATTTATGCCACTATAGGAGGGCCAGCTAGTAACTCGAGGTGAGGTTTTGGAGGTGGTCTAGGGTTTTGGGGCCAATTTTACATGCACAATGAGACATACGAACAGCACAGTACACCTCAGTGAAGATTTTACATCATTTGGAGTGAGTAAAGTCTCACAGAGATGAGATTTCTACAATGGTTTATGATTTATGGTTTATTAAGGTTTTTTTAAACTGTTGTATCAGTAAAACTATCACAACGGTGTACAAAATTTAAAAATAGAGAAAATACAATCGAGCAATAAAAGTATATAACAGCTAAAATTACAAAGCGAAATAAATGAAGTATAGCTGTTAAAATAGTTTAAAAGCATAAGTCATAAAATACAACAATAAAGCAGCAATAAACAATCTACTAAAAGAGAGTGGAAGCACAGGATGCATAAATAAGTTAAAACATAAGATAAAATTCTGCTTTTTGTTACTCATTGTCAACATAGGCGCAGGTGAAAAGCCATGTTTTTAAATTTGCTTTAAATTTTTTCATGTCGGATTGTACTCTGTACCAGGGTGCTATCTAGCTAGGGTGACAGAACATTGTAGAAATTCTGCCCCTTTAAGTAAATTAAAAAAATTTGCATTCGCATTGAGCTACACATCTATGGCGTTATCGCAGGCATTAGGGCCCTAACACCTGCGATAACGCATTTTTATAAATGACCTTGCTAGTTTGCTGCCTGCTTTCATCATGTTCTCTGGAAAGAAATTCCATGATTTAATTGTGCGCTGAGGGGCGGATTTTCAGAGCCCTGCTTTCCTAAATCTGCCTAAATTCGGGCGGATTTAGGCGAGCAGGGCCCTGCGCGCCGGTGCGCCTATGTTCAATAGGCCTACCGGCGCGCGCAGACCCCGGGACTCACGTAAGTCCCGGGGTTTGGTGAGGGGGGCGTGTCGGGGGGGCGGGCCCGGTCGGCTCGGCGTTTTGGGGGCGGGCCGGGGGCGTGGTTACGACCCGGGGCGGTCCGGGGGCGTGGCTGCACCCTCCGTACCCACCCCCAGGTTGCGTCCCGGCGCGCTAGCGGCCCGCTGGCGCGCGGGGATTTACGTCTCCCTCCGGGAGGCGTAAATCCCCCGACAAAGGTAAGGGGGGGGGTTTAGACAGGGCCGGGCGGGTGGGTTAGGTAGGGGAAGGGAGGGGAAGGTGAGGGGATGGCAAAAGAAAGTTCCCTCCGAGGCCGCTCCGATTTCGGAGCGGCCTCGGTGGGAACGGGGGTAGGCTGTGTGGCTCGGCGCGCGCCGGCTATACAGAATCGATAGCCTTGCGCGCGCCGATCCAGGATTTTAGCGGATACGCACGGCCACGCGCGTATCTACTAAAATCCCGCGTATTTTTGCTTGCGCCTGATGCGCCAGCAAAAGTACGCCAATTCGCGCTGTTTGAAAATCTACCCCTCAGTGAAAAAATGTTTTTTCACTGAGGGTTTGTTTAGTTTTTGTATATTGTGGTTTTAAACTTTTGTATGATTTTATATAATCCATCATGAATAGGGGATACAAATGGAATATAAATATTTTAAGTAGATTTGTTTTAACAGTACTACCTATTAGTTTTATAGAGTGTCCACTAGTCCTAATATTATTGGAAAGGGTAAATAACCATTTCCTATTTACCTGTTTCAGCCCACTCATGATTGTATAGACCTCTATCATATCTCTTCTCGGCTCTCTCCTTTCCATGCAGAAGAACACTATCCCATTTAACCTCTCCTCATAGTGGAGATGTCTGTCCCCTTTTGCGTCATTTTGCTCACTATTCTCTGTACCTTTTCTAATTCCACTATATCTCTTTTGCTGTACACATGTGGATAAAGGTGCACCACTGATTCCATTGTATGCAAATAAGTATATTCATTATGAATGTCCTGAAAACCAGATCTGATTGTGGCACTCCAGGACAAGAGTTGTCTACCCTTGCATTATATCTTCCATTTTATTTTCCATTTCTTTCCTTATACCTAACATTCTATTTGCTTTTTTTGATTACCACTACACACCGAGCCAAGGATTTCAAAGTATGATCCGCAGTGATGCCAAGATCACTTTCCTAGGTGGTGACGCCTAATATGGAACCCAGAATCAAGAAACTATAGTTGGGATTATTCTTCAATATATGCATCACTTTGCCCTTGTCCACATTTAATTTCATCTGCTATTTAGCTGCCCAATCCCCCAGTCCTGCAAGATCCTCCTACAATTCCTCACAATCGACTTGTGCTTTAACTGCTTTGAATAATTTAGTGTCATCTGCAAATCTGTTAACCTCACTTATCAATCCCTTTTCCATATTATTTATAAATATATTAAAAAGCACCGGTCCTAGTACAGATCATTGGGAGACTCCACTATATACCTTTCTCCATTGAGAGAAATGACCATTCAGTCATACTGTGTTTTCTATCTTTTAGCCATTTACCAGTCAACAATAGGCATTGCCTCCTATCGTATGACTCTCTAATTCCTGTAGAGCCTTTTGAAAATCAACGGATCCATTCTCGTCCACGTTTATTAACCCCTTCAAAAAATCGAACAGATTTTTTAAGACAAGACTTTCCTTTGTTAATTTCATGTTGACTTTTCTCCATTAATCTGTCTATTCTATTGGTCTGTAAAGTTGTTCTTCAGAGGGCCACAAAGCCCCAGCCAGCACCTCAGTCAACTTCTATGATGGGGTTTTGACTGGATAGAAGGGAGCATAGCCAAGTTCACTGAATCTGTAGCAATTGACCTTCCAGTTGGGGGCAGGCTGCCGTTCTACTTGAACTGATGGTCCAGTATAACTTTGGACCAGGGGGTCCTTACCATTGTCTGCAGAGGGTATAATTAAATCAGTTGAGTGCTCTGCCAAATTGCTTCTCCCCGCTCCCTTTTGGGGACCAGTAGTGTATCAGGAGGTGCTTTTTAGCAGAGCTCTCCTTCCACATTCGATTCCAATCTACCCAGGTAAAGAAGGCAGGGATTCTACTCCTGGTACTTTGTGGTTTCAAAGGAAAGCAGACTATGTTCCATCCCAAAGGGCCTTGAATACTTTTCTAAAAAGAGAAAAGTTCAAGATGTGTTCCTTATGAACCTTGATCCTCTTCCTTCTAAAATGGGACTGGCGATGCTCTCTCAATCTGAAGGACACATACTCACATCGAGATCTTTCCCAGCCACCAGAAGTATCTTGATTTGTGGTGGGGAAACAGCACTTCCAGCACCACATTCTGCAGTTTGGGCTGGCATCTACCCTGTGGGTCTTTACCAAATGTCTGACCTTGGTGATGGCGCCCATTTGCAGACATGTTTTCCTGTATCTAGATGATTGGCTAGTAAAGAGCGCCTCTCGGGCAGGGACAGAAAGGTCCATGCGCTCAACCATCTGGATATTTGAGTCACTAGGGTTTGTCATCAACTATCCCAAGTCCCTTCTCAGTCCATCACTTCAATTGGACTTCATAGGAGTCCTGCTAGACACAAGGGCTTCTTACCACAGCAACAGGACATCACACTTATGTCCATAGTAGTGGAGATTCAACAGAGCTAGCAGGTATCAGCTTGGCATATGTTGAAGCTGTTGAGCCACATTGCCACAGTATTAGTTACTCCCTGAGCACACATGCATATGCAATGTGTTTAATGGACTTTATGATCTCAGTGGCTTCAGGCCACTCAGAATCTACAGGACTGCATCTGAATCACTCTGTCCCTCTGGGGCTTCTTGTCCTGTTGGGAAAATTGCAACCTGGAATGGGGGGGGTCCCCTTCCAAATTCTCAGGTTTAAATTGTCCTAAACACAGATACTTCCACCTAGGGCTGGGGAGACCATGTAGATGGGCTCAGCATCCAGGGACAATGGTCCGCCCAGGAACGTCTCTGTCAAATCAATTTCCTGGAGCACTGGACAAACCGGTACACTCTGTGATTTCAAAGATTGGCTGTCCAACAAAAATATATGGATTCAGATGAACAACCAAGTGGCAATGTATTATGTCTACAAGCAGGGAGGTACGGACTCTTACCTCCTGTGCCAAGAGCGGTCCAGATATAGTCCTGAGCCCTCTCCCACAGCATGGAGCTCAGAGCCTGTCTGGTTTGGAGAATGGGATAGCGGACAGACTGAGTCATTCTTTCAGACGCCATGAATGGTCTCTGGACCAAGGAGTAGCGAATTGGATCTTCTCCCTCTGAAGAACTAAGGAGCTGGATCTGTTTGCGGCTCCTTGGAACAGGAAGTTTCCTCAGTCCTTCTCCTTGTTCAGGACACACACAGCAAGCTAGCCTTAGACACCTTTACCCTACATTGAGTCCAGGGTCTCCTGTACGAATATCCTCAGCATCCTTTGCCATCAGCAGATAGTCTTTGCTATCTGCTGATGGCAAAGACTTTGTTGAAGCTCAAGGAGGACATGGGGACTATGATCCTCATGCCCCCCCCCCCCACCCCCATTGACTGAGGCAGGTCTGGTTTCCACTCCTTCAGGAAACCGAACAGACTGGGGATGTCCCACATTTCATTTCCCAGGATTGGGACAGGCTGTGACTTCCCACCCTTCAGGCCTTGTCACTCACAGCTTGGATGTTGAGAAGCTAACAAACAGGTGTAAATGTGTGTGCATATGCAGCACTGGGTTTCACGCACATCGGCTGATTTTCAAAGAGGACTTTTATGTATAAATCCACTTTGAAAATGTAGGTTAAATTTGTAAACACTGAATTTAGCCTTCCACAAACTAGGTTGCCCTATTTCTGTGTAATTTGTGGAGGGGTAGACATGGTGAGATAATTTTCAAAGCAGACATGCTCATAGGTGTGCTTTGAAAACTGGGATAATTTATTTGCATATGTGCAGCACAAATTTTGGAGGGATGTTTGAAAATTACACTTATTTGAAAATTACACTTATTTTATTTTTGGCCTGGTGGCAGGGTACAGCATGCCTTTATTTTAACTGCTATTTCTTCTGTTTTCCCAATGATTATACAAAGTTTTTCCAACTCTTTCTTTTATGGAGCATATTTTATTTTATCTGTCATTTGAGAAATATCTTATATTGTTGTATTTTGCACAGTAGTGAAAGGAAATGCATTGCTATTTCTCCACTGTTTTTCCTGCATTCAAAATATAGCTTCTTGGGGTTTCCATTTTATTTTTTGAGTGTATGTTTCTAGTTTTAATTTGTGGTCATTTATTCTGAAAGACCTCTTTAAGAGAGCAACCTGCCAAGGGTGGATAAAGGAGGGGGTTGGGCACAGAGCAATCAAACCCCTTCTCATAAAAAATTCCCAGTCACAGAAATGGACACCAGAGAAAATTGTATTTTCAATGGAAGGAGTAAGGCAAATCAGAATTTCGGAGTGATGATGGATGTGGAACAAAGCCAAACATAAGTTCCTACCCTGATAGTGGATCTCCCAACAAACAAAAACTATTTTCAGAATTGGATTCGGGAGCGTAAGAACTTTGTATTAGCCTGGAAGACTTAAGTGTTTACTTCACCTCTTTGGCATTATAACAGATGAACTGTAGTAGGTAAAGGCATTTTACATGCTAGAGATCCCATTCTTTAATCCAGCAGGCAAGATAGCCAGCATAGGGCAGGGTTGGCCATGATACTCAAAAGTGAAACAAATTGACATTCCTGGATTGGAAATCTTTCAGCAAAAGACTGCTTGTGCACCAGATTTTCCATATTGTCAATCCTCAGTGTCTTTGCATTGACACAGGATGACTTTTATGACAATTTGTAGTCAACGGTGGAAGCTGCATCAAAACACAATATCTTGCTTATTGCTGGAAACTAATGCAAGTGTTATAAGTGGCAACATGAACAGAGAAAGAAATATGGGTAAGCCTGTGATACAAAGAATAACATAGAAAAATTGTTTAATTTGTGTAAATCCTGTGACTTGGAGAAAGTTTATTCCAATAAAACACTTACATACAAATTGAGCTAGAAGTCTACTGGTAAAACTGAAAGCAAGGTAAACCATATCTTTATAAACGTAAATGGCAATGTTCATTGAAGAATGAAAGGATTAAGAGACTTGCTGATACAGGGGACAGTAGTAGTCTTGTATTTGTATTGGCATTGAATCTGAGAAGAGCTCAAATTGAGAAAAAAAGGCATAATTGTTTTAATGTAGAAAAGAATTAGAGACCAACCTGGAGGCTCACTGATAATGTGCACTACCTTGTGTTGGGTTTGTGGCATATTGTGGACTCTTGGTCGAAGTGGCGATGACTCCTCCCACGGGGAGGGGCCCCATGGGGAACCACAACGATTGGCTAGACTCTAGTAAGCAGACACTGAGGAAAGAAAGCTTTATTATACTGCTGTTGAAGAGTTGAATCTTGCCCAAGGAAAGGACAGTACTGTAGTCCAGCGATAACACAGTAAGCTCAGACAGTCTCTGCAGTTGATGGTCTCACCCAGATGTAGCAAAGGTGCAGCAGTGTTCCGCAGCGCGGAATAGGCCGTGAACCTGAAGGGTGGAATGAAGAGAGCTGGAGCGTAGTGATACTCGCAAAGTAGCAGTGCTGATAACTTCCTTGGTAGATGAATGAAGACAGGAGCCCGAGGTGCAGGATACCCTGAGTAGATTAGGCCCTCGAGGAGCGAGTACCTAGGAGTGTTGAGGGTTCCTGAAAGAAAGGAGCGAATGTCCTTAAGGTTAGGCAGAATCACCCCAGAGGGCGAGTAGAAGCGAGAGGCCCCCAAGGAGCGGGTACCCAGAGCTTCAGTAGGAGCGAGATACCCCGGAGGGTAGAGAGGAATCCAAGCGAGCAGCTTAGAAGCGGTCAGAGTAGCAAAACCGAAGTCCTTGCTAACTCATTGAATTGTAGCGGAGCGGAGGTTTAAATACCCGGAGGTACTGACGTCATGCAGTGGGGCTTCCCCCGAGGTTCTCGCCATGACGTATTCAAAAACGTAGGCAGCGTGTGCGTGCGTGCCCTAGGAGGCCTCAGGAAGAAGCATGGCGGATGGGGTCGCCCATGCTGGCTCGGAGATGCTGAGGGTTTTGGCAAACAGCAGTGGAGGTAGCCATCCTTCCAAGGGAGGAGGAAAAGGGTAAAAGAGAGGTGAGGCAGAGCGGTTGCAGTCGTCTGCAGCCGACGGATGCAACACTTTGCGGAAGATCTAAGATTCCTTAAATTGATTTAAGATTCCTTAAATTGTGTCTTCTGCTTCTCAGGTAGATTGGGGATGGGAATGCTGCAGAGGCAGCATTTACAGCTACTGGGAAAGAGGGGGTTGAAGAAGGAATCAAGGACATCGCTTAATGGTAACACCTAGTGGCCAGGTTCAGGAACTTGCATAGTCCTCAGCACAGGGATAGTCATTGCACTGACCAGACTAGATACATTGGGCTGGGGTAGAGATATTTTTAAAAATGGGGTAGAAATCCTCAGATAATTAAATGATGGCATATCCCAGCTCTGTTTCTGTAAGGATCCTTTGGCGAGTGCTTCTCCAACCTGCTGGTGGTGCTGTGGGCAGTCTGGATATTCTGGCCTATTTCTCCTAGCTCAGTGCTCCATCTTGGCAGCCATCTTGTTTGCTGAATAGAATTGTATTTATACTGAAGCATTTTCACCAGTCACTTGGCAGAGCTTGGTCCTATTTGTCCGTTCTTCATACTCTTGCTACATTCCTACATCTGGAAGAATACTGCACCTTCAGATTCTACTTTCTGTGCTCCTGCATGTTATGTTCATTGGTTTCTCCCCACTTTGCTTCAGGCTTAATGCGCCCTCTCACGGGGCTAAACCCCACTTTTCATGCCTCACTCTCCACCAGCATCAGAGGGATGAATCTGAAAGGAAGGTGGCTGGCCTAGGCAGAAGTCCCTCTTCATTGGTGACCTGGATTTGATTCTCCTGGCACTCGGCTGCTCATTTCTGGGGCAGCTCATGGACAACAATCATCACAATCTCCAATTTAACTGAAGCCCAAAAACTGGCAGGTCAAAAAAAAAATCAAAATTGCTTTCAAGAACAGTTACAATGCATTGCAAATGAGGAGGAGTAGCCTAGTGGTTTGAGCAGTGAGCTGCGAACCAAGGTAGTCAGGATTCAAATCCCTCTCCAGCTTTTCTGACTTTGGGCAGGTCACGTCATCCTTCATTGTCTCAGGTATAAACTTAGATTGTGAACCCTCTGTGGATAAAGAAATACTTAAAGTATCTGAATGTAATCCACTTTGAAGTGCCTGAAAGGCAGAATATATAATTAGTTCAATATTTATTAATTTATTTATCTATTCATAGCTTTAGCCATGCAATGTAGGGAAACAGGAGTTAGTTTCTTTGGCTATCAGAAAATACAGAAAGAATATTTAATATCCCAGGATGATTGAAGACCGGAAACAGATAAAGAAACATATGCTGGATGCCAAGACCCCTTGACAAAGAGGATAGATATCTAGAGAATATGCAGAAAAACATAAAGAAGTGAAAAACAATGTAAGGAGTGATAAGCGACACGTGATTGAAGGATTTGCAACAGAAGCAAAGGAAATGGAGGAAAGATTTGCAACAGAAGACAAGGAGCTAACCAGGACATTCTTCTGAAGGACAAGTGTGGCATGTCCTGTTTTGCTTGTTTGCTGAGAGAGAGAAAAGATTTCAAGATGGAAAAAGAACTTCCAAAACATCTTAAGCAGACCAGAGCCAGCAAACACAGCTGATATTCAAAAAGCAGAATTTGATATGTATGTCAGCCTTGACTGTAATTAATGAATTTGAAGTCGGGGAAATCAATAAAGCACTTAGGGTAATTGTATAACAGCCCGCCTACATTAGGTGGCAAAAGCTTGAATAAGTTACACCAATTCTCAAAGAAGACTTATGCAGATAAGTCTGTTTTGATAATTATCTGCCAAATTTACCCTCACAAAATTCACGTGCTACTATATGTATGCTGAAAGTTTTGGGGAAAATGTATGTGCATACTTTTCAATGTACATAAGTAAAAACCCCTTCTTAACTCTGTCCCTGGGTGCCAGGTAAACTTAAGTGAACAGGTAGTACATGCATAAGTTTACAGACATATCAATTGATCAGATCTGTAAAATGACATTTCTGTGGGTAAAATTTTGCCCATGGAAATGCCTTTGAAAATTTCCCTCTGTAAAAAGAAGATGCAGATGATGCAATTTACCTAGAGATGTTGAAGACTGAAGGCAAACACTTAAGGTGCCTTGAAGATTTTCCAGCAGGAATGTGATACTGAAGATGCCCTAGAAGAATGTGAAACTGGCATTATTGTTGAGCTTCTTAAGAAAGGGAAGCCCCAGGAGTTGTAGTAACTGTTAAGAGATTATGGCAGTTCTGGATTTGTCACTAGGCCTGTGCCTAGGGTGGCAGTTATCTGTGGGATGTCAGGCAGCAGTGACGTACCGTGGGGGGTGGGGAGGGCCAAGGCCTCGGGGCTTAAGGGGGAGTGCCTCAGGAGTCCTTTCTGTCAACACGCATGGAACAATTGCAGCAGGAGGTTAGTGGGGCCGTGCCAGGGGTGTCATCAGCTATAGGCACATGGAGCGCATGAACTGAGCCTCTCAGACAGTGCCCCATGTTTCCCGAATCTCCGGTGCCATGCTACTTCCTTCGTTCCGGCATAATTCAGTAACAAGTTTGAACCATAGGGCTCTGTAACTACAGTGTCCTGTGTCACCAACAGTGCCTAGGGGTGACAGAAACCTAAATCTGTCCTGGATTACAGTGTTGTCCATTGCTGGCAAAGTCTTCAGTAGAAGGATCACCCTCAAGAAGAATTTCAGCCAGAGTCAACAGTGGTATCCATAACAAAAAAGTTGGTTTTAGGTGAGAGAAAAAGCTGCTGTTGCGTTTGAGGCATTGTGGACCCTTGATTGCAATGGAGATGATTCCGCCCATGGGGAGGAGCCCCGTGGGGAACTACTGCGATAGGCTGACACAGATAGCAGACACAGAATGGATAGAGTCTTTAATGTACTGCTGTAGATGGATGGTGAAAGCAGGAAGGTAAGGCACTGATCCACAAAGTGCCAATATGCTCAACAGGCTCAGAAGTATAGTCTCATCCAGATGTTCATGATTGGTGGGAGCCCGCAGTGCGGATAATGCTGTGGCTGGAGGGTGGGGTTGTAGCGCCGGATCGTAGAGGTACTCACAGAATGAAGGCGTCTTCCTGGTGGTAGAATGGTGGGACCAAAGGTCCGTGGTGCACGATATATAGGTAGATAGGCCCTCGAGGAGCGAATACCCAATGGTCCAATATCCTGAAAGTAGAATAGAGAGATTCACGAGGAGCAGTTGTCTTAGTGAGGAACCCCGAAGGGAAGTTGGAAGCGAGAGACCCCCGAGGAGCGGGTGTCTAGAGCTTCTGCTGGAGCGAGGCCCTTAGCGAGAAAGCGGCATCTAAGCATACAGCTTAGAGCAGGCAGAGTAGCAAAGTGAAGTCTTTGCTAACTCAAAGTGGTAGCAGAGGTGGAGGCTAGATATACCCGGAGGTACTGACGTCATGCGGTGGGGCCGCCCCCGCCATGATGTATTTGAGCGAAGGAAATCTGCGCGCTCGCGCCCTAGGAGGCCACAGGAGTGAGCACGGTGGATAAGGACGCCCATGCTGGTCTGGAAATGCCGAGGCTCTCGGCACCGGAGGCAGCCATCTTGCCCAAAGAGAGTGAAAGGGGAGAAAAAGAGGTAAGGCTGAGCGGTTGCAGCCGTCTGCGACCGGATGCAACAGCTGCATTGATCATGTTGTTACACTCAGATCCTTGATCAACCAGCCAAATGGAACAGCACCATTTTCATCAATATTATAGACTTTGGAAAGATTTTAGACTGTTTTCATTATGAATTTGTCTGGAAAATCCCTTGTGCATATGGAGTCCTCCAGAAGGTAGTGAACATCATTAAACTGTTATACAAAGACTTTGAACGCAAGGTTATTTTTAGCAATCATTTCACAGGCAGCTTTAGCATTACCACAGAGGTCAGGCAAGGCAGTATCTTATCACTGCTTTTCTTTCTTTTTTAAAAAAAGTTTTTATTGGCATATTTTTCAATTAAGCAATATCTTCTATAGTTACATAATACTGTAAAAGGTTTAACCAGTATACAATGTTTGTTGCAGAATATTGAAAAGTGTGACATAGGTTTTTCATCTCCCAAATCCTTTCATTCCCATACCATTGTATAGATCCTCCGGCAGCAGCTTCATATACAGTAATTATCCTATATTTCATAGTATCATACTGCCTTCCCTATCATTTCCAGACCAACAGACATCCTTTCTAAGTGCCTAAAATTTGTCTTTTGTGAAAGCTTTAGTGAAAAGTAAGGTGGCTCCCTTGCTACTATGAGGGACAAGCACAAATGGACTTTCTTTCCTACTTACGGTCACGTTTTCTCCTATCAGAATAAGTACACCTCTGAATGTTTGTATTTTGGTAATTTTCTTAATGTTTGTTTATACTTGATATTCCACCTGTACAAAAGATCTAAGTGGTTTACATAAAAATGCATGTGTGATTACCTGGGTTCCTGAGGGGAACGTGATCCTGTGTTCTGGCTGGCAGGGACCCGAGTTAACCCAGAGAGGCATGGGCCTGGATTGGAGGGGGCCAGCAGAGATGTTTGTCTGGGTCTGGTGGGATCTGGTCCAGACGGAGTGTAGACAGCTGTGAGCTGCAGTGTGGGAGAGAGCTGTGGGCTCCCCGTGGCTTATGGAGGGTCACAGTAGTGCTACGGGAGCATCAAAAGCTTTCCCACATTATTTCAAGAGCCAGCGCAGATGAGCGAAGCAAATGGGTAGCGCAGGATTGGGTTGCTGCTACTGCCTTTGCTTCCGCACAATATGGTGACACAGCAATGATTTAAAAAAATAAGCACCGCTGCAGGAAGCTAAAAAAAAAGGCATGTGGACCCTGGGAAAGCTCCGGCATGATGGTAAAGTTCATGCTATGATCCACTGACATCTCTGATGAAGTCAAGGGGTCATTGTGATCCCAGCCCAGGGAAAAGAAGAAAAGTTAAAATAAGCAAATAAATAAAAAAAAAAACCCACACAAAAATAAAATAACCCCTGCATCGAGTTGGCGTGGCTCAAGGGATGATTGCAGTGAATTGTTAAAGCTCTAGATGAACTTTAATGACACCGATGGCAAAGTTAGCAAAAACATAAAAAAGGGGAAATAAAATTAAATATAGAGGGCAGGTAATAAGAAATGGTGGACCCCTAATAAAGCCTGCCTTGGCTCAAAAATTTATTTTAATGATTAAAATTGACCTGTTTTCCATGGAGTGTTTTGGGGGTCAAAACAGGTTAACTAAAATATGGTGATATTAGAGGAGGGATGATCTGGGAAACTATAGACTGGTGAGCCTGAATTCAGTGCCAGGAAAAATAGTGGAAACTATTCTAAAGATCAAAATCACAGAGCATATAGAAAGCCATGAATTAATGGAACACAGTCAGCATGGATTTACCCAAGGGAAGTCATGCCTCACAAATCTGCTTCATTTTTTTGAAGGGGTTAATAAACGTGGTTAAAGGTGAACCGGTAAATGTAGTGTATTTGGATTTTCAGAAGGTGTTTGACAAAGTCCCTCATGAGAGGTTTCTAAGAAAACTTAAAAAGTCATGGGATAGGAGGCGATGTCCTTTCGTGGATTACAAACTGGTTAAAAGACAAGAAACAGAGTAGGATTACTGGTCAATTTTCTCAGTGAAAAGGGTAAACAGTGAAGTGCCTCAGGGATCTGACCTTGGAAAGGTGCTTTTCAATCTAACTAGATAAATGATGCCTGACCGACGTGCCGCAAATGCGCAGTAGAGAGCAGCTCTACTGCGCATGTGCGGGCGAGCACATCGGTCTTAGGCAGGGTAAGGAAAAAAAAACATGGCGGCGGGCGGCAGTAGCGGCGGCGGTGGCAGCGGGCGGCGGCAACAAAAAGCAGAGCTCCTCTATTTAAACCTCTAAATTAGGTGTCTCGGTTAGGTGCTTATTTTCAGCAGAACTTAAAGTGCTTATGTTTTCAGCTGAAAATTCTTATAAATTTAAGGACCTAAAAGGTAGGTTCCTAAATTTAGGACTGATATTTATGGGGCCAATTCAAAGAGTTTAAGAATCTAACATTGGGAGGTTTGCTCCTAAATAGGATCTTTTAAAAATTTACTAGGGCTGAAGTCCTTAATTTTGGATCATTTTATTAGGTCCCTAAATTTAGGGGGCTAAAGAGTGGGTGGCTATGGGGTTGGAGTTAGGCTGCGAAACAAATTTAGAAGTTTAGCACGGATTTCTAGAACTAGGCATCTAATTTAGGGGCCTAACTTTTAGGGGGGAGAGAGAGAGAGAGCATCAAGCTAGGTTGAGAGAACATTGCACAAATCTCATCTTTGAGTGAGTTTCCTCACTCCGAAGGTCATCAAATCTTCACAAGAGAGCACTGTTCTGTTCGTACGTCTCACATTGAATTTCAAAGTGGCCCCTAACCCCCTACACTAATACCTAAACCTCACCTCGCGTTACTAGGTGGGCCTCCCATAGAGATATAAATACCTATCTAGGGTGAGGGCATTATGGCTAGGCTGGCTCACTCTCTCTCTCTCGGCCAGAATAGCTAGGCTGGTGCTCTGGGAGCTTCAAACTACTAAAACCAGCATTTGAGAACACATCGCAAAATGTAATAAACCCTTAACACAAGCTATCACACAGCTTAACGCTACTGAAAAAGGTGTAGCTAAAATCAGCGTTAAAACCGTGCGATAGGGCATCGCAAAACGGTAAACCCAGCCCACTCCCACCCCTAACTCCTCCTCTTTTTCGGATTTGCATCGCACCATACAATATGGTGCTATCGCATGCATTAAAGGCGTTTTCACATGCGTTAACGGCGCTTTTCGCATGCGATAAGCCCTTAACGCATGCGAAAACGCCTTATAACATTTTGATAAATAACCCTATAAATAAGATGCCTAGTTCTGAAAATCAGTACTAAGCTCCTAAATTTCCTTCCCCACCCTTACTCCATCCACTTTTTATGATCTTAAATTTATGATCCTAATGAAACTAAGAGACTAGATTTAGGATTTCAGCTCTAATACATTTTGAGAAGAGCTAATTTAAGAGCCTTAATTCTCTAAAATCTGGCCCCCTAAGGTTTAGCTAAGAAAAATCTGAAATGGATCACCAAAAATCATTGGGGTAGATTTTAAAAGCCCTGTACGCCGGCGCACCTATTTTGCATAGGCCGCCGGCACGCGAAAGCCCCAGGATGCAGGCGTAACTCAACGAAAAAAGGTAGAGTAGGGGGATTTACTTAGGGCTGGGGGTGGGTTAGATAGGGGAAGGGAGGGAAAAGTGGGTGGGGGAGGACAAAAGAAAAAGCTCCCTCTGAGACCGCTCTGATTTCGGAGCGGCCTCGGAGGGAATGGAGGCAGGCTGCACGGCTCGGCGCGCGCAGGCTGCCGATTTTGCGCAGCCTTGCCCGCACCGACCCCGGATTTTAAAAGATACGCACGTATCTTTTAAAATCCGGCATACTTTTTTAAAATCTGCCGCATTGATTGTTGTTAAAAATTACAATAAACTTGAAATTTAAAACCATTCCCAATGTATTCCTATAGTGATGAAAGATTGCTCAGTTGTGTTTAAAATCACCCTGTGACTATGCAAACACCCATAAAATCGCTGAAAAGTACCAATAGCCAAATTTTAAAATATATAATATTTTTTTACCAAAATAAAAAATTAAATAAGGGTTTCTAATCCCTAAGAGCATAAGAAGTTTTATTTATTTTATTTATGTAGATTTATATTCCACTTTTTGCACTTTTTTTCAGCACTTCAAAGCGGATTACATTCAGTTGCCATACTGGGTCAGACTAAGGGTCCATCAAGCCCAGTACCCTGTTTCCAACAGTGACCAATCCAGATTAAAGTATCTGGCAAGCATCCAAACATTAAATAGATCCCCTACTACTAATGTCAGTAATAGTGGCTATATCCTAAGTTAACTTGATTAATAGCAGTTAAGGTACTTCTCCAACAACTTCTCCAAACCTTTTTTAAATCCAAGTACACTAAGTTTCCTAACCACATCTTCTGGAAACAAATTCCAGAGCTTAATTTTGTGTTGAGTGAAAAAGAATTTTCTCTGATTAGTTTTAAATATATTACTCCTTCTATTATCCAAAAGAGTAAATAACCAATTCACATTTACCTGTTCTAGACCTCTCATATTTTTATAGACCTCTATCATATTCCCCCTCTGCTGTCTCTTCTCCATTCTGAACAGCCCTAAATTCTTTAATCTTTCCTCATAGGGGATCCATTACATCCACTTTATCATTTTGGTTGCCATTCTCTGTATCTTCTCCAGTGCAACTGTATCTTTTTTTTTAGAAACAGTGACCAGAATAGTACACCGTGCTTATAATATGGTCTCACCATGGAGTGATACAGAGGCATTAAGACATTTTCTTTTTTATTTACCATTCCCTTCATAATAATTCCCAAGATTCTGTTTGTTTTTTTGACTGCCGCAGCACACAGCGCAGACAATTTCAATATATTACCCACTATGACACCTAGATCTTTTTCCTGGGTGCTAGCTCCTAATATAGAACCTAACGCCATGTAACTACAGCATGGGTTATTTTTCCCTATATGCATCACCTTGCACTAGTCCACATTAAATTTCATCTGCCATTTAGATGCCCAATCTTCCAGTTTAGCAAGTTCCTTCTGCAATTTATCACAATCCGCTTAGATTTAACTACTCTGAATAATTTTGTATCATCTGCAAATTTGATTACCTCAATGGTCGTATTCCTTTCCAGATCATTTATAAATATACAAGCTGTTAAGCCCGTTAAAAAGGGCTACATTACATTTTGTTTTCAGTCCATTTTCTAACACAGCACCCTTCTACACTTTTTCTCCCTCTCTCCCCCTTCCCCTTCCCCTCGTTCACTCCTCCCCTTTCCTCCACTCAGTCTTACTCACCCTCTGTCTCCCACTGCCTTCTTCCCCTCACTCTCACTCTCACCTCCCTCCCCCTTCCCTCAGTCACTCCCACCTCTCTCCCCTTCCCTCAGTCACTCCCCACCCTCTCTCAATCCCATCCCCTCCCCCTCAGCCCTCCTCCACTCCCTTTTTCTCTGCTCCACAACTTCTTACCCTTCCACTTACTCACATCCCTGTCTCTCACCTCTCCCTCATTCTCCCTCTCCCCCTTCCACTTACTCACATCCCTGTCTCTCACCTCTCCCTCATTCTCCCTCTCCCCTCACTCTTCCCCACCCCCTATAAAAAAATTATTAAATGGTATATATATTGCATCAAGTCAATAAAGCTATTCTTGGGGCCTGATTTTTAAAAGCATTTGCACTCATAAAATCCAATTTTACGCATATAAATGCACTTAACATAAGCAGTTGAGCTTTTGAAAATTGATACACTAGTATGTTACATTTACGTTCGTAACTGCTCTGAAAATTACCTGCATAGATGGTAACGTTCAAACTGGTGCGCGGGCACACTTTGACTTGTGTGCTTTGGCTCACACCCAGATACACATCTATTTTATAACTTGCACGCACATATGTGTGCAAGTTATAAAATTGCCCGGCCGTGTGTACTTGTGTACCCAATTTTAAGTAGGCACGCAAATCCTGATTCTGCTGTGTAAGGGTATTTTATAATGGGTGCGCGTCCAAACCAGTGCCAGTTTCACCAGTTCACCAGTTTGCCCAATTAAGAGTTGGGTCCTCCAAAACCCCTTTGGTTTGATAGCCTGCATGCTCACCAGTTACCCTAGACCCTTTAAATCTGGAAGATATACCTGTTTTGTTTTGTTTTTTACACTTACAGAAGTAAATTTACATGGCAATGGACCTTGGTGCTTGCACAAGGGCATGTAAGTAATTACGTGCTCATCTCTCGGTCACAATCCAAAATGCCCATACCATGCTATGACCACACCCAAACCACACCTCTTCTTGAAATCAAGTGACGTGCATGCAGTGGGAGATACGCATGCATCTGGGCGACTTTTAGCCCGACCTGTATACATATTTCCTAATTTTTGCATGTTGTGGGCTTTTAAAATTCACCTTTCAGTGTATAAATCTGAGAATCCAATCAATACAAGAACTATTTTCCATGAAGATGTCACCAGAGCTGGATCTTGAAGATGAAAAAAACAGTGACATTTACAGAATTCAATGAAGAACATTTCTGGAACTGTAAGAGAGTAGTGCTTCCTCTTAAAACTGTAAAAGTGAAAAATATTTTTAAAAGTAAAGGAAGAAGAAGGATTAGTGTTAAAGTAATAAAACTGCGGTACCACAGGCTTTTATATAGCATTGTTAGATCATTTGGAAAGCCTGAGGAATGACTGATCAAAATACAAACCCTGTGAAATAAATTTAGCTCTGATAAGATGGAAAAAATACAACAGGAGAATTATTTTTTTTTATCAGGCGAGATAAATAACTCTTGAGTCCCTGTTACCAGTCATTGTTACCAAAACTATATTACTCAAAGAGAAGTCAGACTTTGTCAGTATACAGAACAATTCTGTCACTATGCTGTAGTATTAATCAGCGTTGTGCATAAGGTATCTGAGAACACTGCCAGAGTTCCTAAAGGAAAGAATTCCAGAGAAAGTCTGAGAGTTATAAGAGTTCAGTCTTATTCTTAAATTCATATTAAACACCAAGTGGAAAGTTTGTCAAAGACTAGGATAATTTGGAATAAAGAAACTTTCATAAAAGGAAGTCCAACAATACACTCCCTAAGAATAATAAAAGAAATATCACTTGTAGCTTTGTGTAAGCTCATTAAGAAATTATCTGAAAGTGTGACGCTCTTATAATAGCTTAGGGCAGTGGCTCCCAACCTGTGGGCTTCGGACCCCTAGGGTTCTGCAGACCATACAGAGGGTCTGCGGGAAGTGAGCAGAGATAGAAGAGAGTCTGCGCTGTGAAAGAAGAGGCCCACCGGCAGATGAAGATGGAAGGAGGCACGACAGTTCACTGGTGCACTGATCCTGTCATAGGCTGAAATTGAACGGAGGCCCAACAGGCTTCAGCACTCTCATCCCTCCTGTGGCTGAGGAAGATAGGAAGCCTGACAGGCCGCCAGCGCACCCATCCCCCCCCCCCCCCCCCACCCCCCGTGGTGGCTGCCAGCTGAAGATTGTTAAATGCCACCAGGCTAGCACCATCACATTCCAACCAACTGGTAGCATGAGGGAGGAGGAAGCTTGGGACATCCCCACCGCCACCCCTGCAAATTACAGTAGAGGAAGAGGCCCACGAGAGAGTGAGGATGTGAGAGCCAGTGTGAACGAGAGAGAAGGTATATGTGTGCTGTGACAGCAAGTGTGTACAAGAGAGTTATGTGTCTGTGAAAGCATGCCTGTTAGAGCATGTGTATATGAGAGACCATTTGTGTACGAGAGAGATGGAGCATTTGTGTGTCTGAGAGATTGTGAGTATCTATGAGAGCATGTGTGTGTGAGAGAGGATTGTGTGTATGAGTCAGAATGAACGTGAGCATGAGTGTGTGGAGATGAATGTGTATATGAAAGAGAGGAAGAGAGATTGTGGGCCCCCCTCCTAATCCACAGCAATCTCAGAGCAACTGGAAATCAAACAATCCCAGGTATGGCGAGTGGGGAGTATACTACCGTCCACCTGGACAAAATGGTCAGACAGATAATGAAATGCTAAGAGAAATCAGGGAAGCTAACCAATTTGGCAGTGCAGTAATAATGGGAGATTTTAATTACCCCAATATTGCCTGGGTAAATGTAACATCATGAAATGCTAGAGGCATAAAGTTCCTAGATGTAATAAACTGCTTCATGGAGCAATTGGTTCAGGAACCGAGAGAGGGAGCTATTTTAGTTTTAATTCTTAATGGAACGCAGGATTTGGTGATAGAGGTAACGGTGGTGGGGCCACTTGGAAATAGTGATCATAACATGATCAAATTTAAACTAATAACTGGAAGGGGGACAATAAGTAAATCTACAACTAACACTAAGGGTTAGATTTTAAGACCGCGCACTAATCAGCACGCGCACATGGATGCGTGATTTTATAACATGCGTGCACAGGTGTGTGCATGTTATAAAATCAGGGGTTGGTGTGCACAATGGGGTGCACATTAGTGCAACTTGCGTGCGCCGACGCCTGCGGCCTTCCCCCATTCTCTCCCAGGCCACTCCAGAATCAGAGCGGCCTGGGAGGGAACTTCCCAACCCCCTATGCTAACCTCCCTTCCCCTAACCTACCCACACCTTAGCCCTAACCTAGACTCCTCCCCTGACCTTTGTTGTACCTATTGCACCTGCCGGCATACAATCCTCCGACACAGCATCCTCTCTCCCCGCTCCTGCCCCTTTTCTTCTGCCCCAGGGCTTACGCACATGGCCAGGCTTTTTTAAAATAGGCCCGGCGCGCGTAGGGCTTTTAAAATCCGGGCCTAAATTTTCAAAAGGGAAACTTTGATAAAATGAGGAAAATAGTTAGAAAAAAAACTGAAAGGTGCAGCTGCAAAGATTAAATTGTTCAATAGGCATGGACATTATTTAAAAATATAATCCTAGGCATGTACTCCAGATGTATTCCTCACATTAAGGAAGGCAAAATGATTACCGGCATTGTTAAAAGGCGAAGTGAAAGAGGCTATTTTAGCCAAAAAAAATTCTTCAAAAATTGGAAGAAGGATCCATCTGAAGAAAATAAGCAAAAGCATAAGCATTGTCACGTTAAGTGTAAAACATTGATAAGACAGGCAAAGAGAGAATTTGAAAAGAAGTTGGTCGTAGAGGCAAAAACATAATAAAAACTTTAAAAAATATATCCGAAGCAAGAAACCTGTGAGGGAGTCGGTTGGACCTTTAGATGACCGAGAGGTTAAAGGGGCTCTTAGGGAAGATAAAGCCAATGCAGAAAGACTAAATTAATTATTTGCTTCTGTGTTTACTAATGAGGATGTTGGGGAGATACCAGCTCCGGAGATGGTTTTCAAAGGTGATAAGTCAGATGAACTGAACCAAATCACTGTGAACCTGGAAGAAGTAGTAAGCCAGATTTGACAAACTAAAGAATAGTAAATCACCTGGATCGGATGGAATGCATCCTAGGGTTCTGAAGGAACTCAAAAATGAAATTTCAGATCTGTTAGTTAAAATTTGTAACCTATCATTAAAATCATCCATTGTACCTGAAGACTGGAGGATGGCCAGTATAACCCCAATATTTAAAGAGGGCTCCAGGGGCGATCAGAGAAACTATAGACCAGTGAGCCTGACTTCAATGCCGGGAAAAATAGTGGAAACCATTCTAAAGATCAAAATCACAGAGCATATAGAAAGACATGGTTTAATGGAACACAGTCAACATGGATTTACCTAAGGGAAGTCTTGCCTCACAAATCTGCTTCATTTTTTTGAAGGGCTTAATAAACGTGGATAAAGGTGAAACAGTAGATGTAGTGTATTTGGATTTTCAGAAGGGGTTTGACAAAGTCCATCATGAGAGGCTTCTAAGATAACTAAAAAGTCATGAGATAGGAGGCGATGTCCTTTCGTGGATTACAAACTGGTTAAAAGACAGGAAACATAGTGGAACTAAATGGTCAATTTTCTCAGTGGAAAAGGGTAAACAGTGGAGTGCCTCAGGGATCTGTACTTGGACTGGTACTTTTCAATATATTTATAAATGATCTGGAAAGGAATACGACAAGTGAGGTTATCAAATTTGCAAATGATACAAAATTATTTAGAGTAGTTTAATCACAAGCAGATAGTTATACATTGCAGGAGGACCTTGCGAGACTGGAAGATTGGGCATCCAAGTGGCAGATGAAATTTAATGTGGACAAGTGCAAGTAGTTGCATATAGGGAAAAATAACCCTTGCTGTAGTTACATGATATTAGGTTCCATATTAGGAGCTACCACCCATGAAAAAGATCTAGGCATCATAGTGGATAATACTTTAAAATCGTTGGCTCAGTGTGCTGCAGCAGTCAAAAAAGCAAACAATTTTAGGAATTATTAATAAGGGAATGGTTAACAAAACGGAAAATGTCATAATGCCTCTGTATCGCTCCATGGTGAGACCACACCTTGAATACTGTGTACAATTCTGGTCGCCGGATCTCAAAAAAGATATAGTTGCGATGGAGAAGTTACTGAGAAGGGCAACCAAAATGAAGAGGCTGAAGAGGTTAGGGCTGTTCAGCTTGGAGAAGAGATGGCTGAGGGGGGATATGATAGAGGTCTTTAAAATCATGAGGGGTCTTGAATGAGTAAATGTGAATCGGTTATTTACACCTTCGGATAATAGAAGGACTAGGGGGCACTCCATGAGGTTAGCAAGTAGCACATTTAAGACTAATAGGAGAAAATTATTTTTCACTCAATGCACAATTAAGCTCTGGAATTTGTTGCCAGAGGATGTGGTTTAGTGTAGCTGGGTTTAAAAAAGGATTGGATAAGTTCTTGGAGGAGAAGTCCATTAACTGCTGTTAATCAAGTCGACTTAGGGAATGGCCTCTGCTATTACTGGCATCATTAGCATGGGATCTTCTTAGTGTTTGGGTACTTGCCAGGTTCTTGTGGCCTGGATTGGCCTCTGTTGGAAACAGAATCCTGGGTTTGATGGACCCTTGGTCTGACCCAGTATGGCAATTTCTCATGTTCTTGTGTTCTAATACGTATTAGTTTTAATTATTAGCTATTTTTTGATGTTTTGAACTATTTTATTGGTGCTTGAGAAATCTAAAAATAATTTGAGTTTTTAATTATTGGATGTTCTGTATAATCAGTTGTTTGGCAATGTTCTTTTTATTAATATGGTTTTACTATTATTGAAATTTAATATTTTTTTATTGTGTTGATCGATGTTTTATGAGGAATGCAATTTTTATTTTTTGCCATTGTTGCACTGTGGTTTCCAGTTCAGTTTTTGCCTGCATGTTTGTAATTATACTTTATGGTCTCTCTATTTTGTTTTTGGTAAGGGTCTTCTGTGTTTTACATGTGAGACATAGGTAAGGTATTCTACTAGCACGTAGTTTGTATGAAAAGACCTACAGCAGCTGGACTACTTCAGTTTTCCTAACAAGAGGTGTATTGGTGTTTTAGGGCCGGTTATATAATGTACTACCTGAGATGCTACGTTTGATACCAGAGAGAAAGAGATTTAAATGTGAGCTAATAACATGGCTATTCATAAATGCATATAACTTGTTAGATACATCAGAATGTAAAGATCTACAATAACAAGGGCGAGATAGTATTGGACGCATGAGGATCAAATTTAACTAGAGTTTGAAAAAAGCTCAATGAACTGACTAATATGTAAAATGTTATTGTTAATTATTTCTGTACTTCTCGTCTTATGTCATAGATCTATAGTTAATATGAATGTTATTAATGATGATATATACATGTCTAAATAAATAGATTTGCAGTATTGCTTTATCATAGGTAGGATTGTTACTGTTTGAGTCTGGCAGTTAGTGTGTTATGGTATGGCAGGCTTCCTATAGGTCCCAAATACATTTTTTGCAGGATTTTGTATTATACTTTCCTGGTAGTGGAGGGAGTTTGTGTTGCTGTTAATGAGGTGCCATCAGAATTTGATGATGATTTTTTATGGTGAATGGTA
The DNA here is from genome assembly GCF_901001135.1 of Rhinatrema bivittatum. NCBI lineage: Eukaryota > Metazoa > Chordata > Amphibia > Gymnophiona > Rhinatrematidae > Rhinatrema > Rhinatrema bivittatum. The sequence continues at coordinate 703,542,631 of NC_042615.1, read as the reverse complement.
AGGGGAAGTGTCCTTGTTCTTCTCTGCATCCTTCGTTGGTGGATGTTCTATGAATGCAGGATACTGTAGAACCTGAAGTGCAGATTTTATATTGGGATTCTGTCCCACTGCTATATAGAATAATTTTTATTGATTGATGAACTTAAATAATTTTGGTGATAGTTTTTGTACATGGTTGAAACTGGGGTTTTTGTTACTTAGAAAGTCCTTCTGTCTAGAGATGCCATTGACATACATGACCAGCACTTTGTGACAATGGTGCAAAATGTTTGTAGTGGTGTCTCTTGCTTTAGGAGTGAGGGTGTTCTATCTCTGCATGTACTGAATTTGGTAAAAGGCAGGTGAGAAGAGAGCCATTGGATCCCTGCCAAGATCGAACTAACAAGGTGGTTTCCCTGTCACAGATGATATTAAAAAAAAATACCATGTTGGGGGTGGGGGGAGGGTTGAGAGAGATATGTGCACCAATCCTCTCGCCACATCTCCCTTTTAGTAATATGGCCCTGTCTCAAACATCCCTCTTTCCCCCTTCCCCACCAGTCTCTCACTCTTTGTCTCTGTTTCACAGTCTATCAAAACCAGACTCCCTCTCTCCCTCCACCAGATTATCCTGCAAGTCTTTCTTTCTCTCCCCTCCACAGTCCATCCTCACCAGTCTATCTCTCTCTCACCCTTTACTAGTTATCCCCATCAATCTCTTTCCCTCTCTACCAGTCCATCCCTACCAGTTTCTACCAGTCTCTCCTTCCACCAGTCCATCCTCACCAGTCTCTTTCCTTCTATCATCTCTTTCTTTGCAGTCTCTCTCTATCTCCCTCCCCAAGTTCATTCCCCCCAGTTGCTCCAGAGCCAGCTGTGGGGCTGCCTGTAATTTCATTATGTAAATTATTGAATATAAGCACATTCTTGCACATTTACTGCTGCACTTTGCAATTATATTGATTCCATTCATATCAATAGGCTTTATTTAATGTTTTATATATTATGAATGAGCCTGGTGTGCATATGATTATTTTTGTTATTACATTAATAACTTTTCTTTGTATGGCATATACAGTAACTGTAGATAAATGAAAGGGGAGCATGTGGGGGTCCGTGAAAATTTTGTAGGTCGAAAAGGGTCCATGCCCCTCAAAAAGTTGGGAACCCCTAACTTAGGGTATCACTGCTTATCTTTTATTTTCTGTTAAGTAGTGAAAACAGTTTCAATAAGATAGGGAACACAGAAATTAACAGATTTTGGAAGAATCTTGGGGAAAGGGAGGCACACACTATTATTGATTTTATTAAAGAATAGGTTAGTGGGAAGAAGATTCCTGAAAAGAGGAGGGCTTTTAGATCAAGGAGCATTGAGGTCAAGATTTCAGAACCAGTGGACAATAAATGCTAGTAGCAAGAAAAACACATCTGTATTGAGGAAAACCAACAGCTAAGTGTGTGCACACCAACACAATTCTGGATAACAGGCCTAATAAAGACAGTGAAATTTAACACAAATGAAAAAGAAAGGAAAGTAAGACATAAAGGAAATAGACTGAAGCACACCCAAGAGAGAGAGACAAATTAATACAGACACAAAAGGACAGAGATAGTCCAAAGAGAACTGCAAATTCTAAGGGGAAACAAAAGAAAGTTGTTATGCAACATATAGATTGCAGATATGTTATTGTCTCTTTTTTTTTTATTTGAGAGAGAATTTAAAGTTTGAAAGGTAGTGATTAAAATATGAGTAATAGTTTGTTAAAATCACATAAGCTCATAGAAAAGCTTTAACAAGAACTGAGTATTTCTCTTATTGAATATAATAATCTCTTCTGCCAGCTTAATCTTTACTTAAATTCTCACTTAAAAACTTCCCTGATATAAAGAATATGACTTTATTTGTCTATTTTCACTGATGTGAATTCTTAGTGGGTTATACCTTCAGGGAACATCCATAATAAACCATTGGAAACCTTGAAGCATTAGCCATTGACCATAAACATGACAACGAATCAAATTGAATTTACAGCCAGAGTGGTTTACCCATACATAATCATAAATAACAAAATATAAAATAACAAAAACATATATTACATAGCATTTTCATAAAAGATTTGTAATTTGGTACATAGTAAAAAGCATGTGCTTACAGTCTGTGTTAAATTTCATATTTACTACATAAATTATTATTAAACAATCCCTTCAGTTTGTTCAAGATAAAATCAGTATTATCTTAAATTGCATCTCAAAGAATTTTTGGGTAGATTTTAAGAAAATATGCACGCGCGATTTTATAACGCGCGCATATTATAAAATCCAGGCTGGCACATGCAGGGGGGGGGGGAGATTTGCCCAGTTTATGCGTGGCGACGAGAACTGGTCTCCCCCAGTTCGGACTGGGAGGGAACTTTCCTACCCTCCCTCTCCCTTTCTCTTCCCTGGTGCCTTTGAAGGCCCTACCTTTTAAAATTTTTTTTATTTGCGAACTTACGCCGGCAGGGTGCTGGAGCGTGTTTCCATGATCTAACAGCAAATGGCTGCTGTACCGGCGGCCTCCAGCTCCGCCCCTCCCCGCTCCCGGGACCGCCCCTTGGAAGAGGCCTGGCTCTTGTGCGCGTTGTGGCTGGGCCTCTTCTAAAATGTGCGCAGCGCGTGCAAGGCCCGGCCACGCGCGTAACCTTTGTTTTTCCCGCGTGCAGGGGAATAAAAATCTGGCCTTATACATTTAAAGTTTCTATTTTTAGATGTTTATAAATTATATAGTTAGGTCATTATTTTCTAGATAATTAGTTCTTTAAGGGTACAAAAATCAGTGTTTCTCCATAGATAAGCAGGCCTGAATTAGCAATGACAAGTGGGTGGCATCATTCGACTATGCCAAATTTGGCTCATCTTGATAAAGTTTTACTACTGAGCATGTGTGGAAAATCCCATGTGTGCTGCCTTGTGAGCCCCTCAGTTTTATTTTTTTGTCTGAGCTTCAGATGGACATGTATCCTCTCTATCTACTTTCTTTAATTTTTCTGTTCTTTTGTTTCTATAGTTTTCTTCAGTTTTTCTCATTTTTTGTTACCTCGCTACTTTGGCAGTCCTGCAACAGCACTTTTTAGTGCTATATAAAAAAAGAGAAAAAAAGAAACTGGGATGTCCAGCTCCAAGAAGGCCACTCCCAGTGGCTTCAAGAACTGTGTCTATTGGTGTAAAATGTCCATCACCACTGGCCACAATATCTATTACAAATGCCTAGGGACTCAATCTATGATTGTAGTCATATATCAAAAATAGCCCCTTGCAACAGGGCTTGGAAGGTGGAGGAGCTTTGTAGGTAAATGCTGTTCATCATCTCAGAATGGGGCTGCCTGAGGCTCCCCCTACATCTATTAAGGCAGGACTCCCCAACTGAGTTACTGGGCTGGGCTCTGGATGCACTGTAGTTCAGGGGTTGAGCAAGATGAAGTAACACATGCAGGAGCCAGCATATCCACAGGCCACTTCCCCCTCTATGGAGGACTCAGCAGTGCAGAAGAAGCACCATTCAACAGAGCTGGTAGTGTGGTCAGTGCTATCAAAGAAGTCTGTGCTGAAGCATATGCCCTTGATGCACCCAGTGCAGGAACAATCACTGGGAAGACCTGGAGAAAACTCCCTGCAGTTGCCTTCCTCCACATTGATGCTCTTGTCTCCATCTTACCATGTCTTTATGGATCCCAGGCCTTCCAACTCCCCTTCACTGTCATCTGGCCATGGTGCTCGGCAAGGTTCTCTCCCACTAAGTTTGGAGACACTGGATCCTATCTGCTGCATTATGTATCTGGTGTCTGCAAACATCAGCACAGCCAGCCCAAGAGGGAACCACTTCTTGGAGTCCAGTGTGTGCTTCTCAAGAGGATGACCCTGTGCTAGTTTTATAGGAAGATGTCTCTTCTCCATATCCGGGCCAGAGGATACAGTAGACCATAGACCATGTGGCTGAGTTGTTGAAGGCTTTCCTTACCTCATTGGCAGCCAGTGACAATGAGGGCACTCTCCTCTCCAGGTTATCTGACCTTTTCCCTCAAGGGGGAGATCCTCTTGCCGCCATGCCTCGGGAACTCACATTGGAAATTTCAGTGGTGGAGACTAGCCCACCTCAGGCAGGCAGACCTCCGGGATCATTGCAAATACAGTCAAAAGTGATCTGATGGAAAAAATTCATCTAGAATGTTTGGTCGAAGAAACTCTTGTAGGGGTTCCTATTTGGGTGTACCTTTATTTCAGACAATTTCCGCTCAGATGTTTTCAAATAGGGGCATGATTCTAAACTCTCTGGACATCCAGAGATTAAGAAAACTTTTAAACTGATTTCCAGGGGGTTTTGGTGACTTTCTCTGTACAATGATTGTAAGACTTGTCTCAGCGTGTCCATTCTGTACTAGAACCAAGGTCCCTTGTGCTAAACCTTCAAATAAATTGCAACTGCTTCAGATTCCTTTTATATTGGGGACGCACCGCTTTGCAGGCTTCATCACGGACCTTCCAATTTCCACTAACTGTACTGTCATCTTGGTAGTAGTGGACCATTTTTCACAAGTGGTGCACTTCATTCCCATCTCTAAGCTGCCTTCAACCCCTCAACTGGCAATCATCTTCATTAGAGAAGGGGGCCTGTTTACATGGAATCCTGACCAGTATCATATCAGATCGAATTCCTCTATTCATTGCCAGATTCTGAAGGGCCTTTTGTAAAGATTTGAGTATCAGTTTGTCTGTATGACAAATGGTCATATAGAGAAGAACCATCCAAGATCTCGAGCAGTTCCTTAGTTTTGTCTTTGCTCATCATATTAATTGGGCCAAATTGCTCACAACAGTCAGGTTAGCGAATCTACAAGGGTTTCTCCATTCTTCATAGTTTATGGCTGACACCTTGTTTGTTTACCTACTGCTGCTCCAGCTACTGAAATTCCTGTAGCCAATTGCTTGGTGTGACAGTTATAAAAAATTTTGATACAGATTTACATTAATTTGGAGAAAACTGTAACCCAGAAGAAAGAAATCAGGCTTACTTATTGTACCCATTAACCCCAGTTTCATGTCAGTGATAGTCTGGCTGTCTACAAAGAATCATCTGAAGCTCCTATGCACTAAGCTTGGTCCCAAGTACATAGGGTAATATGCCATTATTGAGAAGATCAACCTAGTAACTAATGTGCCTTCAGCTTCCCAATTTTCTTAAAATATCCTCAGTTCACATCTCTTTGTTGAAGCTGACCATGCAAGATACTTTTCAAAGGCAAGGAATGCTTCTGGATCCAGTTCTGGTTGATGGCCAGACTGAATTTGATGTTGAGGAGATTCTGCATCTAGAGTTCATTGGAATGGGTATGGCCCCCAATAAATATCTTGTGTAGATGCATAGGACCTTCAAGCACCTCATCTCTTGAAAATATTCGTGCAAAGCAATGTAAAGGGGCCCATCCATAGGTCGTCCCTGAAAAAGGTAGTGGTACTCTGATACATTACTGGATTTTCCTCCATCCTGCAAGTGGTGTTGCAAACTGTTCTGGATTATCTATCCAGTCCTTCTAATCCAGTGCTACTCACTTTCTTCTGGCAGTCATAATGTTTCCTGTAGAAACTTACATTTATACCAAGGCAGTTTTGTTAGTCATTTGCTAGAGCTTGGTCCTATTTTCCAGTCCTTATATCTGACTCCAATTCTTCTGTTCTGAAGACTTCTGCAGATTTTACAATCCTGTTATCTTCTTTTTGGGTTCATGGATTCCTACTTTGTTCCAGCTCTTCGTCCTATTCCAGGCCTCTCACTCCTTGTTCATATTGGAGGCTTCCCCCATTTCTCATGCCTTATCAGCCACCAGCACTGAAAGGCTCAACCTGCAGGAAAGGTGGCTAGCATAGGCAGAAGACCTTCTGCCATCAGTGGTCTAGATTTGACTCTTCTAATGCTAGGTCCATCACTTCTGTGGACAACGACCCTTACCTCAACTGTATGTGTCCTTGATCACAAAGGATTGTTAATGGCAGTTGCCAAGCAAACTCTATCCAATTCACTAGCAGAATGTATTGCAAATTGTTAAGCACTAGCTGGTTTACAGATTTCAGACTCTGTCAGGGGTCAACAGATGAGAGCCATGGTGACTTTAGTGGCACATTTCAGGGCTACTTCCATTGAATATATTTGCAAAGCTGCTACTTAGTCATTTGTGCACATCCCATTATTGTCTAGATAGCTTGTCTATAGAAGACAGTAGTTTTGGGCAAGCATTCTGTGCAGCCTGTTCACCCATTAGATATTGCTCCATCTGGTAGGTGCTTTAAGTAAGTGCCTCTACAATACAACCCTCCACTTTGGCATGTCATGACTACTTCATGTCTGTCTGTCAATGGAGAAAGCAAGTTTGCTTACCTGTAAACAGGCTTCTCCATAGTCAGCAGGATGAATTAGCCATTTTTAATCCCTCCCTGGAGAGTTGACTACCTCACTAAAGCTAAGCTCTGGAAGAGACTGAGGGACTAATGAGGCAGTGTGTGTGTATGTGGGAACTCCTATACTTGCTTAGTACTGTGCTCAATTCTGGAGACCGTATCTCCGAAGGGACAGAGACAGGATGGAGGCGGTCCAGAGAAGGGTGACCAAAATGGTGGAGGGTCTGCATCGAATGACTTATGAGGAGAGATTGAAGAATCTAAATATGTACACCCTGGAGGAAAGGAGGAGCAGAAGTGATATGATACAGACTTTCAGATACCTGAAAGGTTTTAATGATCTAAAGACAATGACAAACCTTTTCCATTGGAAAAAAATCAGCAGAACCAGGGGTCACGATTTGAAACTCCAGGGAGGAAGACTCAGAACCAATTTCAGGAAGTATTTCTTCACGGAGAGGATGGTGGATACCTGGAACGCCCTTCTGGAGGAAGTGGTGAAGATCAAAACTGTGAAGGACTTCAAAGGGGTGTGGGATAAATACTGTAGATCCATAAAGTCTAGAGGATGTGAATGAAGAGAAGAGGTATGGTGATAGCTTGCAGGAATGACAGCTACTACCTGGAGATTAATACCCTTATTCAAGAAACATACTCACTGTCAGTACGACTCCAGCATTGCTCTATGCTTCAACAGCAAGAGGAAATGTGGTAAAAAGGATTTGCATTCACAAAAAACCGGGGAGTAGCTTGCTTGTTGCGGCGGTTACTACCCCAAACCAGATAAGTCTGATACTTCACTTTCAATGCATATCCAGCGTAGCTCTCTGCTTCAACGGCAGGGGGGAAAGACTGATACTTCACTTTCAATGCATATCCAGTATAGCTCTCTTCTTCAACGGCAGGGGGGAAGAGGAAAAGAGGATGTATATTCAGGCAACAACCAACAAGGACTGAATTACATAGTCTGGGTAAACAAATAATTATGGGTATAGCTTGCTTGTTACAGCGGTTACTACCCCCAATCAATTAAGCCTGATACTTCACTTGGAATACATATCCAGCGCAACTCACTGCTTCAACGGCAGGGGGGAATAAAGAAAAGAGGAATTATATTCAGACAACAACCAACAAGGACTGAATGGCACAGGCTGGGTAAACAAATAAGCGTGGGGAGTAGCTTGCTTATTGCAGCAGTTACTACCCCTAACCAATTAAGCTAGATACTTCACTTAGATGCAGCTCCAGCACTGCTCTCTACATCAGTGGCGGGGGTGGAAGGTAACTAGAAGCAAAAAGTTACTAATAAGGACTAAGATTATCAGATAAGTATGAGGAAAAAAAAAAGTATGAAAGCTTGCTGGGCAGACTAGGTGGGCTGTTTGGTCGTCTTCTGCCGTCATTTCTATGTTTCTATATAGTAAAAAGTCTTTACTGAGCTCTGAGTCTGTGTCTGTACCGTCAGATGACATCAGCCATACATAATTCATCCTGTCTTTATAAAGTTCTATAATTGACATTTATTTTTATTAATTCAAGAATAGTGTTAAAGTTCCAGTTTTCAGCATGTACAATAAAAAAAAATGTTGCAAATGTCAAAATAGGGCAACTGGGTATTCAAACAAATAAAACTTGAATAGTGCCATGCCATACTTTCTAATAATAATTTTACAAGTTGTTTTACTTTCTGGATTTTTAAATTATTTTCCTCTTGGCAATTACTCAGTTACATTATTAATACTATAAGTTATTTGAATGTTGTTGAGACTTTCTGGAATGACTGTGGCAATTAATGCGTTCCACTGACAGGGAATATGCTCTTTCCTTTTCCTTTGGAAAAAATAACGCTTGAGTCATTTTAAAAGCTGTTCTGTTGATCCCCTTGGCCCTTAGCGCACATAAATACCCCAAAGTAGCTGCCTGGAGCTTTTATTATTGACTTTGTGATCTTCTGATGCAAATGGTGCATGTACATTTTATTTAGTGTCAGATTCACTTCTCTTCCATAAGTTAATTGTTTCAATTAGTTGTTCCTGGTTTATTTTAATAATAAATATGGCATGTTAATTTGACAAAGCTGTAGATTAGGTAATGCAGATAAATGGATTAGCTTAGTTTATATAAAGAAATAGACTTTGACTGAAGAGTACAGAATTTAGTTTTAGATTGAGAATAAAATAGCATCTATGATCATCAAAATAACTTGAAGATAATTTATTAGATTAGCTACAGTGTTCAAATTTTTTGTAGTTAGGTCCTAGAACTGATGATTTTAAATTAGCTTAAAACTGTTAAAATTGCTTGTTTCATGACATCTAAAAGGAACATCAGGGATGAAGTTAGGGACAATTTGGGTCCATGTCATTCATTGCTGCAGTCATTGCCAGCTTCCAAATTATAGGGCAGGGATAGGCAACTCCGGTCTTGGAGTGCCACAAACAGGTCTGGTTTTCAGAATATTCCCAGTGAATATGTATGAGGTATATTTATGTGCACTAGCTCCGTTGTACGCAAATCTGTCTCGTACATATTGCTTATGGATGTCCAAAAAATCAGATTTATTTGTGGCACTCCAGGACCGGAGCTCCCTACCTCTGTTATAGGGCAACTGGCAGTAAACAAGAATCAGATAGATGACACTGGAATTCAAGACCAGCTATGACTGACTGGCCCCTGTGGCAAAAAAGTACTGTTTAAAAACATTTGCTTTCTATAAAGCTAAAAAATCTCCAACCAAGCAGTACATCAAACAGTATCTTTTAAAAACTCAACATTAAAATTTACTCACAAGAAGTTGAACTGAAAAAAATCAATAAATTAGCACTCTAGGGGCAACTGACAATTGATGTTCTGTAAAGTCAATGTTTTATTTCTACTTCCATCAATTTTAATTTTTACATTACATTTTGTTGGCCTGATATATACCATCTGAATGGAGGTCCATATAGGGATGGCTGATCATCATTTTGATTTATAGGCTGCATTTCACCCAGCTTTTAACAGTATGGCAGACAATTTTATCCATTTGTAATCGGGGAATAACAACATCAATATTTCTGAATGCTTTGGAAGCTTCTATGCAACCTGAATGCCAGAATATTTTGCCAGACCACCCAGGTCAGAGATGACTGCATGCAAATTTCTGAAGTAATGAATTATAAAATATGTTAGGATCCTGTTTGAGTGAAATTACAAATAAGCATCACTCTTGGTCAGATTTCAGTTTTTTCTAGCTTATATTCATCTTCTGTATTTACATTCCAAAATAACCTGGCTTTGTCCAGTTAGATTGGAACCTAGCTCTTCTATTCCTTATTGTGAAATGGAATCACCTTATATTTTATGGATTTTTTTAAATATATATATTTAGGAGTTCAAGTTTGGTATAGCTATAACATTTATCACTGAGAGGTCATCTTACCAGCAACGCCCCGGGGGGGGGGGGGGGGGGGGGGGGGGGGGGCGCGTTTCGGGGGTGTGGCCGAGGCCTCCGAAACTGGTCCCGGGCTGGGGAATCGCGAGCGAGTTACACCTGCTTTTCTGGCAGGCGTAACTTTTAAAACACAGGTAGGGGGTGGGTTAGGTAGGGGAAGGGAGGGCAAGGTGCGGGGGGTGGAGGGGGGTGGAGGGAATGGGCAGCACGCGCAGGGCTTGGCACGCGCAAGGTGCACAAATGTGCACCCCCTTGTGTGTGCCGACCCCGGATTTTATAAGATACGTGCGTAGCCGCGCGTATTTTATAAAATCCCGTGTACTTTTGTTTGCGCCTGGTGCACGAACAAAGGTACGCGCGGGCGTAGATTTATAAAATCTACCCCATGTGCGTAACCCTTTTAAAATCCACCCCTTAGTGTAATGTGGCACTCTATAATATAATGTATTTATTTTCTGCCTGTAGAAATTTGATGACATGTCAACATATTTTCTTATTGCAGTATTCAGATTTTTGTACTGGTTGTAACTATAATAAATGAGGGGAAAAAAACATTATTTTGAAAGGTTTTTATTCAGCAGATTCTCCTTTCTCATGGCAATTAGTAATCAAATCCTTCTTTCCACATTGAGCAGAAGTAATAATTTTCTTGCTTGAAAACGTAGGCACGTTTTAGTTGACTAAAAATTGTATACCCTACAAGCATCTCAGTATGTATTCAACAGATTAGTTGACAATATAGGGTGACAGCATACTTTTGTTTTTCTAAGAAAACAATATTATTTTTATAATGTTTTCTTATTATTTTGTCTCTCATACTGAAAGGCTATTGTTAATATAAAACATGCAAATCTGAAGGTGAGCTGTCAAAATGGATTTTGCTAAATGGTGTGTAACTGAAGCTTTCACTTCCTCTGAGAGATCTAGAATACTAATGCATATAGTACTTTAATTTGCTGTGTCTCTCTCCAAAGCCCTAATTATTGGTTTTATGTGTTTAAAAACATTGGTTTGTTTTGAAGGTTTAAAGATTATTAAATATAAATAATTTACAGTAGGTATTTGGGATTGCCAAATAAGAGAAATAAATTGCTCCACTTTGTGACACTAAATGCTGGAGTCACCAGTCTGTTTTATGCAGTCACCATATATAATTCATCAGTAAGAGAATATTTCTCTCCTTTAATACAGCTTCTGATCTGAATTTGATTACATATAAATGAATCAAAAGCTCTCTTCATGAGTCAATACAATTCTTTGTTTTCCTTTCAGGTGAATATTTTCCAAGGATTTTAATTTTGACCTCCAAAGGCACTTTGAAATACCTTTATTAATATTACATTTCCATTGAGTGATAATAGTAGGTTATATGGTAGATATAGACCTAGGTTCTTGTGTATCCTAGCTGGCCATGGTATATGTACCTGAGTCCTTAACCATTCAGCTTTGAAATGATTATGTTACAGCACCAGCTTGGCTGATAGTACATTTATGTTGCATTATATCTTTATATTGAAGATGGGAAACTTGCTTTGCCTTAGCTCATGCAAAAAGCACATAAAAGAACCAAAAGAAAACTCTTTGCAAGTGCAACAGCTAAAAAATAAACAAACAAAAGAAATATAGGTAGTTGGTGCATTAAAAACAGCAGTTTAAAAATGCATATACTTTGTGGAAGACATTAAAAATTACAAAAGTTGCCAGAAAGGGTAATGGCTGGAATATTCCTTTTCCCCTGGCATTTACGTGTCTAAAAGGGCATGTCCTTTATATACCATCATCTCATATTATTAATGAATACAGTAACTAATGATCATGCTTCAAGTAAATTAAGTAAACCAAGCAATACATGGAATACAAATATATTTGAGATTTATTAGGATGACTCAATGTATTTTTTTTTTTATTGTTTTTCAATTAAATTCCTATATCAAGAAACACGAAAGAAACTGAGGTTACATAGGCAGTAAATTCCTACAGAAAATAATTCCCCAAATAAATATATATACCACACGATATATCAGTGTCCTCAATTAGCCCACAAGTAATAGTCAACAGATCCAAGAAATAGTGAGGAACGCTATTTATGAAAGAAAAAAATACAAATAAAATTAACCCATAAGCAATACAGAACTTACTTCTTAACATAAGTATGATATACCGTAGCTCAGAACCATCCCCACAGATTGAGATACTGATGTGATATGACTTTTAGAAACTAAGAAGAAATGTATTTGAAATGGTTAAAAAATATAACTTTCCCAAGGGTCCCCCCCAAGACTTGCCAAAAGTTCCTGGTGGTCCAGCGGGGGTCCTGGAGCAATCTCCTGCACTCGGGCCGTCGGCTGTCAGTATTCAAAATGGTGCCGATAACCTTTGCCCTTATTATGTCACAGGGGTTACCGGTGTCATTGGTCGGCCCCTGTCACATGGTAGGGGCACAAGATGGCACCAGTCGTCCATTGCTCCTACCATGTGACAGGGGCCGACCAATGGCACCGGTAGCCCCTGTGACATCGTAAGGGCAAAGGGCCATCGGCGCCATTTTGATTCATAGCAGGCCCGACAGCCCAATGGCCCGGAGGGAGAGATCGCTCTCTGGACTCCGCTGGACCACCAGGGCTTTTAGTAAGTCTTGGAGAGGGATCGGGATGGTGGGGGGATTGTAATACAGTAAATTTTAAGGGTTGGGTGGGGTTTTTTTTTTTAATAATAAATATGCCCCTCTCCCCTGCATTAACCCAAAAAATAAATTTTCCCCGAAGTTCAGGGAAAATCTGTTAGGGTAATTTTCCTTGTACTGCTTCAGATAGCTATTTTACTGCAACACACATTAAATTTATCACACCCGCGATATTTTTACATCGCAAGCTGGAGAAGTCCCCAAACAGGCTTTCTTCACATTTTGGGCAGCTGCTGATGAGATAGAGAGTGCCTCTGTAGAGGCTCACCAAAAAAGTTAACTATTTTTACCACTGTAAGAGGGGGGCACTAGTAACTCAGGGTGAGGTTTGTGGGATGAGTTGGGTTTTTGAGGGGCAGTTTAACATGCACAGTCATACGTACGAACAACACAGTTGCAGTTTAGCTGCAATCAAGCTAGTGAGAGAGAATATGCCAATCTATTCTTCTTTCACCTTTCATCACTCCAAATCACCATTAATTTTCATTGACTTGTATACTTTCTTAAACTTCCTATTTAAATAATTTCCTTGGAATTATTATCCATTGTTGTAGTAATTGATAATTCTATTTTTCTCATATCCTTTTCATACTTTTATATTAATGCATTTTGAAATTTACTGGATTTCTAAAATGTAATTCGTTGCTAGTTTTGTAAAACATTGTGATCTACTTTTGGAACGATGGTATATAAAAGGCTTAAATAAATAAATTAAATAAATAATAATAGAAGAGCAGATGTTAAGGTATTCAATTGTATCGTGCCAAGAAGAACACATGTGGAAAACGAATTGTATATCATCTGCATATACTTTGTAACAATTGGTTAAGTTGGATAGAATTTTGCAAATCTGAACTAAATAAATATTGAACAAGATGGAGTAAAGGGTAGACCCCTGGGGAACACCAGTTTTAATTTGAGAGACAGATAAGAATTCATTTTTTAATTTAACAGATTGAGAGTAGTCCTGGAGATATGAACGGAGCCAGTTTAGAACTTTACCTGATAGACCACATTCTTGTAAATAAAAAAGGAGGATGTCATGATCAATAATATCAAAAGAATAAGAGATATCATGAGAAATAAGTAAGGATTGTTGACCATTGTCAATTCCTTTTCTTAAAGTATTGGTAAGCAAAAGTAAGAGAAGTCCTGTGCTCATCGCATGCCTGAAACCGTATTGGTGAGGGTCAAGTAAATCACATTTTTCGAGATGGTCGGTAAATTGATTGAGCACAGCATCCTCGAGAATCTTTGAAAAAAATGGCAAAGCAGAAATGGATCTGTAATTGCTAGGGTCTGCAGGATCTAAGTTGTTTTTTTTAAAGAAGTGGGTGGACCACAGCTTTTTTTAAACTAGTGGAAATGATGCCTTCGGTTAGTGACAAGTTAATAAACTGAGAAAATGTGGAAGATAGCGTTTTTCTAGCAATCTTAAAAAGAGTGGTAGAGCAGAGGCTTGAAGGATGTGGTTATTGCAGTTGGTGTAGCTGGGTTCAAAAAGGGGTTGGCTAAGTTCTTGGAGGCGAAGTCCGTTAACTGCTATTAATCAAGTTTACTTATGGAATAGCCACTGCTATTAATTGCATCAGTAGCATTGGATCTTTGGCCTCTGTTGGAAACAGGATGCTGGGCTTGATGGACCCTTGGTCTGACCCAGCATGGCAATTTCTTATGTTCTTATGTCATTGGAATAGCTATGAAGTCATTGACTTCAGAGGAAGACACAAGTCAAAAACATCCCAGCCAGATGAAATTTGAGAAGAGGCATTAATATGCCAACTTGGGATAGTAGAAAAAGAAAGAGTTTTTTAATCTTTAAGTTGAAATAAATAAGAAAAGATTCTGCAGGAGGTGAATCAATTGTAGCAGTGTTAGGGACATTAGAACAAATAAGTCTTTTGGCAATAGCGAATAGGACTTTGGGGGTTATAACCAGTTTTCGGATTTGCTGCAAATAGTATTCTTTTTTGGCATCAATAATTAGAGATTTCCTAGCATGTAGACAGACGGACTCAGGACCAGTGGGTTTATGCTCCTCTGCCAGCAGATGGAGATGGAGCAAGCTAATGTCACAGTATATATAACCCTGCAGTGACCCCAGCCTGCCAGTATTCTCCATCTCCAGCAGATGGTGGCCATTCATCTCCTATGGGGATTACTTTGAGCTTTTTGAAAGGAGAAATTTGAAATTCTGAATTTAGGAAAATAAAGCCCCACTTTCCTGCAGTGATACCTAAAGGTCCCTTCCCAGTTGAGAATTCCTGAGACGATTTCCGTGGTCCCTCAGAGGTGTTCCTTGGTACGATAACTGGGTTTCCCTGTGTGGACTTAGCTGCTAGTTCAGCTAAAAGGTAGGGGATGCAGGAGGCAGAGCATGGTGGTAAAGGCAGATGCCCTCTCCCCCTGCAGCTGGAGACAGTCTCTGTTCTCAGCTGGTAAGTGCTGAGCTCAGGTAAGGTTTAACAAAAAAGAGAAAGTTTTATCTGAATCAGAGACAGTTAGAGGGGTTTCAGGACTTTCTCCATTTTTGGTGCACCATGCCGATATTTGTTCCCACCCTTGTTGGGGAACTGGGCAGCCTGGTGGGTTGAGTGGCCCCCAGTGGGCAAGGCCCCACACTTATGCTTTGTTCTTGCATGCTGCCTGGTAGGCCACGGTGGCCATTTTCACGTGCTTTTGTTCGGGTTCTGCTGTCTTCTATAGGCCATCGGTGTGCACAGTGTGCACTCGGTTTTTGGGTGCGCTTTTTACATGCACAAACTTTTTTATGCGCTTAACTTGGCACACAGGTTGTGCGTGCGCCTTGCTGCACTTTCTTCTAGGTGCTTATTTTTTGGCGCATTTTATTATTGAGTGTGAGTTGTTCCAACACATGTTTACTGCAGTGATGTTGCCTGTGTGTAAGCAAGAAGCCTGTGTCTTTCCATTTGTGTTGCCTATCATATTAGGGCTGCTTAGCCTGACCTGGTTTATAACCTGTGTCAGTGCTGCTCAGATGCTCAGGGAGAGTTGTCTTCCTCAGATTTTGATAAGCCTGGCTCTTCCCATTTTGATGATGGCCTTGACTTGGGGGACCCAGATCTTGGTTTTTGCTTGACTGGCTCCTCCGTTGGCGAGGGCAGTTCTGTTGGATCAGCTCCAGTTCCTTCTGGCCTTGGTCTGGACCCAGCTGCTTTTTCATGGGTGAAATTTTTTCAAGGCTTACAAACCTTTCTTCAGTCGCAGTTCTCCACTTCCCCCATTTCTGTCCGGTTGGACCCTCAGCGGGTGGCTCCTCTATCTTCCAGTCCTGTGTTTAAGTGCCAGGTCTTGCCTTGGCTCCCTGCAGGTGTTTCTGACAGGAATCCAGATGGCACAGATAATGAGGTTGATCCTGATTCTCTGGAAGATGCGGAAATTCCTCCAGGTCTGGAAGCATATTAAACCATGTTGAGTTTTGTTTCATAGAGATGAACTGCCAGCCCTGATTTCCCAGACCTTGAAACATCTGGGTGTCCCTGGTTCAGATGCTGTGTCAGAGCCGAGGAAGAACCCCATTTTGGTTTCCTTATGTAAAGTCTCTTGTTTTTTTTCCCGGTGATGGATGCCATTCAGGAATTTATTGATCTGGATGGGATGCTGCAGAGGCAAATTTTAAAGGGGTCGGACACTGGAAGGCCTCTACCCCCTGGATCCAGCTGTGAGAGAGCATTTGCATTTTCCCTAAGTGGATGCTCTGGTATGTGCCAAGTCTAAGCGGACAACTGTCCATGTAGAGGGAGGAGCGGCCTTGAAGGTTGTACATGATAGAAGGAAGGAGGCTATTCTTAAGCAAGCCTTTGGCGATGAATTTACAGATTGCCTCCTGTTGTGCCCTAGTGGCGAGATCTTGTCTGCTTCTCTCTCAGGAGGTTGATGAATGTGGAAGGAATTCCAGAGTAGTTATGGAGCTTGCTGCCACCTTTTTGGCAGGTGCAGGCTGTGATTTAGTCCAGACCTTGGCCAGAGAAGTGGCTTCGGTGATTGCAGCCAGTCAACTCTGGCTGCGAAATTGGTCAGCTGACAAAGCTTCCAAAGCCAGTCTTACTAAGATGCCCTTTAAAGGCTCGCTCTTGTTTGGGAGCGAGTTGGAGAAACTGGCCAGACAGTGGGGTGAGTGTCCAGTGTCTCGGTTGCTGGAGGATAAGAAACAGTTACAGCACCCCTTTGGTATGAGAGGTCATTTTCGGGGTTCCAGGCATTTTCGTCCCTACAGAGAGACGACCTTTCAGCGAACTCTGTCTTTCAGTAGGTCTCAGTCCTTTTGTCTCTGGCAGCCCAAGAAAGGAGTGGGCTTAGGTGGTGGATCTCCCTGAGCTTTCCAATTAAGGTTTGCCAACCCACCTTCCAGAACAGGAAATAGGGGGAAATCTCTCTCTCTTTTATTGGAGGTTGGTTGAGATCATGTCAGACTAGTGGGTCCTGGAGGTGAAAAGTGAAGGGTATGCATTGGAATTTCATAGTATTCCTCAGGATGTTTTCATGGTGTCCCCTTGCTACTCCCTGGAAAAGAAGCAGGCAGTGAAGTTCATGCTTCAAAGGCTCCTCAGACTAAGGATTCCCATCTTGGATCTCAAGAGGCTCAACCGTCACTTGAACATAATTCATTTTTGAATGGAAACCTTACACTCTGAAATAATGGCGGTATAGTCGGGGAAATTTCTGACCTTGGATCTGTCAGAGGCTTACCTTCATATTTCCATCCGTTTGGAACACCAATGCTTTCTACGCTTTGTGGTGTTGAGGCACCATTATCACTTTTGGGCACTGCCTTTTGGTTTAGCTACTGCTTCCAGAATATTTTCCAAGATTATGGTGGTGGTAGCAGCGGCCTTATGACAAGAAAGGAATCCTGGTGCACCCATATTTTGAGGACTGGCTGATTCGAGCCAAGTCTCCAGGAAGAGAGCCGCCTGGTGATACACAAGGTGATCTCCTTATTGCAGGAGCTCAGTTGGGTGGTGAACCTGACCAAGAGCAATCTTCAACCATCCTAATCTTTGGAGTATCTGGGGGTCCAGTTCAACACAGGACAGGACAGAGTTTTTCTACCAGACTTTTGGATCCAGAGATTGATGTCTCAAGTGCATCAGTTAATGAACACCAAATGCCCAACAGTGTAGTCCTACCTATAGGTACTCGGCTTAATGGCAGTACCGTGGACAAGGGCTCATATGCGTCCTTGTGTCATATGCGTGGTGCCATGGGCCAAGGGCTCATATGCGTCCTTTTCGGGACTCTCTGCTATCTTGGTACTCATAACAGAAATGAGTCTTCACGGTTGGGGGTCTGGCATTTGGCATTCCAGTGCCCAGGGGCGCTGGAATGCCAAATGGTCCTGCTGGAACATCAATTGCCTGGAGGCCTGGGCGGAATGGCTGGCATGCTTGTAGTTCAGCCACAGGCTGTGGAATCAAATGGTTCAAATGATGTTGGACAACATGATGACGGTAGCCTATATCAATCACCAGGGTGGAAGCAAGAGCCAGCAAGTGTCACAGGAAAGAGACCAGTTGATGGAATGGATGGAAGGTCATCTGCAGATGATCTTGGCCTCTCACGTTGCAGGAAACCACATCGTAAGAGTGGATTTTCTCAGCAGGGAGAGTCTGGACCCAGGAGAGTGGGTGTTATCAGCCAAGGTGTTTCAGCTGATTGTGGATCGCTGGAGCATTCCATTCCTAGACCTGCTGGCGATTTCTCAAAATGCGAAGGTTCCTTCCTTCTACAGTTGCAGGAGATATCTGTGGTCCCTGGGAATAGACACTCTCATACAGGTCTGGCCAGAAGACAGATTGCTTTATGCCTTTCCTCCGGGGCCCTTCCTGGGTATGATAATTCACAAGATTGTAGGCCACAGGGGGCTAGTACTCCTGGTGGTGCCAGATTGGCCCAGACATCCATGGTATGTGGATTTGCAGTGACTCCTGGTGGAGGCCCCTCTTCATCTTTCACCGCACATGGATCAGCAGGGGCTGGTTCTTCTTGAGGATCCGACTCAATTCTGTGTTACGGTTTGGCTCGAGAGGGTTATTCCTCTGCATTGATTGCCACCTTACTCTGCAATAAAAAGTTCTCCACTTCCTTGTCTTAGGTGCAAGTTTGGAGAGTTTTTGAGGCCTGGTGTGAGGAGCGGGTTGTTCTTCCTCGTTTAGTTAAGATCCCTCTCATTCTGGATTTTTTGCAGGATGGCTTGAATAAAGGCTTGTCCCTTAATTCCTTGAAGGTGCAGGTTGCGGCTCTTGCCTGTTTGAATGTTGTTTCCTTGTTGTCTCATCCTGATGTGGCCCATTATTTTGAAGGGAGTGAATACTTCAATCCTCCCTTGAGGTTACCGGTTCCATTGTGGAGTTTTAATTTGGTGCTGGACTTTTTGGCAGGCCCTACATTTCGACCACTGCATAGCCTTTCCTTATGGTTGTTGACCTTGAAGACTGTGTTCTTGGTGGCTTTATGTTCTGTGCATCGGATTTCTGAGTTGCAAGCCTTGTCTTGCCAGGAGCCATTCCTTTGGGTGACTCCGGGGACATTACAGCTGCATACTGTTCCATCCTTTTTTGCCCAAAGTAGTCCCGGACTTTCATTTGAATCAGTCCTTATCCTTGCCATCCCTGGATAAGGTCAGGGATGTGGAGGAGTTTCGCCTTTTGCGCTCGGTGGTTAATCAACTTGTTGTGCAGTATCTGGAAGTCTGAGTCTTTTCGAAAGACAGATCAGTTGCCTGTTTGTTCTCCATGGCAGGAATAAGCAGGGCACTCTCCGGCTTCGTGGGCTACCATAGCTTGTTTGATTAAGGAGGTGGTCATTGCCATGTATGTGGATGCTGGAAAGCCGTTGCTTACTTAGGTTAGGGCTCATTCCACTAGGGATTAGGCATTGTCATGTTAGTCTGTTGTCTCCCGTCGATATCTGCCGAGCTGCTACGTGGCCCTCCTTACACACTTTTTCCAGGTTTCATCATCTGGATGTACAGGCCTGGGAGGATGCAGCCTTTGCACGTGCGGTGTTGACTGGACTGCGGGCAGCCTCCCACCCTGTTGGGGAGTAGCTTTGGTACATCCCACTGGTCTTGAGTCCATCTGTCTACACGCTAGGAAATGGAGAAATTACTTACTTGATAATTTTGTTTTCCTTTGTGTAGACAGAGGGACCCAGCTTCCCATCCTAGGCTGCTGCATAAGTGTGTCAATAGTCCTCCTGTGGGGCTCTGGGTTCCAAGGGATTGCTGGTAAGTGTTCATCCAGTCCCTAGCCTGCTTTACCTAGAATCTTATGTGAGTTCATTGTTTATGGTTGGTTGAGTACATTTCTGGTTATATGTTTTTAATCAAATTTTTTTGTTAGTCTGTCCACAGTTGCTTTTGAAGAGAATATTGGTAGGCTGGGATCATTGCAGGGTTATATATACTTTGACATCAGCATGCTCCATCTCCATCTGCTGGCAGGGGAGCATAAACCATCCATTTGTCTACACTAAGGAAAACAAAATTATCAGGTAAGTCATTTCTCCATTGGTAAGTTTTTAAAAAGGATGGGAAAACACTAGCAATTTCTGAAGAAGGATGCTTCCGCCAATTGCGTTCTGATTTTCTTAATGTTTGATGAGTTGTTTTAATAGAGTAATTGAGCCATGGTCGTGACTTAAATTTTTTTTTGTACTGGTGATTTTTAATGGAGCTATTTTGTTAAGAACAGATTCTAAAATAGAGTCCCATTGTGAAAGAGCATCAGTAATGTTATTGTGGGAAATGTTTGCTAGCATCTGTATAATAGTGGAAGAAAAGAGTGTCATCAATGCCATGACGTGGTAACTTAGAAAATGTCTGTGATGTTTGAGAATTCGATTGAGAGATCTGTATATGAAACTTAATTAGAAAATGATCAGACCAGGAGGTGTGAGAAATATTCAGGGTTTGAGAGCAGTAATGTTGGAGGGTTCATTAACAAACACTAGGTCAAGCGTGTGACCTAGCTTGTGAGTAGGGATTTGAATTATTTGATGCCAGCCAAGTGATGATAGAATAAAAGCAAAGCATAGTGTGTATGAATTGGATCAACACTGATATGTAAATTAAAATCTCCAAGAATGATCATCTTGTTCAAATCAAATCTAGAAAACATGAATTGCTCCAAAAAAGGTGATAAATCAGTTAGTAAAGCTTGGGTGGGGAGCAGTGCTGGCGGAAGCACTAGGCGAGTGGGAGCGGCAAAGAGGACTGGGGATTCAAATCTCCACTCCTCTTTGCCACCGCCGCTGATGAGAAGTAGGAGTTGGAGTTGCAGAAGAAGGTGTCTAGGGTGCCTAATCCCCTGGCACAGGCACTGGTGTGAAATAAACTAAACAAATTGAATAATGGTTTGAAGAGACTGTCATCATTTCAAGGGAAGAAATACCATTAAGGTGCTCAGTTTTGATACACCAGGAGCTTTTGTAGATAATAAGTAGACCCCCGCCTCTTCTCTTTTGATGAGGCTGTGAGACAAAAGAATAACCTGGAGGATAGATTTGATTTAGTTTTATTTATTTATTTATTTGAAGCTTTTATATACCGAGGTTTAGCACATGCCTTCACCCCGGTTTACATTGGAACGAAACAATGATACATAGAACAATTTGAGAAACAAAAGTATATGCAACTAGCATATGGAGAAGGAAGTAACAGGAAATAACTAAAAAATAATTTAATTCAAATAACGAAAAAGAAAATAGAAACGAAAAACGAGGAAGGTATATACAAACTCGTGCTCTGAATACAAGAAAGTCTGAATGGGAAAAGAAGGAAGTGAGGGGGGGATGGGGTAGGTAATGGAAGGAGGAAGGGGTAGGTATGCGGAGAAGAGAAGAGGGGAGAAGGATGGGAAGCTTAAGGCATCACAATTGTGGATTGCTTAAATCATCATTGAAAGTCTGGCTGAAGATCCAGGTTTTCAGTTCTTTTTTGAATGATTTATTTTCGATGATAGTGGTGAGGTAGCATGGTAGGGCGTTCCAGAGTTTAGGCCCCGCTATGGAGAGAGCTCTATTTCTGGTGTTAGTAAGCTTAGCCATGGGATATGTGGGTATTTCGAGTAGACGTTTTTCAGAAGTTCTGGTGTTCCGTTGAGGTTTGTGGGGGTGGAACATTTTACTGACTGCGGAGTTAACTGAATTGTGTAAAGCGTCATGGATGATCGTCAGGGTTTTGTATTCAATTCTCTGAATGATTGGTAGCCAGTGTAGGCTTTTTAGTATTGGGGTGATGTGATCCGATTTTTTATTTCCGGTCAGTACTCTTGCAGCGGCATTCTGCAGTAACTGCAGCGGTTTTAAGGTGGATTTGGGGAGACCTAATAACATTGAGTTGCAGTAGTCTAAGCTGCTGAAGATCAGGGATTGTAGAACTGTTCGGAATTCCTGATGGTGGAGGAGCGGCTTTAGGTGTTTTAGTACATGAAGTTTATAGAAACCTTCCTTGGTTTTGGCTGCTATGTGTGTTTTTAGGTTGAGATCTTTATCGATCCATACGCCGAGGTCCTTTGTTGAGCTTTTTAGAGGTATGGATATGTTGTTGATTAGAAGAGAGTTGTGGGCAATGGTTTGGTCTGAGACGTTTCTTCCAATGAGGATACATTCAGTTTTATTCATGTTTAGGCATAATTTTAACTTGTTGAGCATGTTTCTAATTGTGGTTAGGTGTTTGGCAGCTGTGCGAAGAGCGTCTTCTATTGAGTTGGTGACAGGTATGATGAACTGAATGTCGTCGGCGTACAGAAAGAAAGTTATTCCAAGACTGGAGATGAGGTGGCAGAGAGGAATTAGATAGATGTTAAAGAGGGTGGCCGAAAGGGCAGAACCTTGTGGTACACCGGTGTCTAGAGGGACGGGGTTTTGATGAGATGTTGTTCATAGTGACCTTGAAGGATCTGTTATTTAGGAAGGAGGTGAACCATTTGAGGGTGAAGCCGGAGAGGCCGATGTTTGAAAGGCTAGATAGAAGGATTTTGTGATCTACAGTATCGAATGCCGCGGAGAGGTCTAGGAGTATTAGGAGGTGGTTAATCTTGATGTCGGCACTTCTTAGAATTTCATTAGATAGGTTGGCGAGAAGTGTTTCCGTGCTGTGATTTTTTCTAAATCCGTGTTGATTCGGGTGAAGTATGTTGTATGAATCAAGATGTTCGTTTAGTTGGGATAAAACAGCTTTTTCTGTCAATTTGGCTAGTAGGGGTAGATTGGATATGGGGCGGTAGTTATTTGGGTCTGACGGATCTAGGTTCTTCTTTTTTAGAATGGGAGTGATGGTTGCAGATTTTAGTTCGGTTGGGAGTTCGCCTTCTTCTAGTGATTTGTTTAAGATGGCGGCTAAGGTGGGGGCGATGATATGTGCCAAATCTTTGAGGTTCCGCGTCGGGATTGAGTCCAGTTCATGACGCGCAGGATTTATTTTATTTAGCATTTTTTCGGCTTCAGTGATGGAGACAGGGTTGAAATGTGACCACTGGAGTATATTCTTAGATTCTAACCAGTCTTCTGTGGTAGTAGAATTGTTGAGAGAGCTTATTAATCTGTTGATTTTGTCTTTGAAGAACGTGGCGAGGTTTTGAGATAAGTTGGTATCAATGTTTGAGTGGGTAGTAGAGTTTTTGTCCTCTGTGAGGTTTTTTACGATGTTGAATAAGGCATTTGAGTTGTTAGAAGAGTTTTTAATCTTTTGGCTGTAGTAGTATCTTTTCGTGTTTGAAATCGTGCTTTTATAGATGGCAAGGTGAGTGCGGTATCTTTGTTGGTTAGTTGGGGACATCGATTTTCTCCATTCTTTTTCCAATTTTCTGAGGTTAGATTTCATTGATCTTAGGTTGGAGTCAAACCACGGGTTATTTTTGTCGTTTTTTAGTTTTCGCTGTCTAGTTTTCACTGGGTTTATATTGTTGGCTGTTAGTTTGGTTAGATGGTGCCAAGACTGAGTTGCTCTCTTGGAGCTGGAGAGGTCGAGGTTAGAGATTTGTTTTCCTAGTTCTTTTTGTAGTTTGTCTGGATGAAACTGTGGTCTGAATTTGAAGGAAGAGGAGATGTTTGCATTAGTTGAGATACTGGGTTGTAGTTGAGATTTACAGTGGATGAGGAAGTGATCAGACCAGGGGACTGGGTTGGCTGAGGTGTAAGTATTTAAGAAGTGGTGGCTAGTGAAAATTAGGTCAAGAGTATGACCCGCTTTATGAGTATGGGTGTTCACTTGTTGAGTCATGTTGAAACTAGATAGCATGTCCAGAAGGGTTTGGCAGCTATGAGTTTTTTTGTTGAGGTCTGTGTGGAGGTTGAAGTCGCCCAGTATAATGGTAGGTTTTTTTGTGCTGATGTTTGAAGATAGGTATTCCAGAAGGGGGGATGGGTCATCTTCTAAAAGGTTTGGAGGGCAATAGACTAGGCATATTTGAAGGTGTTCTGAGTCAAAGAGGGCGATTTCGTATTTCTTTGGTAGGTTGTTGGAGATTTGTTTGATTGCGAGCTCTTTTTTTATTATTAGTAAGAGGCCACCTCCTCTTTGGGCTTTACGAGGAATGGAGAACAGGTCGTAGTTGTTGTTAAGTAGTTGGTTTACGAGAACTTGGTCGGTGGATTTGAACCAGGTTTCTGTAATAGCTATGAAGTCTGGATTATTGTCTTGAATTAGGTCATTTATTAGGATATATTTTTTGGTTAGGGATTGAGCGTTTATTAAGAAGAAGGTCAAATAGGTTAGGTTTCTGAGGTTGTTCTTTAGGGGGATGTTGATGAGATGGTTGGATTTTCGTTGCATATGGTTCATGTTTGAGTTGCTTGGTGGTGTGTTAGGCTTCCTGTTTTGAATGCTTGTTGTCGTAGTTTGTGGATGTTTAAATTGAGATCTTGAATGAGAGACGAGGTTATTGTCTTCATAGGATTGATGAATGTATGGTGGGGTAGCTAGATAGCGTTGGTAAGAGGCGTCATGGAGGGGTCTGGAGAGATAGAAGGTGGAAGCGGAGACGTTTTGGGTGGGAGACATTGGGAGTGTGAAGAGAATGGGAGCACAAATGGGTAGGTTCCTATTGCGTGCGACGCCAGGCACGTGATGATTATGTACGAGCTGTGATTTAAATTGCCCTTTTAGGCGCGGCAATTCCGAAGTCATCGGTGGTGCTGATGTATATGGGTAGACCTAGACCGGCACCAGTAGGTGAATTGCTTATAAGGCCTCGTGACTAGCGGAGGGCTGCTGGAGGTATGGCAAGACTGAAAGCCTTACCCCGATGGGTCACAATATATATACAATATAATCAATATATACAATATAATCAGAATCCAACAACCAAGATTCAGTAAAACAGTAGAAATCTAGTTGTCCTTCAAGAATAAAATCATGTATCAGTTGATACTTGCTCCTGATTGATTGATCATTGACTAAATACAATGATACATTGGTCTGCCTAGGCTGCAAGGATCTTTAGACCCTTTTAACACCGCCCCCCTAAAAACCCACCCTGAGTTGAAAGTGCCCCTCGTACAGTGGGAGATATATAGAGTGTCAGATTGTCTCTCTAAAAGTCAGTCTCTCTCTCCCCCCGGTCACTTGTGCATAAAGGCTCCACACATATGCATGGTAGGGATATTTTAAATGATATGCGGGCACTTGTTTGCACAATATAAAACTGAGTGTATTTTTGCTCATGTGCCCAGTATGCATGTTTAAGGGCGTATGCGTGCTCCTTTTAAAATTTACTTGTAAGTATCCCTTTAACTGTTCAAATGACTCCCTTGCAGGTTTTTTACTTTGGATATATTTTTAAAAGTTTTTATTATGAGTTTTTGCCTCTGGCCAAATTCTTTTCAAATTCTCTCTTAGCCTATCTTATCAATGTTTTACATTTAATTTGCCAATGCTTATACTTTTTCCTATTTTCTTCAGATGGATCCTTCTTTCAGTTTATGAAGGGTTTTTTTGCTGAAAGAGTCTGGGTTGTGGGAGGGTGTGTCTGGGTTGTGGGAGGGTGTGTCAGGGAAGACAAAGAGTATGATTTTTACAAATGAATGAGGGATGTCCTCACAAGCATTTTCTATGCATACTAGGTTATCATGACAGCATCATGTGGTTTTGTAAATGAATTTCTGGGCAGTTACGTGATTCTAGAAACTTCGGCAAATGCTGTATCTTTGACTATAAAGGAGAGCCACTTCTGTTGTTCTGAGAGATGCTAGTTATTTTGAAAAGATAGAGGGCATTTAGCATATCGCATCTCCCAGGAACACTTGGTAAAGCCAAATAAATTGTACTTTGTACCATTGTACTGAGTCTGAGTGTTCTTGTTGCCCTGACCCTGAGTCCAGAAATTATGGACACCATGCCAGTAATCATTTGGCCTTCCTTCCACCTTTCTTAATGCATGAAATTCATCTGGACTGTGCTCCTAAGATGATATTTTTAAACAATGTCTGTCTGTTATAGAATCTTGCCTTTGCAACTTTCAGGTTTTTTTTCTATTTTCCTCTTTTTATTGGTTTCCCTTTTCAATGTTTAGTGTTAGAGCTGTACATTTACATATTGTCCCTTTCCCAGTCATTAATTCAAATTTGATCATGTTATGGTCACTATTACCAAGTTGCCCCACCACTGTTATCTCTCTCACCAAATCCTGCATTTCTCTAAGAATTAGATCTAAAATAGCTCCCTTCCTGAACCAATTGCTCCATAAAGCAGTCATTTATTCCCTCCAGGAGCTTTACCTCTCAAGCATTGCCTGAGGTTACCTTTACCCAATATTGGTGTAATTGAAATCTCCAATAAACCACACACATTTTTGCTAATTTTCAAAGAGAACTTCTGTGGCTGAGGAGATCCAAGATGGCAGATTAGCTGCACCGCGGTGAGTGTCCTAAATTTCCTTGGAAAATTATCACCACTAAAGATGGGCCAGGGAGAGGCAAATTGCAGAGGCCCCACCCCGGTGAGTCCGATAACCAGCCCTATGGACACTCATGTGGTACGCGGGATTGTCTATCTGGGAGAGCAGGAGTCTGATCGGGAAGGCGCTGAAACATCAGATCCCCTCCTTGACTCGATGACATCTCTGTCCCCGGTGGTGAGAACACCCTGCAGGAAGGAGAGTGTTGGATCAGGAGACCCTCCAAGTGCAGGCTGGTGAGGACGGCGGCCTAGGAGGAAATGGCACGGAGATTGAGCCTGCGCTGGAAGCCAATGTTTTCGGCGTCTCTGGATAGAGTGCAGCAGGAGGAGAAGCGCATCTACTGGAGGATCGTAATATGGAACAAGTGGAATTATCTAGGTTTGCACTGAAAAGTACCCCGTTGGTAAGACCACAGGTTTTCTCACTAGAAACTATATGGGAGACATTAGTTATTTTGAATGAGAATATTTCACTACAGTTACTTTGAATGAGAATATTTCACTACAGTTATTTTTTTTTTTTAATTTTATTTTTATTCAACTTATATAATATTCCAGAAGATAAACACAGATAAATACACAGATATTCAAATAAAGAATTTGACTTTACAAATCAACTTGCAGACTTATCTGTGAAACCTAAGACTGGTACAGAAAGAAATAACAGAACCTGTCTAATAAGAAAAAAGAGCAGTATTTTACCAGCAATTACCAAAACAAAACTGTGTCAGAACTATATATATTATTTACTTCTTTCCTTACTGCTAAGGTATGATGGAATTTAGGAATCTAGGTACGCTCGCAGCTGATCTGGATGGTTAAATACGTATCTCGTATTTTGATATGTCAAAACACATTTGCAAAGACATCGCAATACATATTTTGCTTCCTTTTGAATAACCCTTTCTCTCATAGTCAAAAATTATTTTCTCCTCAACTGCGTACTTAAGGGAAACGTCTGGGAAAATTCTAATTGGTAAACCATGAAACTGAGATTTTTGATTTCTGAAATATAACCTAAGTATTAAATACTACAGTTATTTTGAATGAGAATATTTCACAATAGTTAAAACCTGTGCTTAAGAAAGTGGTTGAATTAGAAAATCAAGTAAAATATACAGGAAGAAAGTGTGAAAAACGAATGTGTGTTGGGTGTTCTGAATCAGGACATTGGAAATTTAAATGAGCAACATCACATGTTGATTAAAGAAAATCAGCTTCTTCATAGAAAAATGGAGAATCTTGAAAATCTTACCAGAGGGAAAAATCTCAGGCTGATAAGTATTCCTAAAGTACCTCTAGTGCCAGCAAGAGATATGTGGAATAGACACGCTACAAAGGTCTTAAAGTTCCACCTAACAAGCTATTCCTCCTTTAACTAAGATTTACTACATACCATTTATGAAAACAAAACCCATTGAGGGACAGGATTTCCAAGTACTAGCTCCGTTAAATGTTTCTGAATTTCTGGAATTATCCAATACAACTGAAGCTCAACCAGTGACTCTAGTTATATCTTTACTACTCGAATCAGATAGAGATTGGATTATGAAAATGTACTTTAGACACCATAAAGAATTATTCTTGAAGATGTCAGTTCAAATATTTCCAGATGTAGCTAAAGAAACCCAAAAAAGAAGGAAACAATTCTTGATTATGCAACCTAAGTTGTTACAAATGGGAGCTGCATTTGTTAAAATTTCCCATAAATGTTATATAAATTATCGTAATGCAAAGTATATTTTTCATGACCCACCATAGCTTATTAAGTTTATTACTGATAATGCCTCCTCTATTATTGAAGATGAAAAGCAGTTAGATGTACTAGCTCAATGAAGCTGTAGAAATGTTCTCAAGTAAGATACAATCTAAGTAATGCTATTGTTTACTTATAAAGTTTATAATATTTTCCTTGAAATAGCCTTCATAAGACTTGGATCTCCATATTGGGGACTGAGCTATCAATGACATGATAATATAGATGATAATTAAGGGGCCGATTTTAATTCCTATCGGGCGGATTTTCAAAGCCCTGCTCGCGTAAATCCACCCAGATTTACGTGAGCAGGGCCTTGCGCGCTGGCGTGCGCAGAACCCCGGGACGCACATAGGTCCCGGGGTTTTCGGAAGGGGGCATGTCGGGGGCGTTTCAGGGGCGGGGCACGGCGTTTCAGGGGCGGGACCGGGGGCGTGGTGCCGGCCCGGGGGCATGGTCCAGGCCTTCGGACCAGCCCCTGGGTCGGAGCACGGCGTGTCAGCACTCCGCTGGCGCTCGTAGATTTACGTCTGCTTCTCGCAGGCGTAAATCTACGGACAAAGGTAAGGGGGGGGGGGTTTAGATAGGGCCGGGGGGTGGGTTAGGTAGAGGAAGGGAGGGGAAGGTGAGGGGAGGGTGAAAGAGAGTTCCCTCCGAGGCCGCTCCGATTTCGGAGCGGCCTCGGAGGGAACGGAGACAGGCTGCGCGGCTTGGCGCGCGCCGGCTGCCCAAAATCGGCAGCCTTGCGCGCGCCGATCCAGGATTTTAGAAGATACGCGCGGCTACGCGCGTATCTTATAAAATCCAGCGTACTTTTGTTTGCGCCAGGTGCGCAAACAAAAGTACGTGAACGCGCTTTTTTAAAAAATCTACCCCTGTGTGCGTGGGATACATTTGTATTCATTACCCGGTGCGCACAAATATACACCTGATTTTATAACATGCGCGCGCTTCCACGCTCATGTTATAAAAATCTGGGTCGGCGCACGCAAGGGGGTGCACACTTGTGCACCTTGCGCGCACCGAGCCCAAGGGGAGCCCCGATGGCTTTCCCCGTTCCCTCCAAGGCCGCTCCGAAATCGGATATTGCAGTCAAATATGCCAGTTCTCTAGCTGACAAGAAACCAGGTTTGTTTGCCTTATATAACCCAACTTCAATCACTTTATTGATATCATTGGTGAGATCTCTTTCAAGTGGTTGATAAAAAATGAATATCTAATAGTTGTCTCTCCATTTCTGCAGCATACATTTGATTATTCATCACCTCTACGACATTACCCTTTTTCACTGGTTTTATTATGATCCTATCATCTGAAGCTAGTTGCTGCAGTGCCATACTTTGGAAAGAAAAATTGAAAAAGTCCTATGAGACTTATATTCAATTACAGAATGATCATGTAGAATCAGGTCCCCAAAATGTGCTATATACGGGGTCAATAGGTCCAGGAAGGATCCAATTTACTTAATTTAATTTACTTCTAATTAAAGACATATCCATAGATTCCCATTGTTGCTGGCAAAATATAACTTAAATTGCAATAATCTGAAACATTTATATAATGAAATATGAGTTGAAAATGGATCATGCTGGACTGTAGGAATATATATGGCGAGCCTTGGACAAAAGCTTCCTGACAAATAAAATATTACTGGCTATTTTTATTCATTCATACACTGAAATGAAGTAGGATCCCATGAGGGAGGAAGCAGAACACTACAATAAGACTAGCATGCCATCTACTGCCCAGGAAATTGCATTTCTGCGGCCAGTGATAGGCCATTTTGTAAGTAGTTTCTGATTTGGTTTTGTAGTTCAGTGTTTTCCATCTCTCTCCTGGAGGCATACCTAACTAATTGGGTTTTCAGAATATCCATAATGAATATGTATAAAACAGATTTGCATATTTTGGAGACCCAGGGT
Organism: Rhinatrema bivittatum; assembly: GCF_901001135.1. Lineage (NCBI taxonomy): Eukaryota > Metazoa > Chordata > Amphibia > Gymnophiona > Rhinatrematidae > Rhinatrema > Rhinatrema bivittatum. Next base: position 703,512,508 of record NC_042615.1, on the reverse strand, counting down.
ATGCAAATCTGTCTCATGCATATTCATTGTTGCAATTCTGAAAATTCAACAGGTTAGGTGTGCCTCCAGGAGAGTATTGGGAAACACTGCTGAATTTCATAATAGCTATTATCCAGGAAGGAACAGCAATATATATTTTGGAAACTGGTAAGAATAGACCCATGTGAGTATTTTCCTTACTTATCTTCAGCCTGTAAACAAACCCATTTGCAACAACTATACAGACTAAAGAAAAAGGAAAATGTTTTCTTACTCTTATGACTGTGGAATGCTGATACAGTTGTGTTCTTGACTTACAGATTCACTATGTTCACTTTTTGTATTTATAAGGCTTACTCACATGGGTCTATTCTTAGCATTTTTTTTTTATTTGTTTCCCTGATATGTTAAAAACAAAATGTTCATCAGGTTACAATGCGACACACACAATGTTAAAAACCATAAAGATAATTTTAAAAAGTAATTACAGACATACATAAATACCAAACTTCAAATATGTGATGTTACGTATGGAAATTTTGTACTGCCCGAGGACAACTTGTAGTCTGGAAAATCTACATGGTCCAAGAACAGCTCATACAGCCTGAAGATGACATGCTGTCAATAAGTTAGAAAGAAAAGGAACATTTATAAACAATTACTCAATACTGCTGACTGCTGGAGGGAAGACTCAGAATAGGATAAGGAAAAATAGGTTCCTTTCATAGCCACCTGAAACAGGAAGATTAATATTGTAAAAATCTAACTGGAGAGCTAATCGGGGATATTGATTAGACACTGAATGCATCTTTTAAGAGCTGAATTTTTTTTTTAATGCTTTTTTAAATGATTGGGTGGAAATTATAGTCTGTAATTATTTAGTCAGAATTTTCCAAAGTAATGGGCTGGTCACTCTGTCAGAGGTTTCATTGAATTACACCAAAAGGGGGGAGAGTATTTCTGACCAGTCTTGGTGGGCAGATCTTAAGGTTTCTGATGAGTTGTAGATATATAGGGGTAGATTTTAAAAGAAGCACGTGTGGCCTACGTGTGCACGTGCACATGTACACCTGATTTTATAACTTGCGTGCACAAGTTATAAAATCAGGGGTCAGCGCGCGCAAGGTGCACAATTGTGCACCCCCTTGCCACGCTGCCTTCCCCCGTTCCCTTCCCCCTAATCTGACCTTCCCAACCCTTCCCCTAATCTTTCCTCCCCCTAGCCCTATTCAACCCCCCCCCCAAAAAAAAATGTTTTATTTACCTTTTGTGCCTGCCGGCCGACTGCCGGCACGCAATCCCAAGCACAGCGGCAAATGGCTGCTATGCCTGGAGCCTCTAACCCCGCCCACACCCCGCCCCTTTAGTAAAGCCCCGGGACTTACACGCGTCCCGGGGCTTTATGCGCATCGCCGGGCCTTTTAAAAAATAGGCCCGGCGTGCGTGACCCTTTTAAAATCCGGCCCATGATGTTGAATTAATCTAGGGTGAGGAGACATTATTTAAAAGCTAATGTCTGAGCATGGCTAACGTGAAGGTAATTCTCCATTGGATAGAAAGCCAGCGAACCGGAGTCGTATGGTCTTGTATCCTAGAACTAGTTAATATCTGAATAGCAGAATTTTGTACATTTTGTAGAGTTCTAATAGTATTTGCTGGGAATCCAGTGTATAAGAAGTTATAGTAATCAATTCCCGTAAGTAGGAGAACCTGGAGCACAATGTGAAAAGTCACGTGGGTCTAGCATTAGTTTAAATCTGCAAAGTATGCACAATTTAAAAAATGCTGTCTTGATCTGGGAGCTCATGGACAAGTTGGTATAGTGTACAATGCCTAGTTTTCACACTTGCATTACTACTGATATTTTACAGCCCTCAAAGTTGACAGGGCTGTAAATTATCAGAAGGGGCATCAGATGGCAGAAGGGACATCAAGCAGGAGAAACCTACTTAGAATAATCACTTCTGTCTTGGGTACATTAAGTACAAGCTAGTTATGTAAAAGCTAGCACTTAACAGATGTGTTTTCATACCAATACTGCTTTTTTAAAGAATGTTTTTCACCTACATTTGAAGCTGTGTCACTTCAGTAGCCTTGCTAGAACATGGTTGTAAATTCTGATCTGGATGATTTGTGCATTTCTAAACTGCTCAGTAGTTCACTGAGAGAAGTGACAAGTAAATCAGCCAACTTGGTTCACTCCTGCTCTGGGAACGTAACATATATGCTTTTCAGATGGTTAAACGGTGCTCCTTTAGTTCACTGGTTTGTTTGCTATTGCTAGGGTGCTAGATAAAATCACCTACTATGTGATATTTTCTTTAAACTATTAATTCCATAAATATATGTAACCAAGAGCCATTTTTCGGTTACCAGTATGCTTGGGGGAAGCAATAGCTAGAACAGGTTAATGGATGGGGAGGGAGGATCCATTCAAATTGTCCCTCCCTTTGAGGGGCCTGGGAATGGCCGTCCCCCTAGGAGGCTGTATAACAGCTCTCTCCTGAGAGCCTGGAGGCAGTCCCTCATCAGTTTTGGAGAGTTAGGAGGTAATGAGGAACTTATCTTTTTTGTGCTTTTTCAGGCCCAGCCAGAGGGAACAGGGTCAGGAGGGGAGATCCTGCCAGTCTGCTCCATAGCTGGTTGGGGATACACCTCTTGGTTGTTTTCAGGATTTTGAGATTTTTCATGGTAGGAGCCTCACTGGACACCTGGGCATTTCTTGGACTCGGGGCATGGGGAACCCTGTGTCTGGGACACCCAGGGATAGGGACGACTTGCCCCAGAAGTGGTAGTGACCCGTTATGGGGAGCCACTCCGATGATGATGTTATATTCAGTTAAGGGAAGAGACTATTAAAGTTATACATCCAGGAGGAAGATTTTTGGCTGCCCCTTCCTACCTGCAGTAGAGCAGGGTAAAAGGAAAACCTCCCATAAAGAATTCAGAGGAGAGTCAAAGACTGAGACAAGCTAAAGAGTGGAAGAACTGCTAACCATGAGTACAAGAACTGTAAAGATCCTAGAGGACACCAATCCGAAGTCTTCAGCCCCTAGGGAGAGAAGAAAGATTACTCTCTGTGCAAGGACCAGACTTTTAGCCATCCATGGATGGGGGTTTCCTGCCCAGCTTAAAAGGCTGTCCTGCCCTCCAAGATCTCCATCTCGCCTAAACCAAGAGGGTGGTAGGATCCCTTGCCCATGCAAAGATTCCTGCACAGATAGAAGTAAAGACTGTAATTGAGGGGAGAAAAGACCGTAGTGCTGGAATCATATTTATTGTGCCATCTGAAACTATCTTAAACAGTAAACTTAAGTTTGGACACTAACCCACAGGCTGATGCAATACTGTATGCTCAGCTGAGCGCACTGTTTGACTCGTTGGACGCACTTCCACAACCCCTTAATCTATAAGGGGATTAGCAGAGCAGGCGTTAATTTGTGAGCAGCCCAAAAAGTGCGCAGGAAAGCAGAAAAATACTGCTTTTCTAAACTTCCTCCGACTTAATATCATTTATTTATTTATTTATTTTGTTTTATATACCGGCAACCGTTTGCACATCGTGCCGGTTTACAGATAACTTACAACCAAGGATATATAGGCAAAGCCTTTACATGGAACATTGTGTAACATAAACGAAGTAACATAGTAAATAATTAAAAGGTAATATACAATAAATAAGTAAATAAGGAGGGTGAGGGGTGGGGGTATACGAGACAAAGGATAAGGGGGGGGGGAATGGTGGGTGGATACATAAGGAGAAGTTATGTACAGGGGTGATATTAAGTCGGAGGAATAAAAAGGACGAGAAAAAAAAAAAAGTGTTCAGGTGGTCAGGTTAGGAAAAGGGATACTCAATTAACGAGCGTTCATTTTCCTAACCCATGACTGTGCACAGGTTAGAAAAAAGCATGCTTGTAAAACTGAGTGTCTGTTTTCCGTGCCCGCTGCCAAGGTGCTAGGGGTTCACATTGTACCTAGCGCCTTCTCTTTAGCGTGACCTCTCATCTAAATATTCGATCATGCGCCTAGGAGAGGTGGCTGGGCATGCGTCAGGAAAGAGGGCGCCCGTTTTCCAGGCAGATTGAATGAATCGGCCAGCCAGTGCCTCCAGCGTCTTTATTTGGTCACACAATACACAGAAAGAGAAGTGACCCCTCTCTCTCGGGGGTAACCAAAAGGAAGTTAAGCCACCCCCTGCACTGGGACCCAAAGACACTTTTCTTCCCCCAGCCCAAAGGATTCACACCCTGGGGAAGAGGCATCAGAGAAGAGCTGGTCAGGGTTCCTGCTCCAAAGAACTTGCAAATACTTTTATGGTCCCACCCGTGCTGGACAGGCATACCAGGGTGGGGGTTATACGTACATTTGCATACACACAGGCAAAAATCAAGGACCAGAAGAGGGATGTTTCATCTTTTTTTTTTTTTTCTTAGTGGTAAATGGTAAATTTATTTAAAATAAAATAAAAACACACAATAGTTAGCCTAGAGTGGCAATCATTGACGTAGTAATCCCCTTGCATTTGTGACTAACGGAGAATATTTTAGGACTTGTATTGCATAGTAGTTTCAGTCATATCAGCTTTTATAGTGAGATAAATCAGGCACCCCCTGAGTTTCTCAGCTGGTGAGATGTAGCTGGGGGGCTCTTATCTGTTCAGGTGTGGTTAATTCAAATCGTAGGCAAAGCTGAGCTGACTTTGGGGGACTTTAGAACATTCTTTGGTGACTGTGGATAGGGCTTCAATCGATGGTCTTCACCCCCACCAAGTGGCCTCTGTCTACAGTGCCAGGGAGATTCTGCAGAGCATTCCTTAATGTGGTTGCACGTCAGAACAAGGGCCTTATTCGCCAAACTATAAAATCCCTTAGTGATGAAGTTTGTTCATTTTGTTCTGCTCAGCTGCAGAATAGCCCCTATGTAATTGCTGCAGAACCTGCTGCCCACAGCAGTGTTCAAGGATTGCTAGTGGGAGAGCACCACACCCCCAATTTAGGGAAAAAAACAAAAGTTAGGATTGAATTGAATCGAACCCATGAAAGCGATCAGCCCTCAGTCTCCCTATTCAGATTAATGAAGCTTTGAAAAATGACAATTAGTATGTTCCATAAAGTATCCATTTGATCCAGGGATGGCCCTGGTGAACCCTGGGATGCTTTTGAAGGGACAACAAATTGATGGCCAGGGTGCCTAGCAAGTAAAAATGAATGTGCAACAAGCAATAGAGGCACCAGCTGGCATTTTCTTGACTGCTATTGATTCAGCTGGAATGAGGGGTTTTTGTTTCTTCCTACAGTGGCACCGTTTTATTGGGAGGGGATCCTCTTATATTCAGAAAAGGAGTCCTACTCATGGCAAATTAGAATTTCCCCCACACATAAGCAGCATTGATGTTTTAAAAAAGTATTTTCTACACATCCATCTGAAGCCGTGTTCCATGTCAGCACTGGACTTTATTTAGTCTCTCTGGCTTCACAACTTTTGTTCCTGAGACTTTCTAAGCGCCTGTACAGTACATGGGTGGAATTGAACAAAATGACTGTTGTTTTGAATTAGTAATAAATTGGTTATGTTGTGGAATTTTATACATAAAACAAGGCTATTTGTCTTTTAAAGTGGCTGTTGAGCTATTAATAATTGATGTTAGTGTCTCATTAAGACCTTTAATATTAATGACACAGAAACACATTAATTGCTTTAATATTTGCTCTCAGTTCATGTATAATGAAACAGCAACATGACTAAAATTGTGAAACCCACTTTCCATTGGTTTAAGTGCTAGCTGTGTATTACAGGCATTATGAGAAAGTATATTAATGCAATAGCATTAAGACTTAACAGATTTATTCGCAGTCCTGTAATCTGTATTAGAAGTAAGCGAAGATTTTAAATCCAAAACTTTGTGCATACAGGTATTTTTTATTTTAGTAACAAATGTAACAAAGAATAAGGAAGCACTTCAGCACAGTTGTAACAGTGCATACATTCGACCATGCTAGTGGCACACGCGTACCTGTACATGCTAAAGCATGTCTTTGAGTTATTTTGCTGGCAGAATGTTTGGCCAGTTCTGGATATAGGGTTTTGGTCCAATCTGATCTGAATGGCAAGCTGACTCCATATTGGCTGGACAAGCAGATGTATTCTGTGCATTAAGAAAGGTGGAAGGAAGGCCAAACAATTGCCAGTATGGTTAAAAGGTGAGGTGAAAGAGGCTATTTTAGCCACAAGATCTTCCTTCAAAAATTGGAAGAAGGATCCATCTGAAGAAAATAGGAAAAAACATAAGCATTGGCAAATTTAAATGTAAAACATTGATAAGAGAGAATATGAAAAGAAGTTGGCCATAGAGGCAAAGACTTATAATAAAAACTTTTATAAATATATCTGAAGCAGGAAGCCTGTGAGGGATACGGTTGGTCCATTAGATGATCAAGGGGGTAAAGAGGCACTTTGGGAAAGATAAGGCCATTGTGGAAAGACTAAATGAATTAATTCTTAGCATCCAGTCAGATAATCCAGAACAAGTGTATAATGCACCTGTAGCAGCAAATGGAGACTGAGCAAACTGACATCACAGTATATGTACCTCTGCAGTGACATCAGCCTGCCAGTATTCTCTATCTCCAGCAGAGGGTGGACGTGCTTCTCCCTACTGGGGATTGCTTCATTTTGTAAAAGGAGAATTAAGGATATTACATTGCCCCACTCCTCTGCGGTGATACCAAAAGGTTCCTCCCCAGTTGAGAATTACTGAATTGATTTCCGTGATCCCTCAGATGAGTGCCTTGGTCCAGTAGCTGGTTTTTCAGCCAGCATGGACATAACTGCTTAAGCGACTGAAAAGCAGTGGGTGCAGGACGCCAAGGGCGGCGGTGATGATATATGCCCTTTCCCCCGCAGCCAGAGACCGTCCCTGTACTCAGCTAGGCTGAGCTCAGATAGTTAAAAAAAGGAAAATATATTTACAGAGATGGACCAGACCGGATGGTTCTGAAGGAACTAAAAAATGAAATTTCAGACCTATTAGTAAAAATTTGTAACTTATCATTAAAATCATCCATTGTACCTGAAGACTGGAGGATAGCTAATGTAACCCCAATATTTAAAAAGGGCTCCAGGGGTGATCCGGGAAACTACAGACCGGTTAGCCTGACTTCAGTGCCAGGAAAAATAGTGGAAAGTGTTCTAAACATCAAAATCACAGAACATATAGAAAGACATGGTTTAATGGAACAAAGTCAGCATGGCTTTACCCAGGGCAAGTCTTGCCTCACAAATCTGCTTCACTTTTTTGAAGGAGTTAATAAACATGTGGATAAAGGTGAACCGGTAGATATAGTATACTTGGATTTTCAGAAGGCATTTGACAAAGTTCCTCATGAGAGGCTTCTAGGAAAAGTAAAAAGTCATGGGATAGGTGGCGATGTCCTTTCGTGGATTGCAAACTGGCTAAAAGACAGGAAACAGAGAGTAGGATTAAATGGGCAATTTTCTCAGTGGAAGGGAGTGGACAGTGGAGTGCCTCAGGGATCTGTATTGGGACCCTTACTGTTCAATATATTTATAAATGATCTGGAAAGAAATACGACGAGTGAGATAATCAAATTTGCAGATGACACAAAATTGTTCAGAGTAGTTAAATCACAAGCAGATTGTGATAAATTGCAGGAAGACCTTGTGAGACTGGAAAATTGGGCATCCAAATGGCAGATGAAATTTAATGTGGATAAGTGCAAGGTGATGCATATAGGGAAAAATAACCCATGCTATAATTACACGATGTTGGGTTCCATATTAGGTGCTACAACCCAAGAAAGAGATCTAGGTGTCATAGTGGATAACACATTGAAATCGTCTGTTCAGTGTGCTGCGGCAGTCAAAAAAGCAAACAGAATGTTGGGAATTATTAGAAAAGGAATGATGAATAAAACGGAAAATGTCATAATGCCTCTGTATCGCTCCATGGTGAGACCGCACCTTGAATACTGTGTACAATTCTGGTCGCCGCATCTCAAAAAAGATATAATTGCGATGGAGAAGGTACAGAGAAGGGCTACCAAAATGATAAGGGGAATGGAACAACTCCCCTATGAGGAAAGACTAAAGAGGTTAGGACTTTTCAGCTTGGAGAAGAGACGACTGAGGGGGGATATGATAGAGGTGTTTAAAATCATGAGAGGTCTAGAACGGGTAGATGTGAATCGGTTATTTACTCTTTCGGATAGTAGAAAGACTAGGGGACACTCCATGAAGTTAGCATGGGGCACATTTAAAACTAATCGGAGAAAGTTCTTTTTTACTCAACGCACAATTAAACTCTGGAATTTGTTGCCAGAGAATGTGGTTCGTGCAGTTAGTATAGCTGTGTTTAAAAAAGGATTGGATAAGTTCTTGGAGGAGAAGTCCATTACCTGCTATTAAGTTCACTTAGAAAATAGCCACTGCCATTAGCAATGGTTACATGGAATAGACTTAGTTTTTGGGTACTTGCCAGGTTCTTATGGTCTGGATTGGCCACTGTTGGAAACAGGATGCTGGGCTTGATGGACCCTTGGTCTGACCCAGTATGGCATTTTCTTATGTTCTTATGTTCTTAATGTTGGCTTTTGTAGTGTAGGGCTTCCTTCTTTCTCCCGGTCTCTGTGCTCGGCATGTCATTCTGATGTTCGTCCCACTCCATGGGAGGTTGGGGATGTGGTCAGCCTAGCGGGTTGAGCAGCCTCTGTAGGTTAGGCCCCGCTCTGAGACTTTTTTGCTGCGTGTCACGTGGTAGGCTGCAATGGCATTTCATGCGCTTTTCTTAGGATGCCCTCTACAGGATGGTCAGCTTGGCATGTGAAGCTACCGTGTTTCCCCGATAGTAAGACACCCCTGATAGTAAGACGTAGTGGGAATTTTAGGGGGGTCGGCTAATGTAAGACATCCCCCGAAAGTAAGACGTAGTGTTCAAAAAAAAATTATTTTTAAATACCTGTCGGAGGGCCGCGTGGGTCCAGGCGGCTGGCGGCGGGAGCCGGGTGGTCGCGTGTTAAATCTAGGCCGCGGGCGGGTGGGCGCTTGTTCCAGGCGGCGGGGGGGCGCGCGTTAGTTCGAGACGGCCGGCGGGCGGCGGGTGGTCGCGTGTTAAATCTAGGCCGGGTCGCACAGGCGCGCATTCATTCACTGCCGGTGGGGGCAGCCCCGGCAGCCCCCACCGGCAGTGAATGAATGCGCGCACAGGCCCACAGCGCCTGTGCGACCCCTGTGATTCGGCGGTGGGGGCTGCCGGTGGGGGCTGCTTTCGGCGCTCAAGGCAGTCACATGCTGTGACGTCACGGCATGTGACTGCCTTGAGCGCCGAAAGCAGCCCCCACCGCCGAATCGCAGGGGTCGCACAGGCGGTGTGGGCCTGTGCGCGCATTCATTCACTGCCGGTGGGGGCTGCCCCCACCGGCAGTGAATGAATGCACGCCTGTGCGACCCGGCCTAGATTTAACACGAGACCACCCGCCGCCCTTCTCGAACTAACGCGCGTCCCCCCGCCGCCTGGAACAAGCGCCCACCCGCCCGCGGCCTAGATTTAACACGCGACCACCCAGCTCCCGCCGGCCGCCTGGACCCACGCGGCCCTCCGACAGGTATTTAAAACATTTTATTTTTTTTTTAACACTACGTCTTACTTTCGGGGGATGTCTTACAGGTTTTTTCCAATATAAGACATACCCTGAAAGTAAGACATAGTGGGACTTTTTGGGGTAAAAAGAAAGTAAGACGCTGTCTTACTTTCGGGGAAACACGGTAGTTGTGCATCCAGTTTTTGGATGCTTAGTCGGGCCTTGTATTTCATGCATCTAAGTTAAGTGGCACCTTAAGTGGCTGCATGCTTACCTATGCGCCCAAGTTACATTGTGTGCTTAAATTGGGGGTTTTTTTGCGGTGCTTAGTTTTGGGACGCCTAAGTTTTGGACACCTAAGCATTAGGACATCTAGGTGTGAGACGCTAAGGGGTAGATTTTAAAAGGAGCAGGTGTACATGTGCGCGCGCAACCCGGCGCATACATATACGCCCGATTTTATAACTTGAGCGCACAAGTTATAAAATCAGGGGTCGGCGCGCACAAGGGGGTACACAATTGTGCAGCTTGTGCGCGCCGAGCCGCGCTGCATTCCGCCGTTCCCTTCCCCTAACCTAACCTTCCCCTAACCTTTCCCCCCCAGCCCTACTCTACCCCCCCCGACCTTTGTCTTACCTTTTGCGCCTGCCTCTGGGCAGGAGCAAGTTGCGTGTGCCCGGTAGCCTGCTGGCATGCAATCTTACAACACCGCCCACGCTCCACCCCCGGACCCTCCTTTAGTAAAGCCCCGGGACTTAGACGCATCCTGGGGCTTTACGCGCGTCGCAGGACCTTTCTAAAATAGGCCTAGTGCCCGTAGGCCTTTGAAAATCCGGCCCTAAGTGTTTGATGCCTAATTTTTGGATGGCTGTGTTGGACGCCTAGTATTTTTGGACGTACAAAAAAAAAAAAAAGCTAGACTCACACCTCTGACTGCCGCTTAAGCAGAAACCTAAGCTCCTTTCTCTTTGCACTGCCTGTCAAATTAGGGCATCACAGCCAGGAGTGCCTGCTAACTTATGCCAGCACTGTTTGGAGGCTCAGGGAGAATTGTTTTCTTCTGAATTCACTAAGCCTGGTTCTTCTCAGCCAGATATAGGCTTGGGTACAGATGGCTCATGTGGGGCGCTTGATTTTGGAACTCCCCTAACTGGTTCCTCAGCAAGGGATGGTAGTTCAGTCAGTATGCCTTAAGTATCTCCTGGATTTGGATGCTTGTACTTTTTCATGGGTAGTTTTTCCAGGGATTGTAATCCTTTCTCCAGGCGTAAACTTCAGTCCCCTCTAATACTCCCAGAACAGAGTCACAGGTAGGAACCTTGCCGGGACCTACTGTTAAGCGCCGAGGTACTGATAGTGCGACAGTGGGACTTCTCAATGAAGGTCCGGATGGCATGGATGATGACGCCAATCCAGACTCTCTTGAGGATGGTGTAATTCCTCCAGGATTAGAACTGTACAGAACTATGCTATGGTTCTTTCTGATTTCCCAGACCTTGAAAATGCTTGGAATTCCTGGAGCAGACATTGTGACTGAGCCAAAGAAAAATCCCATTTTGGCATCCCAGAGGCTAATTTCAAAGGGGGTCAGGTTTTGGAAAGCCTGTACCCTTTGGACACAGTGACAAGAGAGTGATTACATTTTCCCAAGGTATATGAGCTTGTGTGTGCAGTCTCCAAGCGGACCACTATTCCTGAGGAAGGAGGAGTAGTCTTGAAGGGATGCTTATGATAAAAGGATTGAGGCTAAATCTAAGAGAGCATTTGATGCAGTGCAATGGCCTTGCAGATCGATTCTGGTTGTTCCTTGGTGGCTCAATCTTGTTTACTTCTCTCCCAGGAGGTCAGTGACTCAGGGTGAACTCCAGGGCAGTTATGGAGCCAGCTGCTGCTTTTTTGACAGATGTAGGCTGTGATTTGGTCTGCTCTTCAGCCAGAGGAGTGGTTTCCATTGTAGCAGCCAGGTGTCAGTTATGGCTGAGAAATTGGTCAACTGATGCAACCTCCAAGGCTAACCGTACCAAATTGCCCTTTAAAGGCTCGCTGTTATTTGGGAACGAGTTGGAAAAATTGGCCAGTAAGTAGGACAAATCCCCAGATCCTCATTTGCCAGAGGATAAGAAGCGCGGATGCCACGCTCTTTTAACATGAGAGGTCATACTAGAGGATCCAGGCATTTTCGTCCCTATAGAGGAACAACAATTTAGAGAACCCGGCCTTTTGGTAGGTCTCAGTCCTTTTGTCCTCAACAGTCAAAAAGGGGCACGGGTTTGGGAATTGGAACTTACTGACCCTCCCAATGAAGGTTTGCTGACCCACCCCCGGGAACAGGAAATAGGGGGAGAGGGTCTTTTTCCATCGTTCCAACTGGAGAAGATTACCAGATGTTTTAGTTATGCTTTGTAGGGGTGCAGCCCCTCCTTCTCTTCCCTTCTGTGTAACCCCTCTCTGTTCTCCTCTTCCTTTCCTGTAATCCCTTCTTAGCCTCTCTATTCCCTCTGTGGGGGCCAGAGGCTGAATGCAGTAATCAGATCCAGTTTAATGAAAAGAGCATTGCCTGTCTTTAGTGTTGCAGGCAGCAGGGATGATTCTTTCTCATATACATCCTCGTTCCCTTAATATCTGAGCTGCTTCCTCTGTGCCCAGCTTTTTGTGAACCTTTCTCTGTCCCAGATCTCTTTCACCCCATCATGGATATCGACCATTCACTCATAGAACTGAAGACAGTTTTGTAAAATAGAAACTTTTATCGTTAACATGAATACTCAGCAGTCTGGTTTTGCAAGTAAACTTCTCCCAGCAAACTTATTTTTTTACTTCTAGGCTCATCCCCTGCAGCACCACCTAGTGATGACTTCTGTCTAGCACGGCATTCACTACTAATATAACTCTTGCGTTGGTATCTTCCCCTTAACGCCATAACAATCAATAAACAATAAACCTTGAAACAGTGGTTTAACATGGCATTGTTTTTGCTTTCAATTGTCTGTCAATAAACTGCAATATTTATTTATTTGTTAAGACTTGTAGCCTGATTCCTCCAATAAAATCATTTGGCACGGATAACAAATTAAATATACACAATTAAAAAATAAATCAGCATAATATACTACATATAAAAACAATTACATTTCTTAACAATTTTAATTACATAAAAGCATCCTAAAACACGATAGTTTTCAATCCCTTTCTAAAATATTTTATGTTGGGGTCCATTTGCTACTCTCTGGGAAGTGTATTCAGCAATGAAAGTGCAGCGTACTAGAACACTGTCTTCCATGTAAACCGATAGCAAAGCTCACAAGTGGAATGTATCTCAAGCAACTCTTCTGATCTTAAAAATTCATGCTGGTTCATACCATGTCACTTTGGAGACTACTGCACACATGATCAGAATATAATAGCTTGTGCAATAGCACTAGCAATTGAAATTGGGAGCCAGTTTTTACAGGGAGCCAATGTAAATCTTCTTAGCTCTGGGGTGATATGGTCACCCATTCTACTTCCACTAACCAGCCTGGCAGCTGTATGCTGCTCTAGTTGGAGTTCCCATAAGTGCTTATCATGTAAGCCAATCCATAGGATTTTACAATAATCTATTTGTCCCAAAATTGATTGCAGTATCGATCTGTATAGGTTCACAGGTAGCAACATTTTTAGTGGTTTCAGCAATTTAAGTTTATAAAATGTTTTTGAAACATGTTGCATGTGGGATTTCATTGTTAAATTAGAATCCAGGCGCCACTCCCACCTCTAATAAGAGCATCATTTGGAGGGGGTTTTCTGACCCACAATAACTTGGTTTTACCTATTTTTAAAGAAAGGCCAATTCCCCTATCCATTTCTAATTTCAAACAGACTCTCTTGAAGGGGGTGATACTTTAAATGAGCCATCACTTTAACAAGAAACGAGTAGTACATCATCTACATATTTATTTATTTTATTTATTTCTTACACTTTTATACCGCACTAACAATAAGCTGACCAAGGCGGTTTACAACAATAATATAGAGTAACAAATACAATACAATCACAACAAGATTACCCTAATTAAAACATCAGAACAGCCAAGAGTTCACCTTTTTTCTAAAATCAAAATAGTTGACGTCCAGTCTAATAGCTAATGGAACAGAGTTCCAGCGTTTGGGCCCCAGTACTGCGAACATCTTCCTGGACCCTTCTTTTTTTTTTTTTAACCTGCTTGATCCCTGGAACTATAAAAAGTGGCTCTCCTGAGAAATGCAACATCCACCTGGGAAACATTTCTCTGTACCCTGCTCGCCAAATAACTGGCTCCCTTATCATGATGGACCTTATACATTAGGATTACAGTCTTAAATACAATTCTCTCCCTCACTGTTAGCCAATGTAAAACACTCAGCAGCGGCCTAGCACTAATATGTCTAGGGCAGCCAAAAATCAATCTGGCTGCCATATTTTGCATCATCTGAAGTCTTTGTAAGTTCTTCCCTGTAACTCCTATCAATACCTCGGTCCAATAATCAAAAAGTGGAATAACTGGTGCCTGTACCTTACTCTGAAACACCCCCTCATTCATTTTATTGCTTATTTTTCACAATTGTCGCAGCTTTAAAAATATCCTCCTCACCATCAGAGATACAAGCAGTACAAAGGACCATTAATCCCCAATCGTGTCATTCAGTGCTACCACACAGTTTCTGTACTGTATCCGGGGCGAAACCCTGATTGACACTCATCCAGCACACACTGTTTCTTCAGATGTCTAGTCAAATGAACCCTTACCACCTTTTCTAAAACTTTAGCTAAAGAAGGGCCATTTGCTGCTGGACAGTAATTACCCATCACCTCCTTATCAGCCCCAATCTTTTTCAGGAGGGAATGAATCATAATCTTTTTCAACAGCTCTGGGTAAATAATTCAAGGATTCATTTACAATTAAAACCAGCCTAGTTAATAACTCAGCTGGTATATTCCGAACCAAAAAAGGACAACAAGGGTCCATATAACATGTGGTGGGATTACAGTCCCTTAAATTTTTACTCAGTTTGTCTCCCCATTTCCTCAAATAACCCAATCCCTTCCCCCCTAAACACTTGCTCTTCCTCCAGAGTAACAGGCCCAACCAACCCCCCTTCATTAACTAACCTATCATGTAATCCATCTACCACCTGTCTCTAATTACATGCAAAACTATATTAGTTTAAACCCTCTGGAATGATCATAGTAGAGAGACAATCTCTTCCCAATATCTCCTTAGGATAACTTCTTCGGGAAATAGCCCAATCTTCATAGTACTTCATTTTAGCCAACCAGATAGTGCCAGAGTATTTATTCAACTAACTCCTCTAGTCCAGTTTATCATGTCACACCCAAGTTTTAACCAATTTCCTCTTTTTTCTCCTCACCTCCCTCTCTAAATCTTTCAGTTCTGAAGTGAACCATGGTTCACTATCCCTTACTCTACTACTTCCGTTCTTTACTGGAGCCACCTGATTCAACACCTCTTGCATTTTCAAATTCCAATTACCCACCAAATCTTCCATATTACCCTCTCCCTCCTCCCACTGAACAGCCAACTCCGAATAAACCTCTCCTGATCTATTCTTCCCCTAGAGATCCCACCTCTCTTATCAACTCTTTCATCCCCCTCTGTGACGATATAGAATTTAAAATAAATAACTTTATGGTCTGTCCAAGCGACCTCCTCCCCACCCAATATCTGCAAATTTCCCTCCATTAAAATGTTCCTAGTTCCAAAAATAACATCCAATATCTGTCCCCCCCATGGGTACTGAAGGAAACCAATTGTGACAGATCCCAAGCATTTAAATTGTCCAATAACATCACAGCTTTCCCACAGGCTTCATCATCCACATGTATATTCAAATCACCTAAAATATTAAACTCAAATCGCAGTATTACCTCTCCTATATATTCAACTAACTCTCCCACCTAAACTAGGATTGGGAGGGGAATAAATCAATAATAAGCCTATTGATCTTCTTTTTCCCACTGATAACAGCAAACACTCACAAGCCCACGATTCTCTAATCTCAATTTATAACAACAAATCTTTTTTACTTATAACTGCCACTCCTCTCCCACTACCACTTTTATAACTCTGAAAAAAAAAACCTCTTAGCCCAAAAGACAGAGATCAGGGAGGAGTGCATTCGCATCATCAGAAAATCATGTTTGTCACAAACACCACATCATTGGCAGTAGCAGTTATTTAAATCCCATACCTGAGCAGTTTTATTACACAATGATCTACCATTCAATAAAACTGCTTTCACCTCCTTAGAGCCCCTTAATCCTTATATAGAATCAGTTTTCACCTTCCTCAAACACAACCCCTTCTTCCCTGCTCATGTCTCCTCATAATCACCGCCCCACCCCCAGACCTCCCTCTCTTTACCACTACCTCAGTGTTCAAACTTCCCACACACATCATGAAGCAAAGAATCAATAATCCCCACCCCCCAGAAATCCTCAACGTCCCCCAAAACTCTATGAAGGGGCTCACAAAGGGGCAAGCTGTGGCCCGCAGCGATGTTTTTTTCTCCTCTTCTCCCTCCTGAGGCTTCTGACAGACCCAGCGGTTTAAATCTGATGTTTTCATAGTGGGGGGAAGCCCAGCCCTTTTAAGAAAAGCACCTGTGGGGAACAAATATATATTAAACAAAACAGAGGAGCGGGCTGACCCTCGGGGAACTCCTGAATGCAGCTCTCTCCATGAAAAAAATGATTTGCCCAACTGCTTTCTCCCTCGCAAGGACTCGAGCCATTTTATAACTACCCCACCAGCACTTAACCTGCCACAACAGATGAAGCATCAAGTCATGACTAACAGTACAGCTTGACATGTCGGCCACATTTGACACTAACAAACCAGTCCCCCCATTATTCAAGCCTATAATATAACTGGTCCAGAAGGGAAAGTATTAACAACTCCATGTTAAGACCCTTCTGTTGTCCAGTACTTCAGCTTTTTTCCATAATTTTGTACAGCTGAAATAAGACACACTTTTCCAATATTTTTGCTAGCGTTGGCAAATTAGATACTGGATGAAAATTAGTAAGATCATCTATCGGAAAGTTACCATTCTACTATATGAACCCGTCGGTAGTCAGTATAAAGCATTCAAGCAGTACACGATCCCACATTGTTTTATTAACTATCCACCTCATAATAGTAATGTCCTTCATGCCCTTGATATAAGCAAAAGGACGTTGGTCCAGCTTTGGTTTTGCGGAACACACAGCTTACATACAGCAACTCAAATTCCTGAGCAGTCACAGTCCTAAATGCTGTCCATTTTGGCTCTGCACAACTTGTGGTATTAGTACTAATAGAAGTAGGAATCAATAAAATTAATTGACATTGAATATTGATCACTTTCTCCTCAAAATAAATCCGCCAGCTATTCACAGTTTGGATAACAGCTTCAATCCACTTGTGTGAACAGCTGTAATGGGTGATTTATAATGCTCTTTGGCCAAGGCCTCTCTAGTTTCCTCCACTTTTTTTCTGCTCACCTTAACATTTTTCTTTGCATTATCAGATCCTGTGTAAACCACAGAACTCTTCTGGGGTTCAACCTGATATGTTATACAAAGGCTAGCATTCCATCTATCACTCACCTTCTCTACTGAACAGCCCTCCCAATCTTCATTTACAGTGACTATCAGCCACTCACTTAAATTCCTCCACTTCCACACGGGGTCAGACTACTTAGGGTCAATTTTTGCCCATGCTGAGGGGTTATTTTAAATGATATCCGACCAGGTCACTTTGAATACCTTTGGGTGGGTCATCATCATCACCCAATCAGCATAGCATATTAATAAATCGAATATGTGCCCACACTTATGTGCTGGCAAATCTATTAGTTGTACACAATTAATCATGGACATGTTTCTGACAGCTTCCGTAGATCATTTCTGACAGGGTGACAATTAGTATTGAACCTGTTGAAGCAGTACAATTGCTGTTCACCACTGTGTTATGGGTGGCAGCCGGATTCGCTCGCACTTTATTGAGAGGGTTCAGGTCTATTGAAGGATGATGTAGCTGAGGCACTATTGGGAAGCAGCTGGATGTGACATCAGTTCCTCAGCACTGTGGAAGTGGAAATCATAGGAAGCGAAAGAAGCCCTCTGTGGACCCCCATCCCACTGGGGTCTGAAGCAGAGAAGAGAAGAAACAGGCCTTGGGTGAACACCATCCAAGATTCAACTTAACCAGCCTGATTCATCCTTGCCTGCTGGGGGGAGGCAGCTGAGCAAGCTGCAGGGCGGAGGGGGAGGGAGCGCAACATGGGCCTCTTCCTCTTCCCAAGTTTGGCTTCAGTGAGCTGTTGTAGGTCCTTCCACCTCGTGCGGTTCCTTTGGATTAAACATGATGGAGGAGGGAGGGGTTGGCTTAGCTGGACCATAAAAGAGCTCCGCTTCCTGGTGATGGCAGGGGAGAGGCAGCAAAGGCAGATAGGAAAGAGGCCCTGAGCGGCCTCCATCCCACTTGTGGCCACAGAGAAGAAGAGGCCATGGGTGAGTCGGAAGAGAGAGTGTGTGTGAGTGGGAGGCGATAGTATAAGAATGAGTATGAGAGAGAGAGGAAGAGAGCATGCATGAGGAGAATGAAAGATGAAGAGAGTGTGTGAGTGGGAGAGGGGAATGTGACACAGAAGCTCCAAAGGGAGACCCTGCCCCCACTCAGGGAGCTCCCAAGGGGAATGCTCTGCAAGGAGGTGCTCCCCCTAAGCCCCTGCTACAGTCAAGAACCAGTGATGTGGCCCCAGTTGAAAACGTTTTCCCACCTCTGTTACAGTATAATTTTTATAGATCCTTGGAAATAAAGGTCAACAAAAAATATATGGTGATACATTTTGTTGGCGTGACTAACTTGATACCTTCTTAACTAGCTTTCAGGAATTACACTTCCTTCAAGCCTTCAAAACAAAATGAGCAGATCAAGGCAAAGGAGGCTATTGAATATAAAAGTGATTGACAGATTACATTAGGATGGTGTGTGAAGGGGAAGCAAATGTGTTAGCAAAGCGATAAGAAGGTGACAGATAGCAGAATAATTCCTGGTAGAGTTGGAAAGCCCATGTCTCCATTAACTTCTTTGATGTTTACTTTGATGTGTCAATCATTTTATTATTATTATTATTTATTTCTTTTATATACCGACATTCAATCGAGATATCACATCGGTTTCCAGATAACCAAGAGAATAGGGCGTAGTAGTTTGGAATGTCTTAAATTGCTGAATAGTTTCAACATTTCCTTTTATTGTTCTGATCATAAGGACTGGACCTGAACAGAGGTGTTGCTTTGCTCCTTTCTGTGGTGCATAATTTTGTGTCTGTGTATGTTTATACTTTTCCTTAACTTCTAGTCTGTTTCGTCCTCTTTATATGTTTTGCATTGAATACTATATTAGAGGAGAAGCACGAATAAGGCTCCCTTACGCTGAATGTCTTTCCCATGTGGGAAACTTTGGAATTGTGAAATGTGTTGGCACAGCTTACCAGGGTCTTCTGTCACTTCCTTCTTTTTGAGTTTGTTTGAAGTTGCTTAGGAAGTTAATGGTAAGCTAGTTCTAGCAGAACAGGAGATATTTCTTTGTGATTCAACTTCAGGGGGTAGTGGTTTTAGGGCTTTCATTATTTTTCTCAGCTTTTCTAGCTCTTGGTTATACGTTTTTCCTTTCTCTGCATTGTAGTAGGTTCGTCTTGGGTAAATGTGCAGTTTTCCTGGAGATGATTTTAGGGGGTTGTAGCCCTTTTATTTGAAGGATTCAGTTAGGACTTTGAATCCGGAAACTGCCTTTATTTATTTTTTTACCATATTAGGTGACTGTAGTAAAGCAGATTAGTCTCAGCTCATGTCTGGATATGCACTAGCGAAAGAAAAATGTTTAAATATAGATTAGAGCTGTGACTAGGTTCATGTAGGAGTAGTAGAACTTGTTTTAATTCTGTGCTGCAGTGTGTGAGTATGCAAGCAGGTATGTTGCATTAATAATGTAAACCACTAGAGGGCGCAGTGAGCCAAATATTTTTATTCAGGTAAAATTGATGATCTTGTTAAAAATGGTCTGCCTACTGGGTTAACGGATCTGTCATTTTTTCCTAACCAGTATGTTTTTCTTCCATGTCTGTGAAGTTGGTCTTCTAACCCACAGTGTTTGCAAAATGGTCACAGGATTTATACCTTACACATGCTGCATTTGGGAGATAATTCTGAAAGACAAATCTTCAAAGGGATCTCTTTTGTTCCGCTGTGAAAAATCATTTCTCTGGTACCTTCATATCTTTTTTGCAGACAACAGCCAATTTCTGCATTGAGAAGCAGGGTGAAGAATCTCATTTGTACATTATTGGTTCAAAATTTTAAAAGCTTAATATATTTCAGTGTTCATTATTCAGGTTATTTATGAAAACATTTTGAATTATCACCTTTTATTTAAGTGTTTTTTGTTTTGTTTTGTAAGCTTACAATGTGAAGACATGACAGGCTACTTTCTGGAGATTAAAAATAGTTGTGTTATGTGCAGCATCACCAAAAGAGAAAAGATTTAGTAACATAATGTGGTACTTACAGCTGGTTTGGGTGTTGATGTGAACCAAGGAGAAGGAGTTTCAGGTTGGTTTGCATTCTGAGCTGCAACCATACCTGACCGAGTGCAGCTTGAATTAAATCACACACTACACTCTTAGACTGGAATTCTGGTGAGCCAATCACAATTCCACATCTGTTTCCATCTTTAATCTAGTTCTTTGATGGAGTGAGGGCTAGGGTGGCTTCTTGGGTGAGGCAATTGCTTTCAGTAAGCTGCTGAAAACAACTAAAGAACACAAAGAGGGTGAAAGGAGTTTATGAAAAAGTGGGAGGAGTACTTTTTGATGTGAAAATGATCACAATGTTATGGGACCAGCTTGAACAAGTGTAGTGTGTTGAAACACGTCAACTTTCTTTTCATATGAGGACAATGTGTTTGAGGTAGCATAACCAGAAATCTGCTGCTAGGGTGAGGTGATACCTTGGCGCTCTGTGCTACTTTCATTACCGAAACAGCACAGCTGCAAACCAGGTTACCCATGAGTCTGCGGCATGCTGGCTCCAGCTATAAGTGAACAAAAGCTCTGGCTTGCAAAGGCCATTCCAGCTATTAGCAGGCATCGACATAACACCCATATGACTAGGCTATAAAGCAGTCAAGGTTCCAGGCCTCATGGTCCCTTATGTCTGCCAAGGGTACCTGATGATCCTACGCTTGTACTTTACACTCCAGTTCCAGGCCTGGATACAATGTGACTAGGCTGGCCACTAACGAATGCCCTGAATTACAGGTGTGAGGAAGCCAAAGGACTGATGAGCTCAAAAGATGTAGCAGAGGGTGTAAGAAGCAAGGCAGCATAGTTGGAAGACAACACTGGGAAATACCGTCAAGTCAAGCTCCCAGTATTTATTTATTTGGATTTGTTACCCACTTGTTTACCCACTTTTTTGAATACATGATTCACTCAAACCTATTTACAATGTATTACAATTAGCAGCATGTGAGTAAAGGTCATTTGCAGCTTTATAGTACTGTGTGTGTAGCAATTTAAATAACAGCAATCACATTTTACTTCACAATTTAAAGGTGCACTCTAGGTCTAAATTTTATATAAGAGAAATTAACAAACTGTCCAACAATACAAAGGAGAATATGAATGATTTACTTGATAAATAATTAGTGTAGCAATAATGTTCATTTTCAGCAACACATTTAAAGCATTTGAGGTAGAATGCACTGTAGAATCATTTAAATTCTCTGCATTTCAGGTGTGACAGAAGAGCCAGGTCTTCAGCTGCTTTCTGAGCTGAGTATAGTTCTGTATTTCTTGGAGCTCTTCTAGGAGAGAGTTCCAGAGGACAGGTGCTGATCCTGAGAAGGATCCCTTTCAGGTGTCTGTTCTTTTGATTTTGTTTGATGGGATTGCTACAGAGGATCCAAGCTAGGATCTTAGTAGTCTGCATGGCTTATATGCAGATAGTTTTTCACTCAGCTAGGTGGGACATTCACTTCTGAGTTCCTTAAACAGTAGTGCTAGCATTTGAAACAAAATATGCTTTCTGATTCTTAGCTGAGGTCTTAAACCCTTTGGATAGCGTGACTCACAGACTGCTATCCAGAATCTGCATTTAACTTCAGTGGATGCACTTGGCTTTTCAGCACTGGGGTACCACCAGACCTGAAGCATAGGAGAAGAACTAGACTCTAAACACTAGGCTTCTAAACATGGGAAAAACATTTAAAGTATAAGAATCTTGCTAAGTAAGAGAACCCAGCCAGGATATGGCTAAGGCACTTTCCCCAAGGAAAGATATTTATTAAGTCAGTGAAAAACTCTCTCCTTTCCTGTAAAATAATTGCTGTATCTGGATCTGTGGGTTTGGCAGCAGCTGTGCAGGAGGCTTTCCAGGCACTGAGCAAGGGAGAGTGTTTTATGGGAGAGCAGGGTGTGGCTGCGTGACTCAGCATCCTGCACCTGATCCTTTTCTCCTTGCCTACTTGACTTCTCTCTCAGAAGATTGATTTTGTGGTTCACAGGAGCCAATTCTTCTGCAGGTGCTTATAAGGGAGTGCTTGTTCTGACAGAAGAGAGGGTAACTCCTTAGTAAAAGCTGTACCAAGCATCACTCAGTATGAAAGGCCAAGCTTTCTCCACCTTTCCGTTTCCTTGGCAGTCAGATCAACAGCAGTAATGTCAGGCCAGCAGCTGGGGACACAGCAAGAACGTTCTGCCATCTCTGTGTCTGCTGCTGCTCCTCATTCTGTGCTTCATGATTACACAGGAAGCATACATCCTGGATGCAGAGCAGCCAGAGAAACCAGGAGCACGCACTCGCCATGGCCCCTGCCTGCTTATAGTATCATCCAGAGCAGCTGAGAGGAGCCTGGAAGAAAGGAGGAGGAGACTGAGAGAAATGTGGGAGAAGCTATTAGGAATCTGAGGAGGAAGAGAAACATGACAACATGGGGGAGGGGAAAGATGGAGAGGAGTCTGGTTGGGGTGGGAGAGGAACTTGAAAGGGAAGAGAGATTTAGGGGAGGTAACTTAGTTGGAAGAGGGGAAAAACGAAGAGTAACTGTTGGGGGGGGGGGGGGGGGGGAATAGGTCTGAATAGGAACCCAAGGTGTTAGAGATGAAGAGGAATCTGGAAGGAGCAGAAGGGAAAATGAGCAAAGGGAGTCGGAGAGGGGAATGATGATAAGCTTGTACCACACATTTCAGAATCCTAGATCTGCACATCTGAATCATGCATGGAATTCTGTCAAATTTCTTATTTATTTATATTCTTTTTTTGTATCTGACCAGACTGAAAAACAGGACAATTGTATATTCTAAACATGCTTAATGAGGACATTGGACAGTTTCTTACAAAAACAGAACAGCCTTGCCCATGGCGGGGCACCTGACCATCCCTTCTGTGACTGAGCTGCTGGTCAAGGTGTTGAAAGTAATCCTGTTTGTGTTTGGGCGTGACGGTGATTCTGATTGTAGGAGTAATTAAGAATCACCAAATATACTAACTATAGTGTTTAAGAATTTAATGACGACTAAAACTATTATCGATCAGAATTCATGTATAACCAGAAAAGGGATACATTAAGTCTAATTAAAAATAGAGATTTTAATGTGAGCTTTGTTAAATAAAATATAATTGATTTCTATAGCAATTGCTTCACTAGTCAGGAGAGGTCTCTGCAGTTTTCACAATTTCTAAAATAACACAACAGATTACTGATAAAAGTCTGCACAGATTTCTTAATTATGCTGGCAAACAGTGACTGACGACACTGGATTGTTTCTCTCTGGGACATCATCTGTGTTCAACTGTGTGCAGGTCTGAAAGGCAAAGCAGCTTAGCGCAGGCATCTTAGGTCAGTGTCTTTTCAAACACTGGAGATCAGGCAGGGATGCAGACAAGCTGACTGATGCTGATCCTGAGGGCTTTGACCGTTAGTACTGGTGGGATCCTTGGCTGCTTTGTTTCACTTATGTTTATAGTAAATGAACAGGCATGGTCAATGCATATGAATGAGAGCCAAGCATAGTTTGAATTAGAAGATTCTCACTATTTTTTTTTTTTATTTTTTTTTTAATAAAAGTGAAGAGTTAATTTTTGTACAGAGAGCTGCATGGTCTTAGAAATGACACTAAAGATAAGAGTCCTCCGGTCAGTGTCCAAGCTCATTGCTTCAGGCGAGGCTGAAGATAGACAATCTGGTGACACTGCTAAGAATATGTATTATAACCTAGGCATATTGTTGCAGCTTCTGAATTTCGCAGTTTTGTCGCATATAGAAGAATATCCATAATGCTTTGCTGTCCATTCTTCTCACAAAATCAAACAAAGATGGAACAAGCCCCTTTAAGGATAGGCTCAGAAAACAGTGGCCTGACTTGTCCTTTTCACTACTGCAGATGCCACTGCTGCTTCATGCCCTGTTCTGCTTTTTCAGGCACTTCAAAGCAGATTACAATCGGGTACTGTAGCTACTTCCCTGTCCCAGAGGGCTCACAGTCTAAATAGACAAAGGAAGTCCACCTCTGCAGATAATTTCCCTTCTCTCTGCTGGCATCACAGTTAGCAGCAGACCGTGGTGTACCTAGAGCGACTCCCAGGAACTGCACCCTCACACAGACATTTCTTTGCCCTTCCACTGCTTTCTGAGACTCAGATGGGCATTCCATCTGTTTTTTTGTTGGTAATGATCATGGACTAAATAATTTCCACTATCTCTTCACTACTTACCTAGTTCTACCATGTGTGGAACATGGACTGAAATAAATACTTTACTCGATTTAGTTTTGAATTAGCAGTTGGAAAACTGCAACTCGCTGACCCATTCCGTTCCTCCTTTTGGGCGGAGTCCAGGGCAGCTGTATCGCTTTGCCCCGCCTTAGTTACACCACTGACAGCAGGCATGACTCAGTCACTGACAGTGCAACACTCTCTACTGGGAAACAGGACCGGCAGAGGGAGGTCAGGCTCTTCTTAGTAATTCAGGCTGCAGCAGTACAGTGCGCTCTCTCAGGTTTCTTCTCCTCCTCCTTCACTTACATCAAGTTCGCCTTTAGCTGTACTGCCTCATTAAAGGAAGAATTGTTAGGCTCAGCAGGGGAAGCCCACCTGTTCCTACAAAGCCCACTCAAGTCCATAATAATTACAAGGGGACAATGTCTCTCCATCTCCCCTACTCCTTCAGTATCTCTATTAGTTTCTATCCCGCTGTCTCTCGCTTGCAGCTAGAGCCCTACGCAAAGTCAAAATGAGGAGAAAGCTCTTGATCGTATAGCTCTGGAAATCTCACACGTTTTTACTGAGCCAGTTTGAATTTTTCTTTTGTATAAGCCAGTTTGCAAGAAAAAAAAAATAGCCAGTTGAAATCAAAATTACAGTCCTGACCAAGGAAATCTGGATCTTCTATTCAAGCCTAGGTTAATGCATCTGGAAAATTCAGCTGCCCATTTGATCCAAGATGAACCCGGCTGAGCTAGAATTCCCACTGGGGCACAGCTTGGATCATCCGCAGCTGGCTGAAACCCCATGAAGGGCTTGCTGTTTGCAATTGGCTTTCTTCCGCGTACTGTGTATGCCCCCTCAGTGCTGGGATGAATACACTGCCTCGGGAAACTTTTCTTTCTGGAGGAACGTGTCTTGGAACTGTCTGTTTACGCTGGGGTACAGCAGTATTTTTAGAAAGATTGATTATCTTTCCCAAAATCTTTTCTAACTTGCTGTTTGGTGTCAGAGGTGTAGCAGAAATCTTGGTGGTGAGGGGCAGATGCGAACAGTCTCATCGCATTATGCTGCGACTGTGCATTTTTTGCAGTAAACCATGCAACCGAACTGCATTGAAACAAATTCATTAAGTGGGAAATTTTCAACAGTGTGCCTAATTCAGTACATACACATATAAGTGTATGCACACAAAGTTATGCTTGTATTTTACAAGTGTTGTGTTGGGAGCTGCACAATTATAAAATTCCTTGTATTTCTGTCCCAAAAATATGCGCACATTTTTATAATTCAGGGAGCTGCATGCTTTTCTCTAGCTTATTTATAAAAGTATATGCCCATATTTTACACTTGAGATAAGTTTATGCACAGAAATGGGTATTTTATATAGTATGCACGCACTCTGCTTATGAAATAGGCGCATACTTTTAATCACTGATCTGCTGACACCTCTACCAGTTCACCCAGTCTTCCACCAGTTCACCTATACCCTTCACCGCTCCCCCCCCCTCCCACTCCCACCATTTAACACAGACCTTCCACCCAAAGTTTCAAAGGACAAGTGTGTTTCAATTTCAGTGACTCATCTAGCAGGTGTAAAAGCGTTCGTAGAAGTTTGGTAATGTATGTGCATAGAACTCTTACAAAATATTAATTTGTGCATGAACTTCCAAATCCAGCCCTGGAAATCCCTAAACCTCTCCCTTTATTCCGTTGACAGTTACATGCAATGCTGCCTCTTAAATGCATAACTTCCAATTTTACACACTGAAACCGTTTGAAAATTATCCCCTAACTTTCAGGTAAATTTTAAAAGGAGTGTGCTTGCACCCATAAATGCACATATTGGGCATGCGGGCAAAAATACACTTACTTTCATATTGTATGTACACGAACATGCATATCATTTAAAATAGCCCTACCACGTGTATGTGTGGAGCCTTTACGTACGTGAGAGAGAGCCAGAGACAATATGACACTCTGGGCCAGATTTTAAAATCTACGCCCGATTTTGTAACATGCATGTGCAGCCGCGCGCATGTTATAAAATCCAGGATCGGCACGCACAAGGGGGTGCACAATTGTGCAGCTTGCGCGCGCCGAGCCGCACAGCCTTCCTCCATTCCCTCCGAGGCCGCTCTGAAATCGGAGTGGCCTCGGAGGGAACTTTCCTTCCACCCTCCCCCCACCTTCCCCTACCTAACCCACCCCCCAGCCCTACCTAAACCCCCCCCCCCCCTTACCTTTAATTTTTAAGTTGCGCTTGCCTCTGGGCAGGAGTAGGTTGTGCGCGACAGCGACGCCCGGCCCATGATCCCGGGCACAGTGGCAAATGGCTGCTGTGCCTGGAGGCTCCGGCCCCACCCCCCGGCCCGCCCACTCCCCGCCCATTTTTTCAAGCCCCGGGACATATGCGTGTCCCGGGGCTTGCGCGCATCGCCAAGCATATGCAAAATAAGTTCGGTACACGCCCCTCTTCAGTGGGAGATTATATAATCTCCCACTGAAGGAAGGGACTTACAGTTTAGGGTGGGTTTTGGGGTGGGTGGTGTTACAAAGGTCTACAGACCCTTGCTCGCTAAGCAGGCCAATTCAGCCAGTTAGATTATTGTAATAGTTTGTTCTGAGATTCCAGAAATCCATTTTAGAGTATTGGGTCATTCCATATCAAGTGGACCAGGGGCTCACGCTCAGCCTCCTCCGAATCGAACAAAATTTTGCACGGATGCTCTCTAGGGTCTCAAACATAACCGTACAAAATTTTTCACCTGGATCTCCATTGATTGGAGAGCTAAGGGCAGTTGAATGGAGGTCACCTCTGAGCATCATGCTCTGCTCAAACTAAAATGGCCATGGGCCCCCAGTGTTCAGGATCCATCTGACCCAAAAAGCTCTTTTTCTGCCTCCTTATTCTTGACATGTGCACGGGTATGTACGCGCATTGGTTTTTTTGTAACTTCCTCCTTCAGTTATATTGTAAACCGGCATGATGTATCCACGAATGTTGATATATAAAAGCTAATAAATAAATAAATAAATATGTCCCAGCTGTTTTTGTGTGAGCAATGCTTTTAAAATCTACCTGTTTGTATTTTCATTATTT
Organism: Rhinatrema bivittatum; assembly: GCF_901001135.1. Lineage (NCBI taxonomy): Eukaryota > Metazoa > Chordata > Amphibia > Gymnophiona > Rhinatrematidae > Rhinatrema > Rhinatrema bivittatum. The sequence continues at coordinate 703,485,039 of NC_042615.1, read as the reverse complement.
TCATGTTCGTGTGTCTTGAAAAATAGTTGTACAAAAATATCAAATTGCTTTCCCTTTAAGGTGGGGGAGGGGGGAAGAGGAGAGAGGGGTTGTCCCTAGAGCTTCTAAATTTCCCATAAATGTTATTTTTTTAAAATACGTTTTAGAATAAACTTTTGAGGAAAAGCAGGATGGCAGACCTCACACATGGGTAACATCTGATGGAGCCTGGCATAGAAAACCTGTGACAAAGTTTCTAGAACTTTGACGTAGCCTTACTGAGGATGCCCACAGCATGCACTGTACCACACATCTGTGTGGGATCCCTTCAGTTTCTCTTTTTTCATGGAGCCCTCAAGTCATGATTTTGGTGCCTCATGTTCTTGTTTTCTGTATCTCTTGGATTTTGTCAGATCACAGAATCGTTAGTCATGGGGTCCCATGGTTTTGTCCTTTTGTAGTTAACCTAGGTAAGGCTTTTTGGTCATGCTCTAAGTTTCTGTTCGTCCTCGTTCTAGATTCCATGGCAGTATGCTGTGCTCACAGCCCTTCATGTCACCACTACCTATAGAGTTTGACTTTGCTTCCCTTTTATTTTGACTGATCATGTCTAACGGGTTCCAGAAATGCCCTGTGCAAGAATTATGTCTATCACAGACCCTTATGATAGATGTATCCTGTGCCTAGGGGCATTGCATATTGTCCAGATGTATTGCAAATATGTGACCATGATTCTGGAAAGATGCTGATCCTGAACGGAACTCGTCATTTCAGGCTCCAGAAGATTGATGGTTCAACATTATTATAACCCCGGGTTATATCACTGGAGGGGAGCAGCAGCATTGGAGGGACCATCTGTTCCCTCAATGCCACCAGGGAAACCCAGAGACAAGCCTTTGGTCTCTGACCCTGATCAAAGAAGGCATTGGGTTCTGCCTCTTCAGCACCGGCATAGAGGAGATTCCCATGCCGAGCATTGAGGGAAGCCAAAGAAGCATAGGCATCAGTCTTCATTGGTGTGCAATGTGAGCATAAACAGATCAGCATATTCTGAAAACCCTCTTAAGTGGTCTGATGGTGAAAAGAGCTCATCTAAGTAGGCCAGAGACTTATGACAGCTTCCTTTGCTCCAGGTGTCCATCACTGATCAGCCTCTCTGTTCCAGGAGAATGTGGTCATAACTTCTGCCACCTAGCCAGTTTTGGCATTTGTATCCTTGAGGAAGAGTTGGCTAGAAAGATCCAGCGAGCCTTGTGGAAGGTGCAGTAGGGCCTCTGCACTGGGGCATCAAAAGCACCAAGGCAGGTACCATTGATCCTTGAGCCTCTGCTTCATCCTTTTTGGCTGCAAAGTGGGAGGCACTGGTGCCAGTGCCAGATCTGTTGCTGATGCCCAGAGAGGGATTGAGATTGACTGCTGCTCCACTGTTGATTTCTGGCTTCTCAGGATAGGAAACTTCCCTGGGCCATCAAAGTTCCTCAGGATCCAGGCCAAAATAGCTAAGGTCCTAGCCTGTAGTTAGGGGTTTCCCCATATATGAGAACTGCCATCCTGCTTGTCCTCAGAGAAAGCAGAGTTGCTTACCTGTAGCAAGTGTTCTTAGAGGACAGCAGGATTTCAGTCCTCACAAAAACTGCCCATCTCCCCTTGGAGTTGATTTCTCTGTTTTGTTTTTTTTAATGCTAAAATAGAAGACTGAAGGTAATTTGCATGGACACATGACATAATCGCATGCATGTGAGCAAACGTAGGAAAGTAGATGCCAAAGAATGTCTTTTTCAATATCTTTAATGGTTGGAGACGTATGAAAACAAAACCACCCGACTCAGGCCGAGTTTCGCCACATCCTAGTGGCTGCCTCAGGGGCTATGAGACAAACATACATATATAAATAGTGAATAATTTGAAATCATAAATAAATAAAAACATATATAAAAATTGTGGAACAATGACATAAAATCAATAACATATAAAATGAATAAATACATAAAACAAAATCAGAAACCTCACATAAAAATAAATAAATAAATAAATAACTGTAAAACAAGGAAGCAACAAAAAGACATATCATTATACCATGCATTAAAATGTAAGAGCATATAGGCAACATCAATCTAAGACCAAGTAAAACAAGTGTGTAACAAACCTATGTGTATTTAAAAAAAAATGTGTAACAGACCTATGTATATCTTTTTTTTTAATAAAAACACAATCAAACCATATGTAAAAAAGATACCTTGTAAATAACTTGTCAGATTTGAAGTAAATTGGAAATCATTCTATAGGTAATCAAACATAATCTGCAGCACGGATGTATCTATTAAAAAATTAATAAAAGCTCAAAATGTGAAGGAGAGAAAATTCTTGGGCAGCGCCAAATGAAAACTCCTGGTGCCAGCTTCCAGTCTTGGTTCAAATTAAGCTGGAAGTACAAAGGTGCAGGAGGCAACAGCCAAGTTAAAATAAAAATAAATAAAATAAAATAGATAAATATATTGGGGGGGGGGGGGGGGGGTTTCCGAAAGTGGAGCCTCCTGTAACCCTTCCAGTCCTTCCTTCCTCTGAACACAGGCAGGGAGATGATTTGATTTAAGTCAGAGGAGGACACCATCTTTGGCAATAAGAAAGGCACTGGTTGCCTCTGCTGACAACACCAAATAGGGATCCCTGCACAGTAGGGCCTGAAGATCCAAGATGTATCTAGTGGAACACATTGCAACAAGGAACACTGTCTTCATTGAGAGGTCCTTCATGGATGAATGTATTAGAAGTTTGAAGGTAAGGGGACCTGTCAAGGCTCCAATACCAGATTGAGCTTTCACTGTGGGAGCTAAGGGCCAAGCCTTTATCCAAGCTTCTTTGAAGGAAGACCAGGATATTTGCTATGCCACCATCCAGCCAGATATCTTGAGATCGTTGCAGAAATCTTCAAACATATGCCAAATCCAAATTTTTGCTAGCAATGTCGAGGCTATTCATGCCTTCAGCATGGTTGATTTGATTATTACCAAATAGCTTCTTCTACGTAAACACTCCTTCTCAAAGGTCAGGCTGTAAGTGAGAATGGAGTGGGGTCTTCCATCATATTGAGGGAAGGGTGAGATGTCCTGGAGCCTTATTAGGTCCATAATACATGGTTGTCTTGGTTAGTTGGGGGCAACCATTGTGGGGTGATCCACTGTTCTTTTCAGCATTCTGCCTATGTGTGGTCAGAGTAGAAACAGATAGCCAGGGTTTGATTAGTGCATCTAGGCTGCTTGATTCCCCACTCTTTCCACCTGCTGAAGAATCTGCTGGTTTTGGCAATTGCCCTGGTTGCCATCAAGTCCATAGAAGGGGGGATCCCACCAGTCCACTGTCTGCTAGCAGCCTTCCTCACTGAGTGCCCACTCCCCTGGGTCCAGCTTGTTCCTGCTTAGAAAGGCTACCTGAATGTTATCACTCGGCAATGGTGCACCACTGTAAGGCGAGACAAATTTTGTTCGCCAAAATGAAGAGCACTGCAGGTACTGCTCTGTTTGTTTGTATATACCACTGCTGAGGCAATGTCCAACTGCACCCTGACTACCTTCCCCTTTACCATGGGTAGGAAGTATTATTGGGTGAGCCTGATAGCCCTTGTTCCTAGCCTTTTTATCGACCAGGATACCTCTTCTGTTGATCACCCACATTGACCCATCTGGTTCTCACAGTGCACCCCCAGGGCACTGGGGGCACACTGCCCGGTTAGAATGACACACTTGGGTGCTTTCAATTCCACCCTTGTTTACAGGCTCTTGGGGTTCTTCCACCATACCAGGATTTCTCTTATTTACTGAGGCAATGGGAGGCAGGCCTTATATTTCTATGAGGTATGGGACCAATGAGACAGGAGGCAATGCTTCAAGGGGTGCATGTGTGCTCCAGCCCATGACATGAAGTCTAAAGATGATGCCAGCCCCAGGAGCTATAGATAATTCCATACCTTGGGTGCTTCTTGTGCCTGGAAGGTCTGGATGGATGAGATAACCTTGCCGATTCTCTGTGAGTCATATACATTCAGCCTTCCTAGGTTTTGAAGATGGCTCCCAGAAACCGTAGGGACTGAGAGTAATTTATGCCCTAACCTAATTATTCCAGGAAATGGACCACCGAGGCTGAGATGCGCTGGCTGTGAAAATCCCAAGCCATTTGCTGTCTCCAGATTTGTGCCCCTGGCGTACGCTATCCTCTGGCAGCATTTGGGGGCTTGGGCTCCCCTAGATCCTTAACAAGTTAATCCAGGTCTTTCCCGAACAGTAAATAACCACAGAATAGGTGTTTACAAAGATGAGTTTTTGACATGGAGTCTGCGTCCCAGTTACACAGGCATAGAAGACTCTGGGGTACCACTCTTAAAACTACTGCCTGAGAGGACATCTGGATCAAATCATACAATGTGTCCACTAAGAATGTCATCCTTGATTCCAGGGCTGATTTGGGACTTTCTGGAAGTTGCTGAATCCAGTGTACCAGAGAACCATATGGATGCCTAAATGACCATGGCATTAGTGATAAAGACTGAGGGTTGTTTTTTTTTCAAAAACTTATATTCCACTGATCCACAAGTCTCAGCGGATTACAGTAAACATACATATTCAGCAATAACACAGTCCACTAAAACAATTAACATCACATCAATACTACACACTATACATATTAAACAACCCAAAAGAAAATAAAAAGGAAATAAAGAGGAAAGAAGAAATCCGGTTGAAACTATGCTGGACCTTCCTTGAAAGCTAAGGTAAAAAAATATGATTTGAGAATCTTTCTAAAATGAAGCAAATCTGATTCAGATCTTGGCTGTTCCAGAAGATTGTTCCATAAAGTAGGGCCTGCAACATAGAAAATCTGTCTCCTAGATTCTGTGAGGCATACCTGACTTAGAGGTGGAATTACCACTAGGTGTTTCAAGGAAGAGCAAAGGCAACGCATTGTTTGATATTTCCAAATTGTTGTAGTCAAACAAGAGGGAGAACATTCATGGAGGACCTTAAAAACCCTCAACAGTGACAATTGTCTCAATCTTCTTGTCTTAGTTCTATGCCGCTCTCCACTGAGGGAGAAGACTTCCTGGTGATCGCAGATACTCCATCACCTCTGGAAATTCCAAATTATTTTTTGTGATGATACTCTTCTTAAAATACGACCACCATTAAGCCTGCTCTGTGGAGACATCTGCACAGATAAAACCATTTAAGAGCCTCATGAAGTGGCTTACAAACACAAGTTACAAACGCCCAACAATATAGGATCCCCATCTAAGGGGGTCATCTCTCTTTGTGTTCAAAATCTTGAGGGCTACCAAAACATGCACAATAAGGACTGACAGTTCTTTACAGAAGAGCCTTATCACTGCAGACTCCCCTTCTTCCTAATTCCCCATTGAGGAATGCTTGGAGCTTTCACCTGCCTCTGAGTCTTCTCTATACTCTGGAGAGGCTGGGCAGTCTGAATTCTGAGGCTTTCAGAGCAAAGCATCTGCTTATCTGCTGACTCCCTGTCTGCCCCGTGTCTTGTGGCTCAGGAGGGCTCCTCTACCCCCTGGTCTTTCATAGCCTTAAAGATCAGGAGCATAACCAAAATAAATTTAGGTCAAAAACCCTGTGCCCCTGGCATCTCCATGCCCAATCCTGACCCCTCCAAGAGTAGGGGGAGAGGCTTCTTTGCTACTTGTCATGCAGGTGGAGGTCCAAGGAGAGAGGACATAGGGCTCTGGCTGTCTGAGAGCTATTCTGCCTCTGCTTCATCCCCTGGGGCCTCTGCAGCCAGGCCTCCCACAAGCTGTGCATTATCTGGAAGCTGAGAGTAATATACTCCTGTACCATGTGATGAAGTTAGCTCCTGATCACAGGCCATGCAGAAGAAGCCTGCAACATTGGGATGCCACTTGGTGCTGCCTACCACGCATCTTCGGCCCCACATTCCAATCTTGGTGTACATCCTTTTTATTAAAAAAAAAAAAGTATAAGCACCAAGCACTCAGACTGCCGTGGCTTCATAACTTGTGATCAAAATTCAGCCAAAGCATGGTGACCTGTTCCCCCTCAATGGCACTGCATGCTACCCACCACCAATGGAGCTTTTGGAGAGACCTTCCTTCCCCTCAAATTTGGGTCATCGCCCTGCTATCTGGCTTCTCCTACATCTGGATCTTCTTGCTCGCTTCTCTGTTTTGTTTTGTTTTGTTTTTTAATTCCAGCTAGAGGGAGGGAGAAAGCATAGAAGAATGAATGTAGGAGAGGTGAAAAGAAAGGCCTTGAGCACTCCTCTTTCAGGGCTGGATGCCCACCAAGTTTTTCCAGGAGCCTACCAAGGAACCCAATCATAGAGGGAGATCCACAGTTCCCCGCAGGGCCCAGGGATTCACCCTGTGGTGCCTACTATCAGTAGAGCTGGGAGGCAGGATCCACCAGCAAATTTAGCCCCTCAAAGCTATTGATCCAGGAGCCAGGAAAGCTCAACCAGGTCAAGAATGCACCTTGTCCCTGGGAGACCTAAGGTTTTTCTTCCTTTTTTTGTTTTTGTAAGACCTCTGTTGCCTCGCTACTGGAGACAGAGACTGCTGGCAACTGTCTAGACCCACACCCCTCTTATAGCCAGCAGCAGAGGCACACAAAGTTAAAAACAGAAGTGTGGTCTGTATTTCTGGCAGCTGTGGAACAAGATATTCCATTGGTCCACACTGGTCTAGCAGGAAGGAAAAGAAAAATATATTTGCCATTTCTGGTGAGTAAGCATATTCATAGCCTATGTTTTTGAAGAAGCTTCCAAACGCTCCATGATTCTCAAAGTCAAATAGATCCCCTTTCTTCAAGTTTTTAGGCTGGTCACTGATATCTAACACTACTGTTTCAGGCTCCTTACAATAATGTTTGAATGTACAATCGCCATTCAGCCATATTTAATTATGCTGTGATGCACCACTTCTCCATAGGAAAAAAATGGAGGGAAAACAGAATGAAAACACACAGAAAACTTCTCTGATGTAAAAAATAATCACCTAAGCCATATGAAGATACAAAGCATGATGACCTGGAGGCATAGGAGATTATCAGACTAAGCGAGGAAGTGAAAACTGTGCTTCTGCATGGATTTGTTTTTAGTACATTTCAATTTTGACCCTGCTGAAAATTCTCGCCCTTAATGAATCAAGAACATTTTCAAAAGGATGGGTACTACAACCATGCTTCACAATCCCTTCCCTATGTCTGGTCCCGATTGGTGAATTTTTGTGGAAGTTAGCATTTCCCCAAACGGATGGACTTGAAAGCTAAATTGAACCACTCTCTAGGTACTTTTATACTTGAGTTGAAAAGTGCTGAAAAAATATCTTTTCCTACCACTGTCTTCTTGTTAACAGCTCTGCTGCCCTTAAAGGTGCAACTCTGGCTGTTAAGATTTCAGTGAACACTTTTTTCTTACTTGGAAGATCAAATCTTCTACTCCCCCGTAATTCCAACAGTATTAGTTACTTATAGCCCACCTGTCTACCGTTATGCTCAGTAACAGGAAGGTTAGGGGCAGTGGGAAATGAAGCCTCCTCTGTCCATCACAAAGGCTTCGTCTCTGGCATACCTACCTTGGAGAATTTCATCCAGGGCATCACTACAACATTTGCAGTCACCCGGTGGATTCTGTCTTCATAGATGCTGAACGTGGCAGGGCATAGAAATGTGGCCACCACATCCATAACCCACTTGGTGACAGTGAGCTGATAGAGATTCCTTCCCATTTTGTGTTTATTCTGCTTAGTAGAGGGATACAGAATGTTGTAAGAGATGTAGGCAAGCTTGGTGTGCATCTGAAGACCAAAGTCACTGCCATAAATTACTCTTCCTGACCCATTATTAACTAGAAAACTCTTTATTGGAAATAGATTTTGGAGGATGTTTCAATTCTGTGATGTTTCCTATAACAGATGTTTCCCCTTTTTTACAGCCCCACTTCAGACTACAAAAATCCATGAGTAATACTGAGGTTCATATTCAAAGGAGTTTGTCCAGCTAAGGTAGTGCTTAGCCGGACAAACTTTGGGGTTTTTAATTTCCTGCCTATATGACCACCCCCCTTGAGTTATCCAGATAAATCTTTAGCTAGCGAATAATTTAGCCAGATAAGTTGGGGGTGGTGGTCTGGAGTGTTTCAGGGCAGGGTGGACCAAACTTATCTGGGTAAGTATGCCAGATAATAGTGTTATCTGATTAAGTTACCGGATAAAGTTAGGATTGCTTAGAGCAGTCCTAAAATTATCCAGGTGTACCCAAATAATTTGAATCTTAATTGGCTATATTCAAAATATAGCTGATTAAGTAAAAAAAAAAAAAATCCATGCCAGCAGTCCCAATCCCCCCACTCTTCAAATGATGTACAAATCCTCATTCCTATAACTGACTCTATACTGAAAGCTCTTGAAATCTGGGATGCCACTCTTACCACTATTGACAACCTTTTAAGTAGCATCCAACTTGCCCTTAATACCACAAAAACGGAACTCATGATTATATCTCCTCCCACACCCTTACTCACCACACCTACAATACTTACAACCTCACCCTACACCCAATTCTCTCATCAAGTCCAGGATTTAGGAGTCATACTTAGATGACCAAATGACACTCAAAAAATTTATTAACACAATACTCAGAATGCTACTTCAAGATCCACACACTCAAAAAACTTAAACCTCTACTCCACTTTTCCGACTTCCACACTGTCTTCCAGGCAATGGTCTTTTCAAAAATTGACTATTGTAATGCACTCCTACTAGGCCTGCCTAAAAACTCTGTCCACCCTCTACAGATCCTGCAGAATACTGCCGCTCGTATACTCACTAACTCAAAGGATCATATTACCCCTATTCTAAAGGGATTACACTGGCTCCCCATTCAATATCGCATTCAACACAAGGCACTATCCCTCATCCACAAAGCCCTCCACAGTCCTGAAATGAATTGGCTCTCTAACTCTTTACAATTGCATACATCTAACAGACCCACTAGAAATCCATTCCTAGCCACATTGCAAACCCCTTCTCCCAAACTATTCAATTATGCATCTACCAAAGCCCGTGCCCTTTCCTTAGCTGGCTCCACGTTATGGAATTCCATGCCTACTGAACTACGTCTTGAACTATCTCCCAAGATATTCAACAAAAACTCAAGACATGGCTATTCACCCAAGCCTACACATGATTCCTGCACGCTCTACCACTTTTTACCTCCCCCCCCCCCTTCCATAATAAATATTTTCTTATATTATGCCACTCTCTCACGTTCATCTTTGCTACTTTTGCACCCCATATAACCCTTTATGTAATCTCTACACTCCCTTAACTATGCTTTTCTCTCCATTCATAATGTATTCGCTACGCCTCCCTACTCGTGTTTTTCTTTTCACCCATATGCTTTCTCCAAGTTTCAACACCTTTTTTGGCCGTCTCTCCCAAATTATATATTTTTCCCTCCCTGTCTCCCCACTTTTTCCGCCAATCTATGCTTCATATGTTACCCCATAAATATGTTTTAAGTTATAGCTCTGTTTTTTTATTAGTTGCTTTTTATAAGATTTAAACTATTATTCTTTTCCCTCCCAGCCTCCCCACCTTTTTCCGCTAATCTTTGCTTTATATGTTACCTCATAAATATGTTTTAAGTTATAGCTCTGTTTTAATAGCTGCTTTATATAAGATTTATTTTGTATTAGTTGCTTTGTATAAGATTTAAACTATTATTCTTGTTTCATGTAAAACGCTCCAGCGTATGTTTTTGTTCTCTGTACACCGACGCGATATCTCTGATGAGCGGCGGTATATAAAAACCAATAAATAAAATAAAATAAATAAATAAGTAAAAATGATGGTCTATTATGGTTGATAGGCATCCCCCAAGGCCCCCAAAAGAATTCAAATAAGTTGCGAACCATAGCATCATGATGATCGCCCCCTCCTCTTCCAACCACATGGGCTGTGGACCCCTTGGAACCCCCAAGATTTCTGTGAATGCAGTACATTTCTACCACTCCCAGTAGTGTCCAGCATTGCTATCAGAGTATTACATGACAGCAAACCTGGTAACATACACCACCCATGTTGCTGATAAAGATCAGTAAGAATGTACTTCACTCCCGGTGGCCTTGAGAATTTTGAAGGATTCCGGGTAGGTGGAAGGATTGGGATAGGTGTTATGGGTAGGGTGGAAAGTGAATTAGGAAAGGGCTTGGGGGAAGAAAGGGCTGCTATGGTGTGCAACTTATTTTAATTATTTTCAGGGGCTTGGGGGAGGGTCTTTGTGTGCTATTACTGGACATAATTTTTACTTATTGTTTGGTGTGGAGTATTGTGTCTACTGGCCCTGAATTTTTAATTTTTATATTCCTAACTGGCTATATTTTGAATATAGCCAGTTTTGGTTATTGTTATCTGGGTAAGCTTTCCTGGAAAGCTTTAACCAAGTACATTCAGCTGGAGATTTGTCCCACTGAATATCCATCACAAATTATCTGGCTAGCCAACATACTGAATATAGATCTGATTTTATCTATGGTTTCATTACCAGTAAGCCCTGGGTGATTCCTTTTTTTCCACTTAGAAGAGCAGTATAGGTTAGTAAGGGGCGGCAGCATTCTTTTCAGCCCCTCGCTTTGAGTTCTAGAGACCATAGCTACACAATGACATTGAGAAGGATTCAGTTCTGGACATCTGGTAACCCTACAAGGAGGACCATTGTGGTATCTAGCTTTGAGAGGACTGGTAAGAATGGTAGAAAGTTTTGATGATCATGCAGGAAGAATGGTATGTCCAAAAGGTACAGTGCCGAGAAAAAGTTAACTTCCTAGGATGGTCTATATTTTAGCACAATTTATACTCAAAACATGATTAGATCCTAACCTAAACTCAGATAAGAGAGAAAGATAACATTATTGAAGAAATAACTTGGACAAAAAGGATATATTTTGACTATTTATTCAACAAAATATTCAATAAGTATCCTTGTGTGAAAAAGCATGTGAGCTCTTCATTCAGTAATTAGTGACACCTCCCTGAGCAGCAATAACTTCAGCTAGACATTTCCTTTAGCTGTTGATCAGTCTGTCACATCGCTCTTGAGGAATTTTGGCCTATTCATCCATATAGAACTATTTCAAGTGTGTGATGTTGCATGAGCATCTCATTTCAGGTCTTGCCACAACATTTCAATAGGGATTAGGTTAGGACTTTGACTTGGCCAATCTAAAACACAAAATCTCTTCAGCTACTCTGTAGTAGATATACTCTAATGTTTAGGGTCATTTTGCTGCTTCATGACCTTCTTTTGGCTCAGCTTCAGCTTTTTTCACTTATAGACTGTCTGACATTGGATGGATGGAGCCCCAAATATTTAGGGGTAGATTTTATAAATGTACGCGCGGGCGTACTTTTGTTCGTGCACCAGGCGCGAACAAAAGTACGCTGGATTTTATAAGATACACGCGTAGCCGCGCGTATCTTATAAAATCCGGGGTCAGCGCACACAAGGGGGTGCACATTTATGCAACCTGCGTGTGCCGAGCCCAGCGCGCGCTGCCTGTTCCCTCCAAGGCCGCTCCGATTTCGGAGCAGCCTCGGAGGGAACTTTCCTTCCGCCTCCCCTCACCTTCCCCTCCCATCACCTACCTAACCCACCCCTCCGGCCCTATCTAAACCCCCCCAATCTTTGTTGGCAGATTTACGCCTGCGGAAAGCAGGTGTAAATCTGCGCGCGCCAGCGGGCTGCTGGCGCGCCATCACCCGACCCGGGGGCTGGTCCAGAGGCCTCGACCACGCCCCTGGGCCGGCGCCACGCCCCCGGTCCCGCCCCCGAAATGCCGCGTCACTCGCGGCCCGCCCCCGAAACACCGCGTCACTCACGGCACGCCCCCCGACACGCCCCTCCATGCAAGCCCCGGGACTTATGCGCATCCCTTGGCTTGCGCGCGCCGCCGAGCCTATGCAAAATAGGCTCTGCGCGCGCAGGGGGGGTTTGGGGTAGGTTTTCAGGGGGTACACGCGTACCCCTTTGAAAATCTACCCCTTAGGAATTAAATTGTAAACCTTTCTAGAGAGCGATGAGCAACTACTTTTTTTCCATATGTCCTCTGAAATTTCTTTTGTTCATGGCATGATGAGTTCCTATTAAGTTTAATGGTGAAGACCAAATTCAAAACCTTCAGTACCTTTATATAGGACAGGATGTTCAAACTCAGTCATGCAAATTTACTCTACAGGATGGTTTACTTGTTTCCCAGTTATTTAAGCACCTATTCTAAACAGCCAATTAATTATGTTACGGAATCTAGGGGTTCGCTTACTCTTTCACACACACTGGTTCTGAATTAGTCTTATTCAGGTAAATATTCAAAGGTATTTAGCCAGATAACATGTGAGTTATCCTCCTAAATGCCTACTTTTGAATGTCTAGGGCACTTAACCAGCTAAAGTTTAGCTGGGAAGGTCATTATCCAACTAAAGTTTAGCCTGATAAATAAGAATTGCTCGGGGGCGGGGAGGGCAATCCGGGGTGGATCTAACTTAGCCAATATGAAACTGTATCCGACCAAGTTAACTGGCTAACTTCAAGCATGCCTCAGAATAGTCCTAAAGTTATCCAGCTACGTGTGGCCGGCTAACCTTTGACTTAACCAGCTATCTTCAAAATAATAGAGCCAATTAAGTGGCAATAATATATATATAAAAAAAAAAATAATAATTGACATGCAAGCCTGGGGCCCATTTCCCATATTCCCAGCCAATACAGTGTGTATATATATATATATATATATATATATATATATATATATATATATATATAAAAGAGCTTGGTGGGTTCCCCTACAAACTCCTCCAGGTAGTCTTTAATAATAAAACTAGGTCACTGGCTCTGAAGCCTCCCCCTCCCAACGTACCCTCCCTCCCTCCTTCCCTATTCCACCTCCAACCTCTCACCCACCCGGCAGCTTTACAAACCCTTTTCTTCTGCTGAGATCATGGAAGAGAAATGAAAAACATTGTAGAACCCGAGACTTAGCTCCAGTATAGGAAGAAATGCATTTCTGTTTCTATTTCTTTGGTGTTGCACTGCACTGTATGCAGAGTCTGGCTTCTCGTGGATTTCAGTTCTGATTTTGTTTGCATATTTCTATTTTTAATTTGTGGTCCCTTATTCTATGTTTGCTGAGGGTCAGTCTGTTCTGCATGTGTGACAGAGGTGAGGTATTGTCATGGTAAGGTCCCCAGACACACACCTAGCTTCTCCTTAGTAGTCTATTTCAAGGGATACACAAAGCACAGGTTCCATTCATCTTGAGCTTAACTGTAGCACTAAACCCAGTTCAGTAATTTACTACTCGCTGCATTTGAGTCCAGGTCCCATCATACTGCTTTGCTTCACCGATATTCCAGTTCAGGTTTAGAGCACAACCCCAGGCACTAGAGCTTCACCTCCCAACTCCTACGGTGCAACCTTCAGCCATCAAGTTGTCAGAATCTGCACCTTCAACCATCAAGTTGCCAGAATCCTGGGTTTTTCCAGCAACCCCTTTTTGAACACCTGAGGACTAATCTGGATCCTCATTTGGGGGGGAGGGGATGTCATTGGCCCAGGCTAACTCAGGTCTTAGGCTGCCTCAGTTTAAATCATTGCATGGCCTCTCAAATGGGGCACAGGCCTCTGACCCGGCAGACCCCAGTTGAAAGCCTGTTAGACCATCTTTTTGCCCTGACTGGTACAGTATTCTGCTAGGTCTAATTTCTCTATAGGGATTTGTAGCAGTCCAGCTTGTTCTGTTCTCCCAGTAGGGGGTGTATTGGCACTCCAGAGACCAGTGTAATGTTTGCATTGCTGCCTTTTCATAGGTTCTGCAGGTGGCAAGGCCACGGCCCTAGGTGGCTTCCCCAGTTTTCCTTTCTCCTTTCCCATGGACAAAAGCACTGTTCTTGGGATTCATAAACCTTTTCTCAGCACTGTATTTACTGTGGTCCCCTCAGAACTTCAGCCAAGTCTGTTTTTTCATGATCGCCATGATATGTAAGTTAAACTGATTTTTAGATCAAATATTTGCAAATATGTATGTTGGCAAAGATATACAGTATATTGATTGTGAATATCATGAAAACCAGGCCACTCTGTGGGCCCTTCAGGACCTGGAATGATTATCACTGGTTTATGCCAGGCAATTCCCACAAAATCTGTCTTACAAGGTTGGGTAGGCTGTGTAAAAAAAAAAATCAGAGGTCCATTCAGTCCAGCTGTTTTCTAAATTGCCAAACAGCTGTCAGTACATCCTAATCAATTAATAACAGATATTGCCTTTATAGCCAGACAATGCAGGCCCTGTTGTAGTGAAAGGGAACAGAGATACTGTATCCTGATGAGGCCTGGGAAATGACCTTTAAAGGGAGAAATAGAAAAGGCAAACAAAAAAAGAGGTTTTCTTATCTCCAGTCAACCTCCAGAAACCAGCCAATGTCAAAGTTATTTGAGAACACAGGATTTAATTGATAAACTGTCCCCATCATCTCCACCTGTATTATCAGAGGTTCATTGCCGTATTCGTATGTAAAATGAGTTATTGAAATATTAAATGAGCAGTTAGGGGATGGGGTTAAAATTGTCTGTGGATGGCAAAAATGTAAGCCTTTTGAAAGTCAGGGAAATGTTTGTAGGAATCTGCAATGCACTGGCTTGTACAGTTTGAGCAGCTTGCCTGGAAACCGGTGCTTTATCAGGAGTAGTGCCAGACAGGCATGAGCCGTGACAGATCAGTGCAAGCGCACATGGAAACCCTGGTGTCATGCCCAGGAATAAAACACATCTTTCCCCCGCCCCCTGCACAGTTGCAGGTTTAAGGATTGGCAGGGGCAGATATCTTTTTTTTTTTTTAACCTCTTATTTTTTGATGCAACTTTGGAAACCAAAATAGTTTTCTTAGACGTAGCATTTAAGTTTCTGTGTCTGCTGGACTTGGAAACTAGATTGTGCTGGTGTGGTGGGTGACACGGTTATGTCACTGAACACCTCTTGGTGATTTGCCAGAGCAAAACACCGAGACTGTACTTTTGCCCAGCTTGCCTGGAAACTGGTGTGTCCTGTCAGTTGTGCCAAAGTAGAGCAAATCAGTTCTAAAGCCCCCCCAGGAATGGTGCCCGAGAGACCTGAGCCGTGAGAGCCAGGTGAAACCCTTGGAAGGTGTTGCTTATTGCAAATTGGTAGCCTAACCACGTCTTTGTGTTTCACAGATGCCTAACAGCAAGTTTGATGTAAGTTATTTACTTACTACAAACATATTACATATTCTATTTACTCTGGATGTTATATTGTATAACTAGCATGCATAACTCTGGTGCATGCATTAATACAGTTTCCTTATGTAATGTATTTGGGCATATTTGCATAGAAATGTTTTGAAAGTTGACTGTTATGGCTTTTAATTTTTTTTGCTTGTGAATAAAGGTTTTGAACTAGCCCATTCAGCCAGCTCCCTTCTTCCTGGGAATGGACAGAGATATTTCTTTAGGAAGCAGGGAGCGACTCTTCACTGCTCGTAAACCTGCAACCAATAACAGTAAAAATTGAATGTTCATGTACAGATGACAGTAATTATTCTGCTTTCCTGGTCATGAATTCATTGAAGGGACTGTGCTGTAATAGATTAATAGATGTAGGATAACATCCACCAGACTTTTTTTAGAGTACTTTACACCCAGTCAATGCCTGGCCAGCAAAAGACTGACTTATTCCAGCAGCTGCTTTTACTATCTGGTGTGATTGTGAGTTCTGGTTGTATTATTTACATTTTTTAAAATGTATTTGACACATTTGTGATCTGCCTTTCCAATTAGCTCTGAGGTGTAGCAGTCAACAGTGACGTAGCTAGTTTATGGCCAATGTGGTCATGGCCATAGGCACCATTGCCGAAAGGCACCTCCGCCACCAGGCCTGCTGTGGTGACTTCCACTCCAGAACAAGGCCTATAATGCAGTACCGTGGCTACTGCAGCTTCCTCCTTTCTTCCCTCCCAGGACTAGCGCTTAGGATGCGCTGTAAGCGCGATCGCAAACAGCTGAGCATGTGCAGGCCAAGGAGGCAGAGTGAACAGTGAGGCAGGCGCTGCTTCCTGCAGAAAGAGGGACCCCCCTGCCAATCCAGTCTGCACCGGCACGCTGCTGCAGTCCTTCTGAGAAAAAGGGAGCAAGAGAGCACGGGGAAGAGTAGGAGCTACCGTGGGCCGCAGCTGCCACAGAAGGAGGCTTTTGAATGGAGACAGAGAGCAGTGCAGCAGGGGGCCACAACCTGGTAGGAAAACGCTTGACAGATATTTAACATAAGAAGGGGGATGTTGCTGGGGGTGGGGGTGAGGGATGTTAGTGGTGCCCTGTCCCTGGGTGAGGGGGAGAGAGGAGGATGCTAATGGCTGGTATCAAGGAGAGGAGACAGGAACAGAAAGGAGGGCACTAGTGCTGGCCTGGAAGGGAAGGGGTGGGGGGTACAGTGCTGGCCTGAGAGGGAGACTGGACCTGAGAGGGGGACATTGATGGGTTAGAGGGATGTTGGTGGAGGCCTGGAGGAGACGAGGAGGATACTGGTGTAGGCCTGGGCAGGGCCAGTGGAAGCACTAGATGGATGCCCAAAGTGCCATGGTCCCAGAAGTGTCAGACTGGGCTGGCTCTAATCAGGCTGGCTGCCATCTGGCCCTTGTGTCAAGCTAGAAAGGAGGCGAGGCAGATTAAACAGCAGGAACCAGGTAGCAATAGGGATGCTAGGGCACACATCTCCATCCCCTTCTCCCTTGCAGTTGAGACACTGTCATACTTAGGAGCAGAGCCGGCGCATCCATTAGGTGAACTTAGACTGTCGCCTATGGCACCGACCCTTAGGGGCGCTAAAGAACCACCAGGTGGTGCTGCAAGCGGAGCTGTTTGCGGCAAAGAGGAGTAGAGATTCATCGGGCTGAAGCATACAGTGGGTGGCGTGAACAAAGTAGGAGGAGTCGGGCCCGAGACCAGCGAGGGCGTCGCGAATGGGGTTGGGGGGGTGCAGAAGTTGCCTAGGGCACTCACTATCCTTGCAATGGCCCTGCTTAAGAGGCAAGAGGCCCTCGAGTGCACAGATGCAGCAGAGAAGCATTTGCTACGTGCTTTTTTCTCACTCAGTTATGATAGGAGCAGCATAGGAAGGAGATGAAGAGGACAAGCTTCTTGCAGGCAGTGCAGCAGCTTCTCTCCTTGTACTGTCTAGAGTCATTGGTGTGAGGCTGGACTGCAGCTGCTGGTATGAGAGCCTGTGTATGTAAAAGAGAGCATATTTGTGTGAGAGAGCATGTGGAAGGGAGAGAGAGAGAGAGCACGTGTGTGTGCGCGTGAGGGGGGAGAGAGAGATATTTGTGTGTGTATTTGTGAGAAAGAGGTAGAGTTTATATGTTGTGTGAAGAGAAAGAGAGAACGTGTGTGTGTGAGAGAGAGAGAAATTGTGTTTGTGTGAGAGATAGAGAACGTGTGTTGTGTGCATGTTGGAGAGAGAGGAGAAAGTTTGTGCACACACTCAACTACAACAATCTCAGGGTGACTGGAAATCAAAAGACTAATCGGAGAAAATTCTTTTTCACTCAACGCACAATAAAGCTCTGGAATTTGTTGCCAGAGGATGTGGTTAGTGCAGTTAGTGTAGCTGGGTTCAAAAAAGGTTTGGATAAGTTCTTGGAGGAGAAGTCCATTAACTGCTATTAATCAAGTTTACTTAGGGAATAGCCACTACTATTAATTGCATCAGTAGCATGGGATCTTCTTAGTGTTTGGGTAATTGCCAGGTTCTTGTGGCCTGGTTTGGCCTCTGTTGGAAACAGGATGCTGGGCTTGATGGACCCTTGGTCTGACCCAGCATGGCAATTTCTTATGTTTTTATGTTCTTAATAGTTCTCCGGTATGGAAAGTTAATGATTTCTTTTTTACATAATAGTTTTAATTATTGGTTGTCTGCTGTTCTGAAATATTTTGGGGGGAAATTTTTAAAAATTTGCATATGAGTTTTTAATTATTGGATGGTATTCTATTCATCAGCTGTTCTGAAATATTTTTATATCTCATGTAACAAGGATTAAGGGTCAGTTCTTGTAGAGGTTAAGGATCACATTCTTAGAGACCTGAGAGTCACATTTTGGGACCAAGGTCACACTTATATTGGCCTATAGATTATAATAGTGTTTACATTTTAAAAAATGTAACAGTCTTCCAGCTCACGCTGATGTGTTATGCACAGTATGAGGGTGCCTTTTTTTTTCACTTGACCATAGGGGCCAAATTGCCTGGCTACAGCTCTGGCAGTCAACCTTGTGCAGGTGATCTTCAACCTTGTACTTTGTACGTCTAGCTCTGGCATTTGAAATGGCCTGTAAGACATCAGATAAAAGAACAGATAAGCTTCACTCTTGCAGCCCGTGCAGAACCAGCTTATTACTGCATGCTGCGTGTTCCCACAAGTCCGTGCTGCACAAGCCATGTTACACTACTGCCAGCCAATATGTTGAAAATGAGATGGCCAGTGAATGCAGGTTTTTAAAGATTCTCATATTTAGTCCACCTGTTTGTGTGCACTGCAAAAGAATCCAGTAATCCCAGTCTCATCCCTGGAAGAAAGAGATCAAAGGTGACAGGTTTAAGTTCTCTAAAAGACTCCAGAAGAAGAAGAGTTCATTTCAAAGTTGCATGTAGAGCGGGGGGGTGCGGTGCCCTGAGCACTTTTGTGTATTTCATTATATTTTTTACATTGAAATCAAAAGGGTAAAATGAAAAGAAAATTAGTTACTGATTTTACGTGTTGTGCTCCGGTAAGAAAAAGGCAGGAAGGACTTCACACACATACATTACAGTCCGGTGACATAGCTAAAAAATATTTTCCACTCCCCCCTCTGGGGAATATCTGAATGGTAGCTGCCAAGCAGATGACAGAATACCTTAGTCTGGCTTGCATGGAGAAGGCAGCATTTTCAGCAGAGCACCCGGCTGGAGAAGTGTAATCTAATCATTCTTTACAGGCTTGGCAGTACCTGAATCCCAAACGGCATGCCAGCATGAGGGGAGAAGTCTACGGAGCCCTGGAGAAGGATGTATATGTTAACTGAAGCCCTCCCCCCCTACCAGAATGACTGCGTTTTTTGCGAGGTGCTATCTGATGTTCCACTTTCTCTGCTGGAAGGGAGCCGTTCGACCATTATGATTACACCACTGCAGTGTTTTGACGATCAATCTTGAACTTTCAGTGACTTGAAGAGAAAATCCCCCTTACTTGCCCACCCCCCCCCCTAAAAACTAGCTATGTCAGATTCCAATTTCTGGACCGTTCTCTCCAACTTTACTTTGCCTCACCTGAGGAGTGGAAACCGGCTGCGTCGAACGCAGAGGTAACACTTGCTGTCGAGGCTCCCTTGGCTAATGTTTTGTTTAGGTTTTTTTTGCTTCTGTTTAAAAAAAAATGGTTTTCTTCTCCCATCTGTAAAGCTTTTAGAAAGATTTTGAATAGAAAGCAGAGTGGATTTTGCAACAAGAAAAGTTGTTTAGCTTACTGTATGGTTAGTCAAGTGTCTGTCGCTTTAAATGCGGTACTTCCTTGTTCATTTTTTATGAACCAATTCTTGAAAGAAAACCCAGAAAGTGGATAGATAGCAAGGATTCTTTTATTCGGCTGTCGAATGTTTTAAGAGATGAGCTTTTCATACTACAAAGGGCCCTTCCAAAGGCAAAGTACTTTGTTGATTTTTTTTTAAGAACTTGTATTTTGGGTAGACTAACAACAGTATGATAAGACTTTTCTTGATTAAAAAAAAAAAAAGAAAAAAATCTAGTCATTGAGAGTTTACTTACCCAGAAAACAGAAACTGAGATGTACATAAACATTTCCACCTTTAAGCCGATAATGAGCATCTGTTTATGCAGGGACTAGTGCGACATCTTTCTCTTTTTCCATATTTTGCCTGCTTCTGAAGGTTATACTGTATATATTGCAATCTATATATATATATAAGCTTACAATACATTCATAGTTTTATATTACAAGTCAACAGATGGGCTGGTGCATTTTGAAGGGTATAGTCCTCATCTGCGCATGCATTCCTGAGTGGCTAGAAGATATATAGTATAGTACATGTATTATAACTTTGTCATCAATAAGATGTATAGAACACAGAATTTGTATTTTCTGTTGATATGAAATGGGAAGGATGTTCAGAGACCTTATGATGTAGGTTAATGTCAAATGCATAGTTAGATACCCATATTATGTAGGATATGATATTACGTGTGCATGTGTATTTGCTGTGTGAATATCTATATGCACACATACTATGAGTGTGTCCGTAAGTATGTGTATAAATATATACGGCACACTTTATTACTTGGTTGCCTCATCTCTTGACCTTTGTGGAATAGTACTGGAGTCTTGCACTGCACAGCATGAGGATAATCAGGCATGCTGAGTAACTGACTGACTCACACCATGCTACTCTGTTGGAATTAACTCCTCTTCTTATAACCATTCCTAGCAGATACTTTATTTTTCTTTAGAGAAAAAAAAAGCATATTTTATGCAATACAAATACGCTTTAGGTAACTGTTTCAAAGAATAGCTTTTTGTACAGAAAAATAGACATATGTATTTTGACTTCTAGTATGTGTTCCACCTAGTATTTGAGTACGTGACTGACTCTGCTTTGGCATGGACTATGCCATCAGGAGGTATTAAAGAAAAATATCTTAGACTTGAATGAAGAAGTTATTCATATAGCAACCTATTCTTTGGGCCTTCACTTGGTGCTCTGTTTTCAAATGAACTGCGCAGAAGTGACTAAATAATTACTTTCCATGGAGTTCAGTCAGTCCACAATGATCCACATGGTTACGGTGTCCCTGCCCAGAGGTGCTTAGAAATCTCAGCTGGAGCACAGGATGATGTGAATTGACTCAGGATCACAGAACGACTGGTGGATAGAGAGGTTTCACAACTGTGTACTTTAAGAGGACATTAATAAAAGCCATTTCCATTGGTGAAAGCCCATGGAAAAGGGCTATTTCAATAAATTGGCCTTCCTGTTTGCTGGTAAAAGTGCGTGCTGGGGGGGGGGGGGGGGGGGCAGTGTGTACATTTCCGTGCAGTGTGAAGGTTTGTTCTTATGGGCATGGTTTTGTATTTTTAAAAGCGTGCATGCAATTTTTTTCCCCATAAAAAAAAAAACCTACACTGACCCCTTAGCAGATGTAAATGTGAGTGGGTGGCTCACCTGAGATCATTTTCCAAGGGAAAGTGCATGTAATTAGTGTAAAGTCTGTGGATAAAGCATACCTCTACAGACTTTATACCAATGCGGGCAGTTAGACTGTGCTACACTGTAGGGATGTGCATGTGTATTGTACTTTATATGCATAAATTATATGTGCAAAGTCATACTTATATGCATACAAATACATTATATGCCTGTAAGTAATGAAAGGAAATTAACGCAGTGAAAAAGGAAGAAAATGAATATCAATATTTCCCGTTTACTCCCCTACTCCTGCACTGTCAGCACCATATTTATGTGTATATTAGGTATCATGAGAGGTATTGAACGAGTAGATGTGAATCGGTTATTTATACTTTTGGATAATAGAAGGACTAGGGGGGGCATTCCATGAAGTTAGCAAGTAGCACATTTAAGACTAATCGGAGAAAATTCTTTTCACTCAACGCACAATAAAGCTCTGGAATTTGTTGCCAGAGGATGTGGTTAGTACAGTTAGTGTAGCTGGGTTCAAAAAAGGTTTGGATAAGTTCTTGGAGGAGAAGTCCATTAACTGCTATTAATCAAATGTACTTAGGGAATAGCCACTGCTATTAATTGCATCAGTAGCATGGGATCTTGTTAGTGTTTGGGTAATTAACAGGTTCTTGTGGCCTGGTTTGGCCTCTGTTGGAAACAGGATGCTGGGCTTGATGGACCCTTGGTCTGACCCAGCATGCAAATTTCTTATGTTCTTATTATAATCAAATTGTTTAATGATAGCTAAACCTTTTCACTGTACTTGGATTTTTGGAGAGGCTTGGGCAGAGAAGGCAGGAGTTACAGCAAGAGACCGCCTTCAGGTCACTATCCCTCCTTTGAAAAAAACTTGCATTTAAATTTCAGATACTGAATACAGAATGTAGAGCTAACATGAGCAGAACAGTGCCACTTGTTAGTTCTTACAGATATTTAAAAATGGCAGTAAGTTATACATGCAATTTATAATTTAATATGGAAGGAGTCAACTTTTTCTTTCAGGCTGTTCCCCCCTCCTCTAATTATATTGTTCTGTGACTTGAATACTTTCTACTTGTCTGCCTCCCCTTAATTGTTTTTCTGATATTCCACTCCCCATCCTTGATCTGTTTATCTGACATCAGTCTCTCTCTTTTTTAGCTCATGTCTTTCGGTTTCTCTATCTGCTGCTGCTGCTGCTTCCTCCTCTTGTCAGCACCCATTTCACTTTTTTCCCTCTTCTCCATCTCGTTCTTCTCTATTTCCCCATCTCTTGACATCTCCCCCTCTTCACCTTCCATATCTCTTCCTCTCATCCTTCCACCTGCCCATCTTTTAGCCACATTGTCCTCCCCCAGTCTTCATCTCAACACTTCATTTCATTTTCTCTATCCTTTCTCAGCTCTTCATCTTTATCTTTCTCATTCTCCATCCCTTTCTGTCTCTTCCACCACATACATGCAGTTCTTTATCTTCCCTGCAACTTTGTTTAAATCTGTAAAACATTCATAAAACAATACAGTTAGCAGCAGCCTGAGTGGTACGTATACTTATCTCACTCAACTCAGGCGTGATATATTTTTATTACAATAATATGACAAAGCTCATTTTAGTATATCCCAAAACCAAAAACTGTAACATCAAACAGAGACAACCTGATGGAAGGGAGTTCTTCAAACCACCAGGTGAAATCACACAATAAGAAATACATATTGGAGAAGCCATAGGCATCCCCCCCCCCCCCCCCCCCCCCCGGTCCTGAACCATCTGTACATGAAATTAAGAGCCCTAATGCCAATTCCACCATCTAAGTACTGTTGTAAGATATGGGACCATCAAGTATGCAAGTCATTAATAATCCGGCCGCTCGTACAAGTACTCAAATGTATCTCCTACTGTTTCACAAATGCTGTTTTTTCAATACATTTATTCAATATACACGTTTGATGTATAACATTTCTCAGTTGTGTCAAGGATGGACCCAAAAAACAGCAGGGTAGGCGATCCAGTGATACCGTAGGGAAGCAACAAACAGGAGGATGCCAAAGAGCGTCTTTTTCAAACTTTAATCAAGGAGACGTGAAAGATCAAATAAAATTGCCCGACTCTGGCCGAGTTTCGCCACCTGTGGTGGCTGCCTCAGGGGCTTGATAATCAAAGAACAGTGTTCAAGTGATGGTCCGGATAAAATCAACTGAATGTACATTGTTGATTTTATCCGGACCATCACTTGAACACTGTTCTTTGATTATCAAGCCCCTGAGGCAGCCACCACAGGTGGCGAAACTCGGCCAGAGTCGGGCAATTTTATTTGATCTTTCACGTCTCCTTGATTAAAGTTTGAAAAAGACGCTCTTTGGCATCCTCCTGTTTGTTGCTTCCCTCAGTTGTGTCAAGGTCAGCGGTTCAGTGGACAACCATTTCTGCAAGATACATTTCTTAGCCAGCAAGATTGCCAGTCTGCACCACCATTTAACATAGTTACTAGGAAATGTGATGCCCCTCATATCATCCCATAGAAATATTTTGACCACTAGGGAAAAAGTAATACTACTCATCCTATAAAGATAGCCATTAATGGAATTCCAAAACCTATGGAGTACTGAACAATTCCAGAACTAGTGTCCCAAAGTTCTATCCACCTCCCCACATTTGGGACAGTGGCCAGAGCCTGTTACTCCCAACCTATAAGCAGTCTTAAAGATAATAAAAAATGTGTGTAAGAACTTAAATTGGAGCTCCATTAGATTAATATTAACAGATAGACTACGCTCTCATAAAGCACCCTGCATAATATGCTGAAATCAGCTTAGTCCTCAATTCCCTATTCCGACCCTCCACTAGGGTAGTCCAACTTAATGTGGGCTTTTTCTTACATAGTAATTTGTACTAAAAGGAGATCGTATACCTACTTGGATAATCCAAATCAAGAAAATCTGAGAGAAGTTCCCAAGCCTGGTTATGAGGGTCAGGCAAGGGCAAAGAATTGACATAATGTCTTAATTGCAGGTAGGCAAAAAAATGCTTTGGGTCCAAAGCAAATTTATCTTGTAGGGCTTCAAAAGAGCGCATATGATTCATTTCATCAACCACCTGAACCGCAGCTTGAATACCTTCATCATGCCAACATTTAAACACTTTATTCTGCATGCCGGGACTAAAATCTTTATTGCCCAAAAAAAGCAAGTAATGAATAACCTGAGGATGTAGTCCCATCTTGTGGCAGAATCAATGCCAAGCGTGCAGGACAGGTCAGATGAGCACACTATTCTGAAGACGCATTGGAAGCTTGTTTAGTTATATGCAAAATATTTCTCAATTCTAATGGCCTTACTCTGTTTTTCTATAGGAGGTGGCACATAGTAAGTAGTATTAATTATCCAGTCACCAATATGGCACAAGTTACAAGCAACGTTGTACATCTTAATATCAACCAACCTCAACCTGCCGTGCATTTTAAGGCACCTTAGCTTCGCTAGGGCTATACGGGGTTTTAAACCTTTCCAAATTGCCGAATTTTCTTGTCTATGCCAGCAAGTTCCTTCCGTGTCCAATAAATAGGGATCAGCTGCATCGAATACAACTATTGGGGGAGAATCATCATCTGATATAACACAACTCTCCCAGCCAATGATATCCATTTTTTTAATTGATTACAAGTATGCTTTCATGTGACATCATAATTTAAAGCTTGTACCTTCTCTGGGAACTGCTGGATCAGTACACCAAATATGGTAATGAATCCTCCACCCTAGGGATAGGAAAATCCTTTTTCTACCAAGCCTGGAATTCTGGTTTAGTCAACAGGACCCTAGATTTACCTAAATTCAGTTTGTCCTGCAACCTCACCATAGGTAGTAAATTCCACTAACCACTTCCCAAGGCTTCTTGGGTCACTGAGATGAATGAAAATATTGTACACAAAGGCAAACAATTTAAATGGCACCACCTTCTCTAGCCGCATAGAAACCCCTTTGATATTATCATTTCTCCTGATTTTGTCTAGCAAAGGCTCCAAAGTAATAAGGAATAAAAGTGGAGATAGGGGACATCCCTATCTCATGCCCCTCTGGAGCTCAATAGGATCTGAGGAAACCCATTAACTAATACAGACACCAAAGGATGATGATAGAGAACCTCCACTACTTTAATGAAAGTATCTTTCAATGCTCATCTTATCTTATGTCGCAAACATAAAAGACCAACTTACCCGATCAAATGCCTTTTCAGTATCAAAACTATCAGCATCGAAGGAATTCCCCGCCACTGACAAACCTCCAAGGAGGCTAGAATCTTATGTACATTAATAGAGGAACTTCTTCCGTTAACAAATCCCTTTTGATCATTCTGTATTATATGCGGCAAAACTTTAGTTAATCGATCGGCTATAATTTTAGTTAAAGGTTTATAATCAAAATTTAAAAGAGAAATTGGTTGGTACCACACCAGGGAAGTAGGATCTTTATTAGCCTTGGGAATTACAGTAAAATAAGCCAAATTGGGGGAATAAGGTGAGTGCCCACAATCAAAATCTTTAATTACTACGCTCAAATGCAACGACAATTGTGTGGCTAATATCTTAAAACATTTTGCTGAGTAACCATCGGGGCCAGGTGTTTTGAGTAATTCAACTTGCTTAATACCAGTCAGTACTACTTGAGCTTGTATAGGTATATCAAGTACTGCCAACTGAGAATCCGTCAAGTGGGACAGATCAGAATCTTGCAAATATTCAGCAGCATGGACCTCAGAGACCAATTCAGCTGAATACAAAGTTTTATAATAAGTATGGAATATATCACTAATATCTTTATTAGAATTAACCAGTTTACCTTGCAAGGTCCACATTGCAGAAATATAGGGGTATATTTTCATTTACCCCCCGAAAACCTACCCCAAACCCCCCCTGTGCGCGCCGAGCCTATTTTGCATAGGCTCGGCGGTGCACGTAAGTCCCGGGGCTTGCATGGGGGGGCGTGCTGGGGGTGACGCGGCGTTCCGGGGGCGTGGTTCCGGCCCGGGGGCGTTCCGGGGGCATGACAGGGGCCCCTGGACCAGCCCCCAGACCGGAACATGGAGCGCAGCAGCCGGCCCGACGCGCGCAAAGTTACACCTGCTTCGAGCAGGCGTAACTTTCGTGATAGAGGTGGGGGGAGGTTTAGATAGTGCCGGGGGGTGGGTTAGGTAGGGGAAGGGAGGGGAAGGTGGAGGGAGGGTGAAGGAAAGTTCCCTCCGAGGCCGCTTCGATTTCGGAGCGGCCTCGGATGGAACGGAGGCAGACTGCGCGGCTCGGCATGCGCAGGCTGCCGATTTTGGGCAGCCTTGTGCGCGCCGACCCCAGATTTTAATGGATACGTGCGGCTATGCGTGTATCTATTGAAATCCCGCGTACTCTTGTTCGTGCCTGGTGCGCGAACAAAAGTACGCGTATGCGCAGATTTATAAAATCTGCCCCATATATTTCCTTCCTCCCCAGGATTTAGTCATATTGGCAAGTATTCTCCCCGATCTATTCCCATAGTGATAATATGTAGCCTTATAATACTAAAGGGTTTTCTGTACCCTCTAATGTAGTGCAGAATTTAGCGCTTACTGCATGTTAACCAATTTTCCCCTATTTTGTTTGTTTGATTTTGTTTCATAAGTCAACTTGGCCTCCCTCAATTGGCCCTCAAGTTGTCGAGTTTGGTTAACCAACGCTTTGTTCTTTGCTACAACAAAAGCAATGATCTCCACTCTCAGTAGCACTTTAGCAGTTTCCCAAAAGAAAAGTGGTTGACGTGCTCCGAATTGTTATGAGCATACTCTTCCCATTTTTTATTTAAAAAGTCCAAAACCCATCATCCCCATATAAGTATTTGGGAAATCTCCATACCCTGCAATCTTTCATCTGACAAAATTCCTGCAAATCTAAAGGCACCAGCACATGGTCAGTTATTTCCAGCGGCCCAATATCTGCGTGCATCACCTTTGCAATATCATTATCTTTCATTAACAAATCTATTCGAGAACCCATTCCGAGCGCAATGAGTGTATTCAACATCCATTGGGTGGAGTATACTCCAAATATCTACTAATCTTAATGTATTACACACATAAGATATACCTCTCGTCACCAGATCCCCCTTTCCTGGGCACCCTGATGACCTGTCCAGCACCGGATCCAATATACAATTGAAGTCTCCTTTTATTAATAAAAGGCCTTGGGCATGTTCAGCTTTCAATTTCATTATCTTGGTAAAAAAGGAATGCTGGTAAACATTCGGAGCATAAATGTTACAAAGTGTGATCAACTGCCCATTCACCTTTCCTATAAGTATAATATATCTCCCATCATCATCCATTATCACCTGTTCAGCTTGAAAAGAAACCTGTTTTCCAATAAGTATCACCACCCCAGTAGCCCTGATCGAGGACTGTGTTGAAAACACTTGCCTCACCTACATACAACGTAGCTTCTGGTGTTTCGCTTGAACCAATTTAGTCTTTTATAAAAGAGCTACATATTTCCCTGCAACTTTTAAACTAGATTATGGGGGAAAGCCGGAGTGTGTGTGCAGAGTATTTACAAAGGAAAATTAAACTGCTCTGACAGTTAGGATGTAGCAAAAGCTGATTTAAAATTACATGAATCAACTCATACTGAGTGGATTGTGACAAAGAATACAAAATTAAATTTAGATATGTAACTACTAGAAGTCTAAAAAAAAATATAATGGGAAAGTTAGCGTGTTTCTAAACATTATAAACGACTGTTTTATGGAGCAGCTGGTTCTAGAAACAACAAGGTGGGGTGGGGGGGCTCTGCTTTAGACTTAATTCTCTCTGGAATGCAGGATCTGGGGCAAGATATAACATTGATGGAGCTGCTTTGCAGTGGTCATCAATGCAGTCAGTATTTGAGATAAACACTGGAGGGAAAATAAATATAACTAATGTAATAACATATAACTTTCAAAAGCAAGACTATGATAAAATGAGGAAAGCAGTTAGAAGGAACGGCTACTTGGATTAGAAATAAACATGAGCATGGAGACTGTATGTAAGCGCCATCTTGGAAGCTTAGATAAAATGTATTCCACAATTTTAAAAAAGTCAAAAGAAGAACAAGTGTCTGCCAGACATTATGTAAAATATGCAAAGCGGGACTTAATGAGGAAATGAAGCACATAATCACCGCCAAATTAGATGTAAAATATTAATAAAGTAGGCCAAGAGAGGATTTGAGGAGAGACTTGCTAAAGAAGCAGAAGCTGCTATTAAACAGGTAAATTTTAAAAGCCTTGCGCGCATGAATTACGGGGCTTATGCATGTGGCCAGGCCCTGCGCGCACCGCCCGCATTTTCTGAAAGGCCCAACCACACGCATAAGCCTTTTATGCGCCGAAGTGCTGGGCCTTTAAAAGGGGGGGGGGGCCGGGGGCAGGGCGGGCCGAGACGGAGCTATTAGACGCTGTCCCGGGGAAGCACATGCCGGCCGCACAGGGTTTACTTTTGCTCCTGAGGAGCAGTAAGTATAAAAATAAAAAAAAATTGAGGCTAGGTAGGGTTAGGTTAGGGGTCGGGAGGAGAGTGGAAGAGGGAGGAAGGATAGGGTTAGAGAAGTTCCCTCTCAGTCCACTCCTTAATTGGAGTGGACTGGGAGGGAACTGGGAAAAAGGGCAATCGCATCGCCACGGGCAATTTGAAAACCCCCCCCCCCCACATACGTGGACATCGTATTTTATAACGTGCGCACGGCGACATACACATATTATAAAATCGACGCGTCTATGTGCACACGCCAGGAACCGTGCACACATGGATGCGTGCAGGTCTTAAAATCGACCCCAAAATCTTTTTCAAGTACATTAAAAACAAGAAACCTGCAAGGAATTCTCTTGGGCATTGGCTGAGTGGGCTGCAAAGGAGACATTCAGGAAGGATAAGGCTATAAGAGAAAAACTAAATGAATGCTGTGCTTCACTCTTTACTGAGGAGGGTGTTGGGGAGATACCCATGCCTGTGCCATTCTTTGTAGGGAATGTTTCAGAGAATCTGAATCAAATTGGAGTGAATCTGTAAGAGGTATTAGAGAAAACTAAATATTGGCAAACCATTGGGACCTGATTCAAAAGGAACTAAAAAATAAAATTTTAGACCTGCGACTGGTAATCTGTAACCTGCCATTCAAATCTGCTTCTATACCTGAGGACTGGAGGGTAGCCAATTTTCAAAAAGGGCGCTGAGGTAACCCAAGTAACTTTAGACCGATAAGCCTGACATCAGGGCTGGGTAAAATGCTATTGTTAACAACAAAATTACTGGTCGTTGGATAAACATAGCTTAATGGGGAAGAGCCAACATGGATTTAGCAAAGGGAATCCATAGCTTACACACCTATTAGTATTCTTTGAAGGTGTGAATAAAGGTGAGCTGATGAATATAGTGCTCGAATTTTCAGAAGGCTCAGAACTTGGTTGGTGTTGCACTGGTAGTCAGGGCCAGTACTAGGCTTTTTGCTGCCCTGTGCGAACAATTACTGTGCTGCTGCCCCCTCCCCCCCCCCCCCCAGCCTCGATTCATTCAGTCTCTGTCCCAGCCCATCAAATAAAGACCAGCTCCCTCATCCAAATCTATATTTTTAAAAACTGACACTCCCCTACCCCCCCTCACCTCGGTCACATATGCAGAACACAGACAGGCCCTCATCAAACACAGAATAAAGAGATCAGAAGGTATAAACAGAAATGTGCTGAGAAGAACGGAACTGTAACCTGTAAAAAGCCAGCCTCTACATGCAGAGCAACAATGGAAAAACTAGAGCATTACCATTCTTCATAAAACATTAAATAATAAAATCAAGAAATATAAAACATCAATCATAATAGTAAAATCATATTCGTAAAAAGAATAAATATTTCAAACTAGTTAATAAGAATATCCCAAATTTCCTAAACACCAATAAAATATTTAAAAATATCTGAATAAAAAATCCAAAAATTAAAAAAATGTAATATTCCCCCCCAAAAAATTAAATATTTCCAAAGAGCAGAAACATCAAATTACATCCAATAAATAAAACTAATAAGGATTTAAAAATCTCCTGCTCACCATACCTGAGATCTTTGATCTTCTCCTTCACAGATACATTATGAATGTTTGTGTATGTACCTGTGAGAGCCTATATGTGACACACAGGCTCTCATAGGCATACAAACATACAGGCCCTTACAGACACATTCAGAGGCATATACAGTTCTCACACAGACTCACACACACACACACACACACGTGCTTATACAGACACATAGGCTGTCACACAGACATACAAACACACACACAGGCTCACACATCTACATACAGGGCCTCCTATTGTCGTCATGACATGGTGGGATGAGCTCTAATTCGGCCGAATGGCCTTCCTACTTGGGGGAGTGGAAGTTGCGTGCTCGTGCACACAAATAAAAACACAGGCCTCTTCTTTAGGCACAGGTGGGTTGAGCTCCGCCAGCGGCCTCTCTCCATCTTCAGCCGCCAGTGGGTTGAGCTCCGCTGGTGGCCCCATGGCCTCTCCTGCTGCCGCCGGCCTTCCGCCCTCCCCCCTCAGGTTGCCATGCCAATGCATGGTATGCACACCCGGTCACACCAGGCCAGCTGGTAGTATCCCATGTATCACTGGGATCAGGCCTTCTTTTAGTTGGATTGTTTGGGAATGCAGACTAAAATGGATGGTATAATCCATCAAAAGTTGAATACTAGGAGAGACCAATAGTAAGTTCAATAAGAGAATTTAAAAAGAACTTTGAAGAAAGAGTGAAAGAGGGTATGCAACCATTAGAGGTAAATGGATAAGGTCCATGCAGTCTGCCGAGAGGATTCAAAACAAAGCTACATTTGGTCATATCAGAATAGTGCAGTGGTTTCCAACCCTGTCCTGGGGGCCCCCAGCCACTCATGTTTTCAGGATATCCACAATGAATATGCATGAGAGAAAATTTGCATGCACTGCCTCCATAGCATGCAAATTTTCTCTCATGCATATTCATTGTGGATATCCTGAAAACACTGAGTGGCTAGGGGGGTCCCCAGGACAGGGTTGGGAGCCACTGCAATAGTGGATCCACCTGTGTCATATGTAACCAATCCTGACACCCAAGTCATTGAGTTAAAAGCCAAAGCAGTAGGACTGGAGGGAAAAAACATTGCAAGTCTTGAAGAGGGACAAAGCAGAAGGAACATAGAGGCAGCATAAGGAGGCAAAAAGAGAGGCATCAAAACCCCAAGACATGGCGTGCAGAATGACTTAGTCATAGTGGCATGAAGACCTCAATGGACTGTGAGAGGTGCCACAAGTGCATAAACCATCAGATCAGCTTGGTAATGGTATAAGCATGTTTGTCATTGCTTTTACTGTGTTTGGTCAAGCCAAAGTGCACTGTAGGCGTTCAGAGGCTTGATTTTAAATGGCTGTATTTGGGTGTACCCATGTATCAGGTGAGGTGAATAATCAGCTTTAGTAGTAATCTTACCTTGATGATACACACTATAATCTTTTCACAGAGATTACAGACTTTCTCCTGCAATTAGATTGCAACTCAAACCATATCTAGGCACAGTGCTTTCTCCTGTAAATAATCTGTTTTCTAATTGCTCACCCCTTCTCTCCCTGCGCCCTCGCCTCCTGGTTTCACCCCCTTTCACCCTCTTTCTACCACTTGCCCTTCCTGTCCATATTGCCCTCTACCACCACCTTTCCCACCCGTCTCTTCCTGTTCTTTCACATCCAATGTTGTCAGATCTGAAGTATAAAATTATTTATGTGGAAACCTCAAAAACTGATTATATCTTTATAAATAATGATTGTACACTGCAAGAACATGAGAAGGAGGGTCGCAGTAGGAAGCCCTCAGCCAAGATATAAATGGAAAGAAAGGGTATTAAGAATACCCTCTAATTGAAAATAAATTATTGTTGTGGTCTGCGGCATGCATTGGGGGGAGGGACATACAGCGCTGCAACTTCCTGAACTCTGAAAATGGCTACATGGAATGAGCTGCTGGTTACAGTACTAAAGGAGGGTAAAGATGAGTAAGAGGAGCAGTAAATTACTTGTGGGGGTATTTTTTTTTTATTATTTTTATTTTTTATAGCTGTACCTGTGCTGGAACTGAGTACAGCTCCATGGCTGAGGGCATTGACTGGTGGTGATTCATTAAATTTTTAATAGTCAAGGGCTCTGTGCACCTTCTCACAGGAGAGTGGAAGGTGGTTAGCTCGGTAATTTTGTATATAAGTGCCTGGCAAGCTCAGCTCAGCCTAACATCTCCTGAGCATTAACTGAAATCATTCTCTGCCCAATCCCTCCATAGGGAGCACTATGGATTGTCAGAGGCCAGCACTGAGGCATGCAGGGTGCGCCTGCTGTCTGATTGGTCAATGGATCATAGGGAGGCATGCAGGGTGGGCCTGCTGTCTGATTGGTCAAAGGATCATAGGGAGGCATGCAGGGTGCGCCTGCTGTCTGATTGGTCAAAGGATCATAGGGAGGCATGCAGGGTGGGCCTGCTGTCTGATTGGTCAAAGGATCATAGTGAGGCATGCAGGGTGCGCCTGCTGTCTGATTGGTCAAAGGATCATAGGGAGGCAAGCAGGGTGGGCCTGCTGTCTGATTGGTCAAAGGATCATAGGGAGGCATGCAGGGTGGGCCTGCTGTCTGGTCAAAGGATCATAGGGAGGCATGCAGGGTGGGCCTGCTGTCTGATTGGTCAAAGGATCATAGTGAGGCATGCAGGGTGCGCCTGCTGTCTGATTGGTCAAAGGATCATAGGGAGGCAAGCAGGGTGGGCCTGCTGTCTGATTGGTCAATGGATCATAGTGAGGCATGCAGGGTGCGCCTGCTGTCTGATTGGTCAAAGGATCATAGTGAGGCATGCAGGGTGCGCCTGCTGTCTGATTGGTCAAAGGATCATAGTGAGGCATGCAGGGTGGGCCTGCTGTCTGATTGGTCAAATGATCATAGTGAGGCATGCAGGGTGAGCCTGCTGTCTGATTGGTCAAAGGACCATAGTGAGGCATGGAGGGCAGGCCTGATGTACCACATCCCTGTCTTGCATTGGTCGAGACTTTCTCTCACTAAAGTGGACATCAAAGGTGACAACTCTTGACTGGTGCCTTTTTGAAAGTGGCAAGGTCACTTAAATGCCAAAAATGTATCTGTGCATTAAACCCAGTTTTATCCTTACTGATCGTACAAAGAGTGTAAAATTGTCCTATAATTACCATACATCTGGCAAAACTGCTGTCTGTTGCAAAAGTTGGGAGGGAAGGGAGCATTTTCTTACTGCTACTGATTCCTTGCCTCCTACATCTGCTTGATTCTGGTCAGCAGAATAAACCCATCAGCCACAGGACGCAGGAAAGCAGCAGCTCAGAAATGCTTCTTCTGTCTCCTGCAGTTTTTGCCCTCAGTTATCAGGGGTCCGTCCTCCCTGGAGCATTCTGCTGACTCTGTGCATCAGCTGGCTATACCCTGCATATTTCCCTCTGTTTCGAGCAGTATCACACAGCTAAGGGAACACTATCAAAACAAATCAAAGGGTGATGGAATTTTGAAGTAAAGGGTAGAAAATGAGTACTAAATGTAGGTGGATAGGGAATTTAATTTAACTTAAAAATAAGCCGCTCAATGTAATGGTCTAGGCGGCTTACGTTCTGACATACATAATAAAATATAAAACAAATCATAAAACTCCAAAAAGGTTAAAAGTGAAACAATATAAAACATCAAATAAACTAACAATACATTATTAAAATGCTAAGAACATTTAAAACACAGTATAATGTATTCTTCAAATTGCCATTAAAGTCAAGTCAGTAAAATTAATTTAAAAAAAAACTCAGGAATGGTGTTTTGTTAGGTTTGGTGTAGCTAAGACATTTACACCCCTTCACTAGAATTTCATATTTTGTTTTGCTTTGTTTAGTTTTCCAGTAGTGTTCAGTACTGTTAGAGGAGAGGAAGCACAGCTTGTCAAGTACATAAAGTGAAATTCTAGGCACAGTGCAATCTGTAATTTCAGGAGGTAGCATGATGAGCTGAGCCATAGATTGAATAACCTGATTAAAGGGGAGAAGGCAGGAAACCCTGCTAGGTATTCCTGTCAATTTTTTTTTTTTTTTTTTTTTTTTTTACTGAGGACAGATAAACATTAGTGAGTATAGGATTCTGAAGAGAGAAAAAGAATGAAAAAAGTCTGCATCAGAATAAAACTAAGAATTTCTTTTGTCTTTTTTTTTTTTTTTTGCAAGATGAATATTATAGAAGATGCTGGTGTTGTGCTGTGGTTCTAGCCATAATGACATTTGTTTGGTTAGAACTGGAAAGAGAGTACAATATCTTTGTCTAGTTTGCAGTGTTTGTGCTGAGATTTTTATATTTGTATTTATAATCAAAATTGGTCTATAGGAATAGCAAGCGCATTCATCTTTACCCGGTTTTAATTAAAAATATTGTGATTTCTGCTAGCTTTACAATGGTGCTACCTATTTCTTTGAAATAATAGGAGAGAATTCTAATATATATTTTCTAATGTTCCAGATGAAGTTTGTTTGGTCTAGAACATTTGAATGTTTTCTATAGCCTTCCTATCTTGCTCGGAGAACCACCTATCTCTGGAGAAACTATTCAAACATTGAGTTAGTATAGGCAAAAAATTCTGGTTAATGAGGGGAACGCCTCTTCTAGACTAAAATATAGGTTAGCAAAATGCTCCAAAAATATGGCTTCCATTTCCCTAGGTTTATAGGGATTAATTTCAAAGACTTGGGGCAATAGAGGTAACCCATTTAAGGGGTATATTTATCAGATTGTGTTCGTGTGAATTCACTTTGGTAGTAAATAGCCCCATTTACTAAGAATTTATCTTAAGGCAGGTTAGCAAAATGTAGGAAATGCATGCCATAATCGCTTATAT
This sequence comes from Rhinatrema bivittatum, assembly GCF_901001135.1. NCBI lineage: Eukaryota > Metazoa > Chordata > Amphibia > Gymnophiona > Rhinatrematidae > Rhinatrema > Rhinatrema bivittatum. The sequence goes on along the minus strand of NC_042615.1, from coordinate 703,449,805 downwards.
TGGATAAGTGAATTTATAGCTCCTTGAATGTACATGCATAATTTTCGCTGCATAGAAAAGACATTTCCTGGGGTGGGAAGGGAGGGCCATTTTAGAGGCATGTTTGGAAAACTACACGCCCTACATTGAATTTTTTAAAAAAGTCAGCTCTTGGAGGCATGCCACTAATATAGCAACATATGCTATCATTTTGAAACCTATCTGGGTGCATGCATATTTTATCTGCAGAACAACTGATATTCAAGCACAGTGTATGCAGGTACCTTGTGTTTAAAAATCAGTTTGTTTTGAGGGCTTAAAATTATGCATGGATCATTGCAGTTAGGTGTCCTAAGTAAAATTATCTCATAATGTAAAGACACATTTTCACCTTGAATTGTACATATTATCATATTTTCTTTCCTATTCTTAACTACCCTAGTTAATAATATGCCAGTCAGCATTGTTGTCACGTGCAGAATATTTTTTGTGTTATCTAATAGATTTATGTATGCTGATACTTTGCAAAGGTTTAAATTCTCTTGCCAAATCAAGTTTACATTATGTAGAACATGACCACACTGACTTGTACTCTTTCCAGTTCATGGAGGTTAAATTTTGCGTTCAGTTGCTTGTTATCCTGTAGTAACTAGGCAAATGAAGAAGTGGAGGAGATGAACAGTACACGCAATGGTAAGTAATCATATAAACATAGTGTAGCGCTAGAGATGTAAGGATCCTTAAAGTTGAAATAAAAAATTCAGTCAATTCCATCTTTTATTGTGAGTGATATAAGGGTGAAAAAAGATTTTCAGTCCCGAAACTAGCATAAGGGTTTCAAAGGTTTCCCATATGATGCTGATATTCTGCAGGAGCCTGTTTAGTGAAATCTTTTTGTTTCTTTAACTCTTTGAGGTCTCCTATTCCAATTAGGGAAATTTTGAGTCTCCAACTTCCACTAGGTCTCTCTGACATTCCAGGATTGGGAGTGTGAAAATTAGATAGTGATCTGAGACAAAACATGGAAAAATGTAGTGAGATCATATAACAGAGGACAATAGAGGAAAATATTCTACTATAATATTTATTTCCTAAGAGACTAATATTACACGTGACCAGAAAAGAAGCAGAAGCTTGTAACATGGAGCCCAGGAATATCTTGCAGAGTTGAGGATTTAGATAGATATTCCAGTCTCCTCGGACAATCCAGGGAGGATCAGGGAAGTTCTTCAGGATTTGTGAGATGTTTTGAAAAAAAAAACTATTATATGCTCTGCATTTAAATCCTATACATTAACTATAACATTTTTGTGAGTTCAGGGGGAACACTTTAGGAATACAAATGATCCTTTGGCTATGTAATATGCTGTATTGCCATGCAAGGATTTTATAAACCAGAAATAGGCTTCTATACTTTGAGTTGAACAAAGCATAAAACATTTTTTTTTTAATGTTAAGCCTTCATTAATTGTGCTTTCTGTACAGTGCAGTTTTAGCATATTTAAATTTCTAAACATAAGCAATTTTCTTAATTCTAAGAAGTAATTCCTTTCTAATCAAAAGAAAAAAATATTTAATCTGAGACCCCATCAAAAAGTCGTCTTAAATGCATGACACAGCAGGAAAGTGTAAAAAAAAAAAAAAAAAAAAAAAGAAGACAACTTTCAGAAGGATTCATGACTACTTTTTAGCGCCTTGAGCCTTTGGGAAGGTGGTTAGTACATTGAAAACAAAACACAGTTAATGCCCCTTTAAATCTGTAGCCAGGGCATTTTAAAGTCAGTGAAGCAAATAAGCAGACAGGTATTAGTTTTTCAGATCACAAGAACTAATTGAACTTAAAAAAGATATCAACCAACGAGTGATAACAAGGCTCCAGAGGGGAGAAATCCAAAGTGGTGCCAGCAAGCACAGGTGGCTGGCACTCATAAAAAAAAACAAAAAACGGCTCAGGAGCCTACTTTTCTCTACTCCCCCCCCCCCCCGAAATAAAGTACTCCAGTCCACAAATGAACAGGCAACTTAAAAACAAATAAATGAGACACCGGCAGAAGACCACTCTGCTCCTGGAACTACTGCCAAAGGAAAGCCTTTAATAAAAAAAAATAAAAAAATCAGTGTGCTAGTGTATGGCAAAAGCAATTCAGAACAACTAATACTTCTCTGCATTTCTGAATGTACAGAGACAAAAAATATATATCTCTAAAGCAAAATAAATACAGCAAAACAGCACAGAAAACTACAATTTCAGAGATTTGGGGGAGGGGGGTTTATAAAATCGGCAGTGTAAAAAAAAGAATACAATTTAAATGTCTGAGCAGCAATCTAAAAATATCAAGAATCTAAAGAAAGATAAATGAGATTGCACACTGAGATTAAAGTTGAAAGGGAAATGTTTTTTTTGTTAGTCCAGCCTTCTCAGTTCCTTCCATCTTCTTTGGACATAATCTTTAATCCCAGAGACCAAAAGTTCTGTAGCTTGATCAAATGCAGAACTTCATTATTTTGATGCCGTCACAAGATGAGGATAAATTCATAGGCTGCTTTCCCCGAGAGCAGGAATATTAGTTTGGAGTCAGTCATAATTACTGCTACTATTCAAATATATGTAGAAGAGAGGCCCACTTACAGTCTATTCCAGATAGACAAGCAGGACAAAATAAGACACCGAGGGAGTTCCATTTATTATGGAAAAGCAATTAAGGGTATGATCAGGAGAATCAGGAGTTAAGATTGAAAAGCAGCCTGAAAAAGTGAGGTTTTAGGCAGGATTTGAATAAGGCCCGAGAACCTGGCTGGATACAACGTGGTAAACTTTTTTTATTCAGCTCCTTTTTCATTTTTGTGGCAATTCTGTCTCATCTTCCATAAATCTGGTGGAAAATCGAGGCTCTGTTATCCTGAAAGATGAAAGTGCAAATTCACGGGCTGTTCCCATTATGCAAACTTTTTGTCACCAACCTCCTACACTCACAGAGGATTCAGGAGTATTTTTTGTTGGGGGGGCGGGTTTGACTGCCCTTCTGAGAAGAAACCTGTTACTTCCCAATATTTCTAACCCTGGCCAGAAACCTGAGCCAGTGACCATTGATCTATTGACTGAGAGCAAAGAGATTGGATTACGAAGTCATTTCGGCTGCTCCCCTGCTTCATAATTTTGCTACGTCCACATTAGAGGCACTGAAAGTAGGTATATAGTGCTAAAATAACCAGCATTTTAAGGAGTAAATAGCTCTTCAGTTATTTTCCTTTATAATTAAAGACTAGATCACGACCAAAGAACTTGTTTCTTCCTTTGAGCCCCAGCTAGAATTCAGCCAGCAAAGGAAGTGTGTAACTCCTATAACTGGCCCTGAAATACAGTGGATATAATGTTTCTGATTTCAAAAGTTTTTTTCTCCATGAAAAATGTATGGATTATATCTGTTCTTTGTTCTTTTTCCATGTTTATTCATCTTGATTTCTTTTCAATGAGCAGATGTATTAGTGCTTATTTAAAAATAGATATTTAAAATGCTGTACATCTTTACAATTAAACCCCTGGAAGAGTGATGCTGTAACTTTTTATAACAGCACGACGTGTAATCACTGATTAGATTTGGTATAGGCTCTTACCCTGGAGGAACCCTTGAAGGGCTTTCTAATCTCACCTGCATTGGTTGTTTTCAGGATGCTCGTTGGCCCAGTAAAAAATTAGGTTCAGTAATCATGGCCATGACATTAAATATTCCTTCATTTGCTAGACAGACGCTGTAGTAGTTTATAATTTTTGTGCAATCAATCATTCATACTTTTTAAGTACCATGCAGTTGTCAATGCATGCATGACCCACTCATTGTTCCCAAATGGCCCTTAAACTAATCTGTCCTTTGCAGTTTATCCACTTGTCTGCCTCACACACTCACCCACTCATAGTCTTTTTTTTCTCCCTTATATAGACTATTGCTCCAGTTGAAGTGGTCCCTGCCCTCAGTTCTGGGAAATCTGAATCCTCTTGTTATTCTTGCTATATATCCCACACTTCTCTATAGAATTGTAGAACACTTTAGGTTGTTTTTGTTTTTTTTCAGTTTAAGCCCTTAAACCTCTGCCTTGTAACACTGTAAAAAGAAGAACAACTATAAGTTCAGAATGCTTCAACTTAAAAAAAAAAAAAATAGAAAGTTGAGCATAGCCAAACCTGAAGAATACTACACACTTGTTTGTGTTGTACTTCCTTCAACACAAACGTTAACTGTTTTAAATGTCCTGAAAGAGAGACATAATTTTCCCCAAATATTTCTTCATTCAGCCGGGATTTGTGAGCTGTGCTTTGATCACTAATTTAACATTTTCTATAAGTTACAGGCGGAGGATTAGGAAAAGATCCGAATTTAAAACGCCCCCATTTTACCAGTGAATGCCCTTAAACTGAGAAGCATGCATAGAAACAGTTTTTGTTGGTTATTTTGCACTTGTAGCACCTCCTCTGGTCTTATACAAGAAGAAAGGTTGTTTTAGAACTAAAAATTGATGGTGATGTATTTTCCACTCGCTGGTTTAAATGTCTTGCAACCTGATTAATAATGTTCTTTTATGCTGCCAATAAGCGATTTAACGAGGTTAATTCAGCTAAGCCATGGCTCTGTGCTCTTGATCAAACACAGCTATGGGCTAGGCCGGTCGCCAAGCCTGGTTCAGCCGGTTGAACCGGTGTGCTACACCGCCTCTGTGGTGAGTTCAGACTAAAAGGTGTCTGATTTTTACCTTGAAGAAAAGCTTTCACCAAGCAAAGCGTTTCACAGTTGTGTTGCTACCTCTGTACTTTTCACATTGTTTCTAACATCAGCTAAATCTGTTTAAAGTAGAAGTTCAGTGTAGTTGAGTAAAATATTTTGTCTGTCAGTGTTTCTTTTGGGGTGCTAGAACTAATTGTGTTAAAAACATTAAAATTGAAAGTATGCAGCTGCTCCTTCAGCTTCTAGTGTCTTTGGTCAGTATATACTCAGACTCCTGCTGTATCTGCTTACAGAGCTTCTCAAGGAGTAAAAGCTGACCTTTGTGGAAAGCGTTTAGGGAATGGGGGAAGCTTGATATCATATGAAGGAGAGAACAATGACTTTTAGGCATTTTTCTCCTTCAGCTCATCGGGCTCAATTTTCATAACATTTTGGTGCCTAATTTTGGGAGTTGGGCATCTGAATCAGTCCCTTTGAAAACTGAGTAGGTCACCTGCATTTGGGAGTCTATTTTTAGCACTAAAAACCCAACTTAAGCACTTCAATCTAGGCAAATGAATTGCAGGCCTAAATTAATGCACCTGAGTTTTGGAGATCAAAATTGAGGTGAATTTTCAGTTGAAAAGCTCCCAAGTTTGATTGCAAATGTTCCTAAATTTAAGAGCCTAAATGAAAATTGACCCCTTAGTGTGAAACACTATTGAGTAAGAATATATATGCTGGTGCAGCTTCTCTTGCTGTAGCTAGTGCACGTCTGCCAAGGACTCATGCACCAGCAATCATCGTAATTCATGCAAGAGCAAGGTGGCAAGAGCAGTAATGGAGACCTCGCATCTCTTGCTCTGCTTCTGGATATATAAAAATGTTCAGTGGTTGCAAGGTAATTTGATGATGACAAATGTTTTTATTTTGTTTATATATTTTTAGGTACTGCTATTTCATTCTGCTGCTTAGAGTGGTGTACAGCAGTGTTTCTCAGCCCAGTCCCAGGGGCACACCAAGCCAGTCAGGTTTTCAGGATATCCCCAATTGAATATGCATGAGATGGAATTGCATGTACTGCTTCCATTGTATACAGATCTATCTCATGCATATTCATTTTGGATATCCTGGAAACCTGATTCAGTAGGTGTGCCCCGAGGAGTGGATTGAGAAGCACTGCTATACAGCATAGCTCAGTGTATGTACAGTATGGCTGAATACAATAATGGTGTTAACACAGTAGTGGTAGTGCAAAGAGCAGCACAGATTATTACAGCAAAGATCAGTTCAGTAGTGGTAATACAACTGATGCCAAGATTGTATTGGGCAGGCTAGGCGGGGACAGTAGATGCCATGAGGTACTTTCAATAGATCAATTAAGGGTGGGGTGACTTGGCTAATTTCAGTACATTCTGAAGTATTGTTAGGATTGGTCCAGGGCAGATTCTGCGTAGAGATTTTTAAGATGGTTAGCATGAGGGTGGGTCATTGGAAAATAGAGCATATTCCAGGAAGGCAGACATAAATGTCCAGGCTTTGCAGTGTTTTTTTTAATACAGAGCTGAAATAGCTGCATTGCAAATATTTTTGCATGATGTTGAACTACTGCTTTCAGAAAGAGTCAGTTTTTTCATTTGAGACGCTTATCCTTAAAGACGGTGGTCAGTTATGCAGCCTTCCTTTCTGCAAGTAAATGGGAATAATGCTGGATATTGTTTAGATTTCAGTGTTTTAAGGGAAACAAGAAAGTGGCATAGTGGTCATAAATTGCTGGTTGGCTCTGGATGTTGACAAACAGGGTTGATCTAGGCCCAGCACTATTCAATTTATTTATAAATGATCTAGAAGATGGAGTAATATGTAGTTGCAATATTCTCAGATGATATAAAACTAGGGTAATTAAAGAACAAGCTGATTTTTGTAAAACTGCAGGAGAATCTAGAATAATTAGGAATTTGGGTATCCAAATGGAATTTAATATAGACAAGTGCAAAGTGATGCACTTTGGGAGGAAAATGTCCACTCTACCAGCACAAACTATCCACTCTGGAAAGCTGCCCTAGTTTTATATCATCTGAGAATATTGCAACCACATATTACTCCATCTTCTAGATCAACCCTGTTTGTCAACATCCAAGTGAGGGATTTTTGAATTACTGTGGACCACACGCTAAAACCATTGACACAGTCGGGTGGATTTTAAAAGCCCTGCTCGCGTAAATCCGCCCGGATTTATGCGAGCAGGGCCTTGCGTGCCTATTTTGCATAGGCCACCGGCGCGCACAGGTCCCGGGGTTTTCTGAAGGGGGCGTGTCGGGGGCGTGGCCAAACGATGCGGCGTTTTGGGGGCGGGATGTGGTGTTTCGGGGGCGGGCCCAGGGGCGTGGTTTCGGCCCAGGGCGTTCCGGGGGTGTAAATCCATGGATAAAGGTAGGGGGGGGGGTTTAGATAGGGCCGGGGGTGTGGGTTAGGTAGGGGAAGGGAGGGGAAGGTGAGGGGAGGGCGAAAGAAAGTTCCCTCCGAGGCCGCTCCAATTTCAGAGCAGCCTCGGAGGGAACGGAGGCAGGCTGTGCGGCTTGGCGCGCGCCGGCTGCCCAAAATCGGCAGCCTTGCGTGCGCCGATCCAAGATTTTATAAGATACGCGCGGCTATGCGCGTATCTTATAAAATCCAGCGTACTTTTGTTTGCGCCTGGTGCGCCAACAAAAGTACGCGAACGCGCTTTTTTTTTTTTTTTTTAAATCTACCCCAGTGTGCGGCAGCGGCCAAAGACAGCCAACAGTATGTTAGGAAAAATTTGGAAATGTGTCAGTGACAAATTTGAAGATATGCCTCTGTATAGCTTTCTGGTGCAACCACACCTGGGTATTTCATACAGCTCTGGGTGCTCAATCTCAGAAAAGGATGTGGCGGAGCTTGAAAAGGTAGAAAGAAGGGCAGTCAGAATGGTGAAAGGATTGGGCATCTCTCTTATGAAGAAAGGCTAAAATATTTAGGGATTTTTCACTTGGAAAAAAAGTAGAGGGGAGTCCTGATAGGGGTCTATAAAACCACAAATGGAAGAGAAAAAACCCACAAACAAGCAGTTTTTTACAGTGCCTAAAAATACTGGGATCAAGAGACATCCGATGAGACTGTATGCTAGCAATTTCAAGATGAACCCAAGAAAATATTTCTTTAGTCAGCGGGTAGTTAAACTGTGGAATCTGCTGCCACCAAATGTAATCCTAGCAAGCAGCATAACAGGGTTCAAGAGGGGTCTGGATGTATTCCTGGAAGACAAAGATATAAATGGATAATAGATTGGAGGCCAAGTGACTTCACACTTCTATGGATCTAAAGGGAGCATTTAGATGAACTCTGGCTTTAATCTGGTGATTCTCGGGCCACTTTTGTAAACAGGATACTAGGCTAGATGGATCATTGGCCTGACCCACCTTGGCCATTTTCATGTTCTTCTGTGCTCAAGTCTACCCCTTTTGTAATCTCACACTTCAGCCTCCTATTCTCCTATTTTTCCTCTGAAAAAGGTTTGCTTCTTGTGCATTATTTTTATCTTTGAGGTACCTGAATGTCTGTCATCTCCCCTCAGGTAAGCATAATTATGCTTTTCAGTCTCATAGTGCTTTTGATATCCTTATTCTGAACTGCCTCCAGCCTGTCTATTCTTTTAGAGGTACAGCCTCTAGAATTGAATGCCTCTATTGATGTCCTGTGTGTGATTGCTGAAGGTCCACCGAGGCATCATTGCAACTAGTATTTATCCCAGAGGAAACTCTAGTCCCTAGATAAATCGAGTCTAGTGGAAAATGCACAAAACAAGGAGATCCCTGCCTCATCCTAACCTAATGTTCTTTCTGGGAAGGTTTTATGGCAAACCATAGTTATTCTAGCTAGCAAAGTTTTTCAAGCCCCAACTTGAAGAGAGTACTAGAGTTAATTTTATTTTACATACAGTGAAACGCTCAGATGTGAGCCAGACAAAGGCAGATGTACTCCAAGCATGAACAAACACCTCAAGAATTGCTTCCACCAAAAGCAAACACAACTTGACAGTAAATAAGGGCAGTTCCCAAGCCGTTTTTCTATTAAGGAAATTACTAAAAAATATACACAGCACCTTAGCAGAAGCCCAGCTGACTGGCAGAGAGACAGATGCAGAAATTCTGGACTAGTTCCAGTGTAAATGTCTACTGCTTTTTCTCATTCATTCATTTATCAATAGCTTTTGCTAAATAGGCATTCAGGAAGATCGTCATTCCATTGTTTTTTCTCAAAAGACTTGGTAAAAAACTTTCTTAAAATCCTGACTGTTATCATGTAATATTTAGTTATGGTCTCTCTAGGACTGGGAAAATCAAGACTCCTGAAATTTCCTGGTACCACCCATTCCTATGTCCGTGTATAAGCTTGTAATTGTCCTAGCATGATATACAACTGAGCTCAGTCACTTGCTTAATTCATGTGGATTAGAAGATTTCATAAAGAGTTCTTTATCCTTCTGTGATTGTTACATAGGTAATATGAGGTAAAGAGAGTTGTGCAGAAATTCAAAAAGTCTGAAGCAGTCTTAAAACAGGAGAAAACATTTTTTTGAGTTTCAGATTTAATTACAACAGTATAGAAAGTGATTTATAATTGCTAGGTGGTATGTGCTCTTCCTGTTTTGGACATATTCCCTCAGGCCAATAAACACTTCTGAGGAATCGGTAGCATTGATTTGTGTTCTTTTTTCTCCAATTTCGATTATGTAAAACAAACTACACATTTTATTAAGTTGATGGAAAAATTGCTGCTATTTAGATCAATGGACAGCAAAAGGGAATGAGGGAAGTATTGCTAGTAGGCTATGATACTGAAATACAAGATAAAAGGAGGGTAGAATGACTCATGTACAGTTTTCTTTTTTTTTTTTTATTGTTCCTCTCCTTGAACCTGGGCATGCTGGAATTCATGGAACGGATGTGTTCTGTCCATATTGATTGTCCTTCTCCAGACATGACGTGTTTAGACCTGTAATCAAATAGTAGACTATGAAAGCTGTCTACATGCCAACTGTTAAGTATGCAGTTCTCAAGTTTCTTTGCTGTTGCCTAAAGTAGTATGGTTGCCATGTTAGTCTACCTAGATACGTAGAAATAGAGATCAACAAGCAAGTTGTAGCGAGACCTTTCGATTGGATCATACTCTTTTTAACTAACTTTCAAGAGTTATACTTCCTTCATCAAGTCAATGCTAAGGATGATGTCTCAATATACAAGTGAATTGTAAGTTGGATTACAACCAGGCTTGTTTTCAAAGGTATAAAGTTTGTAAAGTTAAAGGATGGGAGGTGGTGGTGGAAGGTGAGGAAGAGTTTACACTTATGGAAAGGTTACTGCTATATCTGGTACTGAGAGAGGAAACATGTATCCATGAATTTTTTGTGTGATTATTTCATGTAAATACAGACTATGACAAATATAAGGGCTATGAGGTCCATCAGGTCTCTACAACTCAATTCAAAATGTATCACTTGCAACTTGTTTACTGACTTTTATTCCTACATGTTGTACTTCAATAATAGAAACGATGATTGGTACTGACTTAATGAAAACCAGATGGTGCTTATTGTAGCACTTCTTTAAGGGTTGACTAGGAAGGTAGGAGTCATGCTAAGTCCTGGGGCTGAGTCCTGACAGTCTCACCAAATGGATTCTCTGAATGGAGGAAGGGCATACCTCCAGGGTCTAGAGCATTATGTATCAGTCTCTTTACGGGGATGCAAGTCCATGATTAATTCTCTGTTTTCAGTGCCAAACAAACCAGACAGAACACTCAGGTCAATGTGTTTCAAATTAGCAGTTCATTGTGATACTTGGTTAATGGTAATTAGTTGGCACCAAACACACTTTCGGGAAATTGCATCCTCGATCATTCTCAACTCCCATTGCAACTTGAACTTTGTATGTGTTCCTTGGTGTTTTTTGTCCCAGGGGATGGAAAGTAAGGTGCTTAGGGTGGAAATAAGGTATCCTTTTTCTACTGGCCCACTGTTTGATACCACAAACTCCATTCCTCTCTGTCCTATTCTCCCAGGGTAGAGACACTTGTGAAGGTTCTTCAGTCTCTCTACTCCAGATGAAATCCTTGAAATTCTCAATTCTCCTCTCAGATGGTGCACCGAAAGTCCAAAAAAATCACTGTGGGGGCAGCCCTGGCCCAAAAATCCTCTTCTTTCCCTGCTCCTGACCAAGAAGGGTGGGCAAAAAAATTTCCTCCATAAACACAGAGATGCTACACTCTAGCTATTGGGTGTGAATTAGAATATGTGGCTCCCGTATTCTGCATAATTAGGCAAATTTTAAATACATTCAAAATCAGAATGCAAATTACTGAGACACTCTCCACTAGACACAGGATATGTATAGGCCAGGTGTTATCTCACTTTCTACCATATCCAGCTAAAGATTAGAGTCCAAACTAAATAGGAATCGAAGAATAACCAATAATAGATCCTTCTCCTTTCACTTCCAACCCAGGGTGATCCCAAACATCACTTGCTCTTGAGCAGACAGGAGACCAGCAGAACAGAAGCCTTCAGTGCTGTGAAAAAATGGTATAGCTCCACTCCTACTTCACTGCAGGGCTTAACACTAGGGCCAGTTACCAGTTGAGATCCCCATGAGGTCTCTACTGTAAGATTACTATCAAAGAAAAAAACATATTTTGATTGGATAACAAAAGGTCTCAACGATGGGAACGCTGTGAGGGGCAGTGGGGACAATGCATTCCAGAAATGCATCCCATTTTTTGTTTCCTAGCATACACAAATCTTGATTATAAATAAGGTATAGGGTTGCCAACTGTTTCACTGGAGGAATCTTCCTCTTTTTATTAGCTCAAAATGTTACCATTTTCCCACTGTTTTCCTACTGAATGAATTCAGTTCCCCAGCTGAAAAAGCTCACGCCTCACTTTTTCTCTCTGGCTCTTATGGGAAAACCAACAAACACAGCCTTCATTTTTTTTTCCTGATGTTTTCTCCCATGTATAGACCAAAATGGCGCTGCAGCAGCTTCCCGTGGTTAAGAGCAGGATGAGGATCTATCAGAGCCACTTTCGGTGCTGCTCTTTAACCAGCTGCTAGTTGTCACTCTGTAGTAGCGAATTCTGTCTCTGCCCAAGGAGCAGAAACTTGAGCCATAAACTGAACAGGGTATGAACCTCTGTCCATCATGAAGAGCTGCAAACCTGGAGGCATTTTTCAAAACGCTTTGCATCAGTTTTCAAAGGAAGAGAACGATCATACTTTCCCTTTGAAAATTGCCCTGGGAAAAAGTGCCTGCAGAGAGATTTCCACTTGCTTTTTCTAAGGCTCCTTTTCCCCTTGAAAATGATGTAATCCACTCATGTTGTTTCACTCCCCTGATCTACACAAGCTCCCCGGGACCTCCTCCTTTTTACTGGTTTAAATGTAGACATATTAGCTAAGTAAAGACTTGGCAATTTTCAGCCAGCCAGTGCTGGGTAAGTGGCTTATGAAAATTGCCCTCCCCATGTTTTTTTTAGTACCAATCACATTCTCATATATATATATATATTGCTGTTTGAAATGTATTCCACTGGATAGATTTAAAATTTTTAATATGATTAAACAAATACAATGCCCTCATCTGTTCAGAAATGATCTTCTGAATACCTTTCTAAATTTCACTTCTTTTCTGTACCTTTGTGCTTTTCAGACTTCCCCAGAAATTTCTGGTATAATACTCCATTGATATTTTTACAAGTCTTTCATGTGTTGGAATAAGATTACAAGATGTGCCGTGCTGGTTCAAATCAAGGGTTCATCAATCCCAGCATCCTGTTTCTGACGGGGGATGATCCGGATCTGTAGGAAGTGCCTGGAAGCATAGGGGCCAGATCTATGGGTGCAGTGGTAGCTTGAACATCCCCAATAATGAGTAAGCTCCTTCACTGTGTCCAGGAAGGGGTAATTTGTTTCAAATTCAGCTCCCCCAATCGTTTTGAAAAGTTGGATCCTCTGCCTGGCAGATCCCAAAGAGCAGATCCATTTCTTGTTGCTCACTCCCAGAGGTAAGCAGTGGCTTTCCCCAAGACTGCCTGGCTAATAATGGTTTATGAACTTTTCCTTCAGGAGCTTATCTAAACCCCTTTTAAACCCTACCACGCTAGATGCCTTGACCACATTCTCCAGCAACATATTGCGTATCTTAATTGTGTGGTGAGTTGAAAAAGAAATTTCTCCAATTTCTTTTAAATCTGGTACCTGTTAGATTCATGGAATGTCCCCTAGCTCTTGTACTCTTTGAAAGAGTAAATAACTGTCCCCTATTTATCTATTCCACACACTTATGATTTTAAAAATCTCTATAATATCTCGCTCATACCTCTTTTTCAAACCTTTATCGTATTATATCATATCATATATATATATATATTGATTATCTCTTCTCCAAAATGAAGGGCCCTAACCTGTTGAGCCTTTCTTCATAAGGGAGCTGTTTTCCCAGGAGCCATCAGATCCTCTTCTGCCAAGTTCCTCTTGCATGCCACCTCCAACCATTTCAGCACCTCCTCTCTATAACACTTTTCCATTCCTTCCAAGGTACTGCTTCCTTTGACTGGCCTAGAAACATAGAATATGATAGCAGGTTAAGCCCATCAGGCCAATCTAATCTGCCCATTATCCTTTCCAGTTGCAGTTCCACAGTTTTTCATCTCAGGCTTTACCCTCATTTCCTCTCAACTAAAGATCTTCTGAGCTTATCCTAGATGCTCTTGAGTTTTGATGTTGCCCTCACCACCTCCACTGAGAGGCTGTTCCATGTAACCACCACTCTTTCTTTTTGCAATTCCTCAGTCTACCTCCTTTGAACATCTTATTATGACCCTTTGCTATAGAACTTGCTTTCCACTGAAAAATGCTTGCCCTTGTGCATGATGTATCCCTCTAAGATATACGAATGTCTCTTGTCAGAGTTTTAGCAGAAAAGAAGAAGTGGGCCAGCCCAGTTCAGAGAAACGGACAGGTCAGTTAGCTCCTGGGGCCTCTGGGAGTCCGGTACTGCACAGGAAAGAAGGGATGGGTTCCCAACCAATTCCTGGGACCACTGGGGCTCGGATAATATGGGGAGAGTGTTGAAAGGCCAAATTCTAACTGCGCCAAAAGCACGATCGAGGAGCAGGAAACTTCACTCCAAATATTTAGATTAACATCCAAGGAGATGCAGAAATATTAAGTCAGTCCCAAACTTCAGAATTGATAATATAGAAAATATTTTTTATTTTTCATAGCAGCAACTCCAGTGCTTAAAACAGCACAGGTTTCAAAAAAGGGTCCCCCGACACAGACCCGTGTTTCACCAAACTCGGCTGCGTCGGGAGGGGCAGTAATTTCATGCGGCATTCATAGACTATAAAATTAAGAAAATGTAAATAAAGTAATAACAGGGACCGGTACAAAATGGATCAATTAATATACAAACGTAATTCAAAAACATAACACATACCTTTACAACTCTGTGCTTTAGCGTGGTTTAATCGCAAGGAGAGCAAGCAGTACAGACAGACCTCGGCATTTAAAGGAACTGAAAAGTTTAGCGCCAAACGTTTTGGCGCAAAATAAAAAATATTTTCTATATTATCAGTTTTGAAGTTTGGGACTGACTTAATATTTTTCCAAATTCTAACTGCAACCATTTTTTTTATTACAGACTTTCTTAACGTAGTGAGAAATGGAATTCAGAAACTACATTTCTAATGGTCTATGAACCACCTTTTTCATTATGCTTTGTATACAGGCACATTTTTGAAAAGTAATTTTTAAATGTTTATCAACTAAATTCTTAATTGTGTTTCAAGATACTATAAATCCCTAAATCTTTAATTACTTTTCCGCTCGTGTATAGATATCTCTCAGATGAAACTGAGCACCTGGTTATAGTTAGCTTTGAGGCCAGCTCCTCTAAACTGATCCAGTTTCAGATCTGCTTAAACATGTGGTGCAGAGTACTAAGAGCACTTTCTGAAGGACAATTTATCACTGCAGGCCACCACAAATGAAAGGTGAAGGCATAGATCATAGTCACTCACACAACAGATCCGTGATCTCAGCTAGTTAAACAGTTCAGTATGTTAGACAAGACAATATTAAAAAGGCATTTAGAAATATGTACAAAGAATATAGCAACAAAAGAGTTCAAACCTGTCCCAACTTATCCACAAAAAAATCACAAAAGGTTTGTGATTTTTTTTTTTTTTTAAGAATTTAGAATATCTACAGGAACAGAAGAAAGTCCAACCCAATGCACATAAAATAGAGATTTTAGAGTTGAGTAAAAGAACTTACAGAAATCATGACAATCCATCTGAATCTTATAGAGCAACGCATCATGCCATCTTTCTGGCTGCTGTTCAAGAAGGAATCTGGCATCTGTCAGTAAAACAAACGAAGCAGCAAGGCTTTTTGCCTCGTTTGCTGTGAACGCAAGTTGTGAATTCTGAGCCAGTGTACTGCAGATGGTCTTCCCTACTCATTAAGGGGCAGATTTTCAAAGGGTTACGCGCGTAACCCCCGAAAAGCTGCGCGTGCCGAGCCTATCTTACATAGGCTCGGCGGCGCACTCAAGCCCCGGGACGTGCGTATGTCCCGGGGCTTCGAAAAGGGGGCAGGTCTGGGGGCGTGGCGGGGGTCCAGGGGCGGGACCGAGGCCTCCTTCTTTGCGGATGTGCCGGGGAATGGTGCGCAGGCAGCTGGCCGGCGCGTGCAAGTTACGCCTGCCCAGAGGCAGGCGTGACTTCTGCAACAAATGTCAGGATGGGGGTTTAGGTAGGACTTGGGGGCAGGTTAGGTAGGGGAAGGTGGGGGTGTCGGAAGGAAAGTTTCCTCCGAGGCCGCTCCGATTTCGGAGCAGCCTTGGAGGGAACTGGGAAAGCCATCAGGGCTCCCTTAGGGCTCGGCGCGCGAAAGGTGCACAAGTGTGCACCCCCTTGTGCGCGCCGACCCTGGATTTTTATAACATGCACGCGGCAGTGCACGCATGTTATAAAATTGGGCGTAGATTTGTTCGCGCCAGGTTGCGCGAACAAATCTATGCCCGCGCGTATCTTTTAAGATCTGGCCCTAATTGTCCAATGTGTCCCACCATTTTCAGAGCATGTTTTACCTAGGTAAATCGGACAGAGGCTTTCTTATTTATTTATTTTAATTTCTCATGGTTCAATACAATAAAACTTGTTCTAATCTGATTACAGCAAATAAACATAAATATGATCTTTATAAATAAAACAAATCAAATTAAACAAAAACAATCTAAGAACAAAAATGGAAAAAATACTCTAATTCAAAGCTGCAAAAGCTTAAACAAAATAAAAAGCTTTAACCTGAAAAGCTTAAGGTTTGCAATTTCTCATACATTTAGGAGGAGTGAATTCCACAGTAGTGGACTGACTACTGAAAAAATGTTTTGGGGTTTCTTGAAGTCAAGGCCTTTTCATAGTTGAAAGTGTACCCTCTCTTCTTTCTTTCCACATGATTGGGAAACTCCGCCATTAGATAATGGTGATCGCCCAGTTCTTTCACTGAGTCTATAACTCTTTGTGTGGTTGAGTTAGCACTTCCCTTGGAATGAGGCAACATTTTAACCCCTTGCATCTCCTCCCACTTTACAAGTAAAATACAATTATGTGAGCATTCTGATAGCAGAAGCACATAAAATATGAAATGTCTCATGCGCCAAAATTAGGGGATGTGCGAATAGCCGGGCTCGTGCACGATGAGTGGATTTTAAC
This sequence comes from Rhinatrema bivittatum, assembly GCF_901001135.1. Classification (NCBI taxonomy): domain Eukaryota; kingdom Metazoa; phylum Chordata; class Amphibia; order Gymnophiona; family Rhinatrematidae; genus Rhinatrema; species Rhinatrema bivittatum. The sequence continues at coordinate 703,433,330 of NC_042615.1, read as the reverse complement.
AGCCGCCCGGATACGTGTGTAAAGGCTGCTGCACGCACATCTCAGAACTTCTCAGAAATCGGAGGGGCGTGATCTGGGCGGGGCATGGGTGGTGAATGTGCGTTTCAGGACTTTGACCAGAACTTTTCACACCGAAGCCCCTTGATGCGTAACTTTACTTCTGCTATGGATGCCTTGTAAGTAAAAAAAAGAAGCCATTTAAGAGGGGTTTTAAAGGGTCAGGAGTAAGTGGGGGGGAGGGGTGCAGGCTATCAAACCAGGAAGGGTTGGAGGACCTAACGGTTAACTGGGCAAACTGGTAAATACATCGGCGCGCATCCCTTGTAAAATCCCGCCACTTACCTGGTAGAAGCGGGATTTGTGCGCACAGGCATGCATCCACTGAAATTTCAGTGTACGTGTATAACATGCCTGCATATAGGCACATACATTATAAAATAGCGCGTCCCTGGGCGTGAGCCAGCGAACGTGAACTGGTTTAAAGTTACTGCTTTATGAATACTTGGTCACCAGTTGTAAAATGTGGCAGTTGTGACTCGAGTGTTTTTATGAAGGGGGAGTTTTGGTATCTTAAGTCACAGATATAGCTGTTGCTGTTATAAGCATATTCTAAATAATTATATTCATGTTTGTTTTTTCTTTTCATAAAAGCACTGGCATCATTTTTTTTTTTTTTTAAAGTTCTGTGCATATGCAACTGTGTCTTGGGAATTATTGAAGTTTGGTCAGTCCGTGTCTGTACCTTTCAAACTACATTCTGCTATGATAATCAGATATATTAAGAGTTCTGTGAAAGCCTCATAACTGGAAGGGAACGTTTGAATGTGAGGAACATAGACTACGGCTGAGTAGTTCTTTTTTTATTTTTTTTTAAATTATTTCTTTATTGAATTTTCATTTAAAAATTTTTAAACAAAATTTCAAATAAGTAATACAGAAAAATAATAGGAGTTCATATAATTATATAATCAAAAGTACATTTCTCCATTACATTACCTATAAAGTGGGGGAGAATAACATAACATTTTAAAAACAATATTTATCAAGCATTGGGAGAGAGAGACAAAAAAAGGTTTAATTCTGACCTTCTAAACTATTTCCTCCATTCATATCCTTATCTGAAATAAAAGTCTCCAGATGTAATGGGTCTATAAATCTATATTTCTTTCCTTTAAATGTAATAATACAGATTGCTGGGTATTTCAAAAAAAAAGTTGCCCCAAGGGCTATCACTTTACTCTTTAAAGAAAGAAAATGCCTCCTTTTAGCCTGAGTGGCTCGGGAGACATCTGGGAACATTAGAATCTTTTGTCCACAAAAACACATATCTCTATGTTTTAGGAAGTCCCTAAATACTCTATATCAGATTCTAATAACATTGAAACAAATAAAGTTGCCCTCTTCTGTATAACATCGATTGACTCCTCTAAAAATGTAGAGACACCGATCGATGATATCTCCAAATTTTCCTCCTCCGGCCTGCCAACTTTCCTAGAAAAGTAGAAAGCCTTAGAGAATACCGGTAAATCTGTCTCAAAATATTGAAGAATTTCTCTAAAATATTTCTTTAACATTTCAGCAGGTGAATAGGAGTCTGGTTTGGGGGAAATTAACTATTCGTAAATTTTTTTATCTCACCAAATTCTCGATATTCTCCAACTCTCTACACGGCTGAGTAGTTCTAACATTAACAAAGTGCAAGCAGTGCCATTTTTTTCAGGATTCTACAGAGCTCAAATACATTTTGGATTTGGAAAATGAGAACTTGGTATGAACAAAATGGATGAATGCCCCCCCCCCCAAATGAATGTGTTGCATTTCTTACCTGTCCCTTGTGACACCAGTAACTTGTGTGTGAGATCTTTAACAGAAGGTGCATGGCCTTCTGTTAGGGCAAAGGCCACCGTGGGCAGCCTTAGACCAGGGGCTGCTCAGTTCAAGGCTGGTGCTTTGCTCAGATGAAAGCAGGCTCAGGCAGGCCCATTACTCTGGGGGCCCCCACCCTGATTAGTCCTCCTGGCTTCCAAAGGTTGTCAGGGTGACCAGAAGGCCTTCCGCAGGAGTTTTGAGGGCTTGGAAGCCAGAGCTGAGAGGACCCGGTTCCAGATGTTGAAGTATTCAGGTTTTGCCAGATGTTTTCAATTGCTGTCCAAAAGGAAGAATTACTATGCCCGTAAACCCTGGACTGGATGTATGGATTGTTCTGAGCCTTTTCCTAAACAGTAATGGGTAGATTTTAAGAGGCCCGTGCGCGTGTAAATCCCGGGGTTTACGCATGCGGGTTGGGCCTTGCGTGCGCCGAGCGAATTTTTGAAAGAGCCCAGTCACGTGCGTAAACCCCCGTAACGCACATAAGTGTCGGGTCTCTTCGAAGGGGCGGGGAAGGAGGGGGAGGGGCAGGCCGGGACAGCGCCATTGATCGCTGTCCCGAAGACTCGCGCAATGACAGCTGGCTGGGGCATGCAACTTACTTCGAAGTAAGTTGTAAATCAAAGAAAAAAAACAAAAAAGGTACGGTTTAGGGGGTGGGGAGGAGAGGGGAAGAGGGAAGGAATGTAGGTAGGGGGAAAGTCCCCGCCCCCCCCCCCTTGCACGCACCGCCTGCACATATGTGGGCGGATTATAAAATCCGCACACGTGTGTGCAGCCCATGGATTTTGTAACATGCGTGGCCCGGCACATCCATGAGTGCACGCCGGGAAGCGCACGCACGTTTGAAAATCTACCCCTAACGGTTTGTAACTGAAATGGGAGCTGTATTTCTCCATGTCTGCGGTGTGTTAGTCAGGTGCTGCTTATGTTTCAGCTGAGAGATAGATAAACCACTTTGTAGTGGAGCTACACTGCAGAGGCCCCACTCTAACACCTTTTCCCAGGTACTGAAACCCTTGCTTAGAGTTTACTTTTAGTGGTTTTTAGGGAGTAATAAAAGGTCCTAATTAAATCAGTTACCTACTTAGCACATATCAGCTGAGGCCTGCATTTTCTTACCTACCAGAGAAGATATCGCTTAATGGGCAGTGAAGTTTGTATTCTTAGAGCCCTGACCTGTAGCAGGGTGACCTGATCACACTTGCTTTGAAAAAGATCCTTTCCCCGATGAAGCCTGTGGCTTGAAAATCAAGTCCCACAATTGTACGCCCCTCTGTAATAGGTGCCGTATTGTGTAAGGTGATCTTGTAGTACTCTCTAAAGTTTTGTTCTGCCAGTGATTCTGTATTTTCCTTTTCACACATTTTCTTTCTCGCATTTTCTATTCAGACATTCAGTAACATTAGCTGGCCCTGGCTGCATTAATGTGTATGCAGCCTGTGCAGTGTAATACTACACTTTGGTTACTCCACAGTATCTGTAACACTGACTTGATCTGGTTTCCATATGCCTTTAAACACAGTACTGAATAAGAGCACCACATTGAGTGAGCTGGTGCCAGCCTCTCAGAGAGGAAGATGGAAAAAAACGTTTCCTGACTGGTTCATGCATAGAGGTTAACAAAAAAAAAAAGATGGGCCGCAATTTGTACACTTACCCAGGACCATGAAAAGTGTTTACCCTTTCTAGCAAGATCTGTCCATCCTTCTATATGTGGTAGGTTTTAGCTAAGGTTTCTTTATTCAGGGAGGATCTTGTTGAATCTTCTTTTCAATTGAATAGCAGGGTATTCACACAGGGGGTCTCCGCAGTTGTGAAGAGGGTTCTTCCATCCTTTGGTTTATAGTGTCTTAGAGCAGTGTTTCCCAACATCTTCACTTACATTAACATAAACATAACATAGCCCAGATGCCAACAAATAGGCAGTGCAGGCATGGAGAGGACTTGTATGGGCTAAAGAATAGCTTAGAAAGCACCGAAAGCCCCGGATTGTAAAACAGAGGAAGAAGAAGAAAGTGGAGATACACATGAAACCATCACAATGGACCAGCTATCTCTATGTACAAGTACAGGAGAAGGGAAATGTGGTGTTGGCAGAAAGCTCAGTTACCTAGGCTGCCAGAACTCCATCATTGCTGCTGCTCCCAACATTCAAGAGTGAGCCACATCCGGTGCTCAGTTCATGCTCTCCCATCTCACTCAGCCTGGGGATAAGACAGAAGCTGGAAGGAGAGAAAGGAGGAGGTACAGAGGGGGGAAGATGGGGAGGTGCTATGAGGCATGTATGTGCTCAACAAAGCGGGGTCCAGCTATCCTTGTCCTGTCTGCTGCCCACTGATTGCCATACTTCAGGGGGTCATGCTGTAGCTAGGAAGGAGAGGCCTGCATGATTATACATGCTCTCAGACAGCAGTTCCTTCACGTTTAAGAGCACCCAGTGATTTATTTTGGTGCTGTGAGGTGCTGTGAGGTGCTGAGAGCAGAGCCCAGGTGCTGGCCTGGATCTGAGCATCAGGCAGTGGTGACATTTCCATGACACACCTGACCAGGTCTGAAGGCACATTGGTTGGGAAACACTATCCTAGAGTTCTGGTTCTCCCCCCCCAAAACATGTGGTATACCCCAAAGGGTATGGATTAGTGTACAAAACCTGGATAAGCCAACTGCAGCTGGTGAAAGAACTGGCTGCGTTTACATGTCTGGCCTACGGGGGGCACTTGCTATTCTCTTTCCCCTCTTGTGTGGTATTGTAAACTCTGTTGTGTGCTTTACCCAACCTGTTGCGAACGTTGAGAATTATGTAAACTTTATGCTGTTTTTAAATGTTAAGATAGATAAAGCTGCGACCTTCCATGTTTCTAAATCTGAGCTGCTGCAGCGGTTTTTGAGCAGTTGGGTTTCCTGAGGCAAATGGTTTAGGAATGGGTACGTGCAGCCACGTCTGTATGCAATTGTTAAAGAGTACAGTACTTTTCTAAAATAGTTCATCTGTATTGTGTAATAAAACTGCTAAATTATATTGAGAACTAAATTATACAGAAGGAAATTGGAAAAGAATTCTCTTTGTTCCTTTCTCACTGATGTCTTGCTGTAATCTATAATGGCTGTTCTGAACTTGCCCTGCTTCCTGTCCTCCCCTTTCCCAGCCTCAGACTGCAAAACAACAGGAATGGGCTGAGTGTAGCTTTTTATGCAGGGCATTCTTTCACTTTGGTTATAACCTTTGCTGCAGGTTTTATGTAATTTTAAAAGGGCATCTGATTTTGAGTTCCCCTTGCCCTGGATTACAAACTGAGTGAATCAGGAGGACTCCAATTAATCTTTGAAACATGATGGGCAGAGTATGCCATCTGTCCATCCATGCCAACTACTCAGCTTTACGATCCCCACCACTCCCTCGGAGATCTGTATATATCCCAGGCTTTGTTGACTCTTAGACTTCCAAGTTAGTTTGAGCTAGCTTTTGAAAAATGTCATTCCCTGTAAATTTACCAATTCTGCATTGTTCAGTTTGGTTCAACCAAAAATGTAGTTTCTAGGTTAAATAAAAACATTTGTCCATGGTAACCCTCTTTGTTTCAGTCGGTGCCCTCTGTGTTTATTGCATTAATCCATCTAGAATGGTGTTTAGAGCAGCGGGCCGAGAAGCAGGGATGCCAGGGTTCAAATCCCGCTTTGCCCACTGATGCTGCATGTGACCCTCCTTTGCCTCTGGTACAAACTGAGGGTCTGATTTTCAAAAGCAGTTCCTCACTTAAAACTGGCTTGTGTGCATATAAATGCACTTTACCTGTGTAAGTGGGCTTTTGAAAATTGCTGCAATATATGCCATTGAATTGACAATAGGTTTAATTACTTTAAGTGCACTTAATGCAGATAAATGGCTTTTGAAAATTGTTAGGAGAGTATATTACATTTGCAGGCATAACTCTTTGAAAATTCATCTGTTAGATTGTAAGCCCTTTAGGACAGGGAAATACCTACCATACTTGATCTCAGGTTTGGAAAGATGAGTAATTAAATCTAACAACTAACTCCATAACTCCTATTTTTCCTCTAAAACATTTACAGAATGTAGTCAGATCTTCCACTAAACCTTTCTTTTCCATGGTGAACATCCCTAGTCTTTGTCGTCTCTCCTGATATAATTGCTTCATGCATATTGCAAGCTTTGTTGCTATTCTTTGAACTTCCTCAGTCTCATCTGTGTCTTTAATACTAAGAGAACCAAAACTGTATGCCATACCCCTCCCGAGGCCTCCCCATTGGCTTATATACAGAGGTAATATCTTCTTTTTCCATACTGTTAATTGCCTTTTTCAGATTAGCAAGACCCTTGGGGGTGAATTTTAAAAGCCCGGGCGCACCAACACCAGGAGATACGCGAGTATGTCTGGCCGGTGCGTGCCGCGTGGATTTTAAAGGGCACCCGAGCCGACGCGTATTTCCCGGTATAGGCACAAATCAATTGCAATAAGGGGGGGGAGGGACTCACGTGGGCGATCCGGGACTTTAATATGAAATGTGCGCGTAAGTATTTACGCGCACAAGAGCCTGCCAGGGTCCCCTGCTGCGTAACTTTACTACTACTACAATGGATGGCGTGTAAGTAATACAAAATTGTAGGCTTGTCGGCAGAGTTTTAAGGGTTGGTGCTAACAGGGTAAAAGGGAGCTATTTAACTAGGGAGGTAGGAAATCCTGTCCCTTACTAGGTGAACTGGGATCGAACTGGGGAAACTGGTAATTGCGTGGGCACTCATGTCTACTAAAATCCCCCCGCTTATGCAGTAGAAGTGGCATTTGCACGCACATACGTGCGTCCATATAAAATTGTGCGCACATGTATGCGCTTATGTTATATGTAATATGGCCGTGTCCTTTGGCACAAGCCGGCATATGCATGTATATGTGTGCCCATGGGGCTGTGTAAAAGTTACTGTTTTACAGCCTGATTCACTAAGGCTTTTCTCCCATTCTGTGTCTATGGAAAAATACCTTGATGAGTCAGGCCCTTAATGCTTTGCACACCACCAGTTGACATATTGAATTTGGATTTTAGATTTAATGACTTGCCTTTCTCAAATCCAAGCTCAAAGTTAGTTACAATTCAGGTACTGTAGTTATTTCCCTGCCCAAAGTTGCATCCGAGACAATGGAGTGTTATGTTTGATTTATTATCTATTTAAATGGCTAGATCTTTTTCTGACTCATGTCTATGTAATAGGCATCCTACAAGGTCTGTTACCTCTCAAACAGGCCAATCCAGTACCGAGCGGTAGGAAGAGCTGCGTTAGTGCCTACGGCACCCGCGGTTACCGCCCGCACAGTGCAGCTCACCTACCGCTCGATCCTGAACCCTAATTATATGTAAATGTAAGCCGCGTCCGAAAAGCCTTAGGCCCGCGCAACCCAGGATACTGGATAGAGCGCCTATACAGGATCCTGGGTGCGCGGGCCTAAGGCTTCACGGCCACGCTGGTATCTGTCATTTCAAATGTCATTTGAAATGACAGATACCAGGAAGCGAAAAAACCAAAAGCAAAAAGTAAGTCGCTTCCCCGCTTCACTCTTCCCTCTTCCCGGAGCAAGGCTGCTTTTCGCGCCCTGCTCCGGGTGGAGGGAAGAGTGAAGCGACTTACTTCTTGCTTTTGGTTTTTTTCCTTCGCCGCTGTCAGTGTGCCCCCTCCTCTCGGAGCATGGCGCGAAAAGCAGCCTTGCTCCGGGAGGAGGGGGAGCACACTGACAGCGGCGAAGCAACACGAAGACAGCGTCGAAGCAACGGCGAAGACAGCGGCGAAGCAACACGAAGACAGCGGCAAAGCAACGGCAAAAAAAAACCAAAAGCAATTTTGGGGTTTTTTTTTTTTCCAAAGCGACAATTTTTTTTTTCCAAAAGCGACTTACTTTTGGGATCTGTCAAGATCCCAAAAGTAAGTCGCTTTTGGACGCCTGCAAAACTTACTATTCTGAAGCCATCATCAGGAACCCCTGCGATCGTAGCTCCTCCCGACGAACTCAAAGATGGCCGCCTGCACGGGGGAAGCGTACAATTGGCCGCTGAAGACGTGACTTCGTGACGTCACGTCTTCAGCGACCAATTGCACGCTTTCCCCGTGCAGGCGGCCATCTTCGTCGGGAGGAGCTACGATCGCAGGGGTTCCTGATGATGGCTTCAGAATAGTAAGTTTTGCAGGCGTCCAAAAGCGACTTACTTTTGGGATCTTGACAGATCCCAAAAGTAAGTCGCTTTGAAAAAAAAACAAACCAAAATTGCTTTTGGTTTTTTTTTGCCGTTGCTTCGCCGCTGTCTTCGTGTTGCTTCGCCGCTGTCTTCGCCGTTGCTTCGACGCTGTCAGTGTGCTTCCCCTCCTCCCGGAGCAAGGCTGCTTTTCGCTCCCTGCTCCGAGAGGAGGGGGCACACTGACAGCGGCGAAGCAAAAAAAAAACCAAAAGTCGCTTTGCCGTTGTAGTCTCCTTGGCAGTCCCAGTCCGGACATCGGAGGGGGGCTGCAACATTTTTTACGCTTTTTTTTTTTTGGCTTCAGGAGCAGGGGAGAGGACTGGGGCTGCCACGGAGACCGGCACCCATGATCGCGGCAGGGGCAGGTGAGCGGGGGCTGGGGGAAAGCTTTCCACCTACCCTTACCCATGCCTCTACCGCCTGGGTCAGGGTAGGCGGTAAGTTTGCAGGTTAAACGCGCGACAAAACGGCAGGGAAAACTAGCGTTAGTCGGGGCGCGGGTTACGGGATGCTAGGGAATAGCTAATTCGCTCGTTTGCATGCAATATCGCGCTAATTCGCTCGTTTGCATGCAATATGCATGCCGCGGGCGGAAGGGGTTGCCCGGGGAATTTAGGACGCGATAGGAGTAGGTTAAAGGGGATTCGGGATCGCAGGAAGGGCTAACGCGGCCGAAAACGAAGTTAAAAACGGCTTAGGAGCAGGGTAAACGCGGCCGCACTTTACAGGATAGGCCTGAAAGTTTGGTACTACTGGTGAAACTGATGGCAAGCCACATTCTGTCTTTAGATTGTCACAGATAAGGATATTTATTTTATTTTTATTTATATATATTTTTATATTCTGCTTTTCGCACTTTTTGGCACATGAAAGTGGATTACATTCAGGTACTGTAGGTATTTCCCTTTCCCCAGAGGGCTTACAATCTAAGGGGTTGATTTTAAAAGGCATGCGTGCCCTTCCATGTGCTTGCGGTTCTCGGCGCTCGCACATGGACGCGGCTATTTTATAACATGCACACATTGGCGTGCGGGGGGTGGGGGGGGGGGCAGGGAATTTTAAAAGCCCAAACATGGTGACACAATCGGGCATGCCCCAGTTCCCTCCCAGTCTGCTTTAATTTTTTACCTTGCTGCTCCTCTGGAGCAGCAGTAGATTCCACATGTCAGCCGGCTGCCAGCGCATACTTCCCTGGGACAGCGTCGAATGGTGCCCCTCCCTGCCCAGTCCACGCTCCCTGATCTGCCACTTTTTCAGGGCCCGGCACTTCAGCGCGTTCTGGGGTTTTTGTGTGTGGCCGGGCCCGTTGTAAAATGTGCACAAGGCCCGGCCACTTGCGTATACCCCAGCATTTGTGCGCGCAGGCCTTTGAAAATTTACTTGTAAGTTTGTACCTGAGGCAATGGAGAGTAAAGTAACTTGCCCTAGGTCACAAGGAGCGACAGATCCTGGTTGTTATGCGTGCCGTCCGTGGCAGACCCACGGCACGGCCCTCTCACCTTTCCACAAGGACTCCAGCCTCTGGTTCCTCTTCGCTGGCAGCGGTGGGCCGCCAGCTCCGTCCTCGGGCCTCCCCAGGTGCCTCTGGCCCTGCTACAGTCTCCAGCGTTCCCAGTCCTTATGCCACTACTCGTCGGGCCTCTCCACGTGGCCCACGGAGAAACATCACCACTTGTGCCGCACCCCTCCCTAGACGCACACGCATCGCTGATCCTTATGAAGGGACCGCAGCGGGAACCTAGCCATGGCCCGGGATGATGACATCAAACTATTCGTAGTATTTAAGCTCACGCTCCGCTCCATAGCGTTACCTTTGCAACAGGTCTCCTCGCTGGTCAAGAACACATTGCTACTAGAGATTCGTCTCTTCCCTGCGTTCCTGATTCCTTGTTGTTCCTGTTTCCTTGTTCCTGCTCAGCTTATGCTTTGGATTGACTACATGGACTTTGACTTTGCTTTGCCTGACTACATTCCAGCCTATCTCCAGACCCAGACCTCTGCTTCGCCTGACTACGCTATTGACTATCTCCGTGATCAGATCTCAGCCTTGCTTGCTATTGCTTCTGGATTGCCACTAGCCCTGACTCAAGCCTACCATTGGACGCCTCTTCTGTCTACTTCCTGGACATGGATTCATCAGGCTTCGGCCTGCCTTTGCTCGAGCACCCTCTGTCTGCCTTCATTCCATTGGTGCCTGAGTTTCCAGGACATTATCCAGTCCAGAGTAGAACTGTACCTTTCCTCGCCTGCTGTCTCTGGGCTGAATCCACTTTTTCTGCAACCATACACAGAGGCCCACCTAAGACCTGCTGGCCCTGGTACCCAAAGGCTCAACCCATAGGGAACAAGGGCTGGTATAGGTGAAACTCCAGCGGCCTCTGCCTTTCAGCCCACTCCACCTGCCGATGGTGGCGACCCGTAGATCCCTACCTACGGGTTGTGTCAACCTCACCTCGGCCCAAGGGTCCACCTCCGACACAACAGGTCCTTCTGGTTTGTAACCCGCTGCGCTAACCACTAGGCCGCTACTCCACTCCATATATCTAAACCGAACTGATGTTATCCTACGAAGTCCGGTATATAAAAACCATAAATAAATAAATAAACAAACTCAGGCATGCCACTGACTTGAATAAACTATTAAGTTATACTAAGTATAACCTTCACAAACCAATGTTTTCATTACACAATAAAATTTTTATCTATCTAATTTATAGCATGATTATTTTTTAACCTAAGTTCATTACCTTAACGTATCTATGTCAAACTGCATTTATTGGGCATTCTGCCAACTCATTTAAAGTCCCCTGCATTGTTTCAAAATCTACTTAATTACTGTATTTGCTAAATGGTGCCTAGTAATTTTAGCATCGTATACAAAAATTGTTCTTATTTTTCATCTCTATCTAAATCAGTAAACGTAATGGAGACTAGAGGTCCCTGCACTCAACTTTCCAGCTACAAAAAGACTATGCCAGTTTATTACTACCTTCTGCATTTCTGTTCTACTTGCATATTTGTTTAGATCTAGCTGACACCTTTTCATTGGTAGCTCAAGATGAGTTACACTGAGGTGTATTAGGTATTTCCCTATCCCCATGGGGCTTACAGTCTAAGGGATCTGTTTACTCCCATTTTAATGTGTGAAAAATGCTTAGTAAATAAGGCCCTAAGCTTGTACCTGAGGCACTGAAGGATGAATTGATTTGCCCAGGGTTACAAGTGTAGGTATAAACTGAGAGGTCAGTTTTAAAAGCATTGCTCGTGCAAAAATGCCCACATACGTGTATATGTGGGCCGCACACAAGCAATGCAGATTTTAAAAAGCTGCGAAATACATGTGTATGTACGTGTGCGAGTGTCTAAAATGAGGGCGGGAAAGGGGCGGGCATCGGCGGAACTTAGGCGTTCCGGGACGGAGCCAACAGTTACGCGCATAACTCTGTATTTTAAAACTGGGCTACGTGCGCGTGTTGGCTTACTATCTGCATAATTTTACTGCTGCTCCAGATGAGGATAAAGACTGTAGATCTTGAATTTTAGGGCTTATAGGATGGGGTGTGAGGGGTCTGGGTCAACTGTGGGGCATGCAGGATGAAGAGCCAGAGGAATTTTGAAGACCTCGATGTTAACTAGGCAAATTGGAAAAACTGGGTTGTCTCTCGTGCAAGCATGTTTTAAAATCCACCTACAAACAAACGTAAAAGTCCTAGGAAAGATACGTGAGATACATTTTCTCGAGCAATCTCTTAAGATTAGGAGCATACTTATGTACAGGAGGTGCGCGCACCATTTAAAATTGCAGCGTATTTCTGCTCGTGCGCCAATAGGCGTATGTACGGGGTGCACGAGCACACGTTTTAAAATTCACCTGTTAGACTGTAAGCCCTCTAGGAATAGGGAAATACCTGCAGTACCTGAATTTAATCTGCTTTGAAGTGCCGAAAAGAGTAATATAAATAAATAAAATATGTGAGAGAAGCAAGATTTAAACCCTGGCATTTCTGGTTCTCAGCCCGCTGCTCTAACCACTAGGCCAGGGATGGCGAACTCCAATCCTCCACAAACAGGCTGGGTTTTCACGTTATCTACAATGAGTATGCATGAGAGAGATCTGCATGCACTGCCTCCATTGTATGCAACTCTTTCTTATGCATATTCATTGTGAATATCCTGAAAACCCGGCCTGTTTGCAGCACTCGGGACTGAAGTTCGCCATCACTGCACTAGGCTATGCCTCTACTACTATGTTTGTCTTTATTATATGCACACCATTGTGTGAATTAGGTTGGTTTCACTTGCTGTAGCTCAACAGTAATTTATTGCTCGCCAAGTGTCAGCATTAAACCTTGGGCAAAAGTCACATAGCACATTTTTGCAAAAGTTTTTCTGTTGTGTGCAGATGTTAAAGAAACATGTTACAAAAATCTGGCAAATATGTTGTAATTTTGAACTTGTAGAATGTGTAGGGGGGAAGTATTATACCATTTCATTTGAATGTTGATTCTACAGTTATTTTCTAGAACTGTGAGAGATTTAAGAAGTTTATTTAACACAATGCTTAAATTTTCTGCTCCAGCAGTTTATAGCACAATGCTCAAACTTTGCTTCTTTCTTTACTGACAGGGATGGTAACTTTGATACAGGCGTGCGGACGCACATGGTTCACGCCAAAGGATGCGGTTATTTTATAACTTATGCACATGGAGTAAAATAAACTGCACATACCTGTGCGCACAATTTTATATGGACATACACAAGTGCATTCAAATGCTTCCTCTGCTACATAAGTGAGGGAATTTTAGAAGGGATGCCATAGGGAGTTTTCCCAGTTCGTTCCCAATTATGCTCTGAATAGAGAGCCCTACGATGGGCAACTTTAACAGTCAGAAGAGGATACCCCTTTTTTAAAACCCTTCTGCCATTAATTTAGCCTGATGTTTAAAATCCTGAGTATTAGAGCACAGACATGTGTTAATTCATGAATTGAATGCTTGTAACTCATCAGATGTGGTCCATACAGAAAATATATCTATATATCTGGACCAAATTTTAATCTTCATGAACCATGCTGACGTGTAAATATAATGTTCCTTAACTCATAAAGCATACATTCGCTAAATTTAGAGCCATACGAGAACCCATAGTTATACCATACGTGTGAAGTTGAACTATTTCTGAAAAGTAAAGTACAATCTTTGCTAATGCTATAACAAAATCAGTTAGTATCCACTGCAGACCAGTACAGATAAAAACTGTTAACAAAACTGCATTAGTGTACAATGCGGTGTACATTAGTGTACAATGCAATAATAGCTCTAAAATGGAAACATTTACAGACACAGTAGGCCTTGCTGGAGGCTTTTCTAAAGATTTATGAATTTTCAGTATGTTATAAATCGCTAGAATCCTAGGATGTTATACAATCCAAAAAAATGTTAAAAAAAAAAAATCTGTGTTTCAGCTTCTTTAATCATTTTCTCTATTAATATGGATGTGCTGGCACAATAAGAAATATATGAATTTCCCTCCTCCAGACAGCTAACTTCCCTTCTTAATCAGTCCTCAGGTCAAAGATCTTTTAAGTTTGAAATTATTTATTGTACAGATAATTTTCCATTACTTACAGTTATTCGCATTCCAAACGCATATGCTTCTAGCAGAGATCTTTGTAGCTGGAGATAGGCAGGAGAAGGGAGATGGAGTTTTTTGGGATTCAGGGTGAGAAGGCAAGGGGTTCTGAAGCTGATTAGTCTTTAGAATTAAAGCAATGAGAAGAGATGTAAAAAAGCTAATTGTATTACAGAGGCTGCAGGTATTTCTAGCTTTGAGGCAGCATGCTTGAGACTGACTAACAGTCTTGGAGGGTGATTACAGGAAATGTCCCCACAAGCTGGGGATAGAGGGTGAGATCCAATGGCAGTGAGCCTAGGATCCATGTGATGCAGGCTGGAGCATGAAGGGCAGTTCCTTGAGCCAATAAGGCACTTAAGAAGACTCAAGTTAGATTGAGAGAGCATGAGACCCTTCCCAATGAGAGAAGCAGGGGGGGGGGGGGGGAGTTTCTCTTAAAGGCAAAACTGCTTTTAAAGGCAAGGCTCGCTTTTATCATGGGTTACAAATAAAGACTGCACTAGACACAGTCAAACTGCAATGTATATACAGGTACCAACATGTACCCACTGCTGGGGACAGAACAATGGATAGTCTTGGTGTGCAATCTTGGTCAAGTAACTTGTAATATTGAAAATCAGCCAACTAACCTTTCATTTCTCGAATGTAATTAATTTGATTTTGTACCACTGTTCCACCACCTTTGTCTGCTGGCTTAATCACCATATTAGAATCTATCGATAATGCTATCAGTGCCTGTCTTGCATCAGAATATACTATGAAAAAGTTTTGCTTTTATGTACCTCGATCTTCTCCAATCTTCATGTACCAAAATTCTAAATGTGAATCTATAAAGGTCTATGGGTCCAGGATGAACCCACCTGGATCATCCTTTGACAAGAGATATATCCACTTGATCTGCTGATTTTTCTGAAAAAAAAAATTGTAAAGTTCTAATGAACCAATTCTACACCAGAGGTTCCCAAACCTGTCCTGGGAAACTGCCAGCCAGTGAGGTTTACAGAATATCCACAAGGAATATGCAGGAAATAAAATTTGCATAGTATGGAGGCAGTGCATGCAAATTTATCTCATGCTTATTTATTGTGGATATCCTGAAAAACTGATTGGCTGGGAGGCCCTCCAGGACAGTTTGGGAACCTCTGGAGCATAGATTCAACACATCTTCTTGTGCAGATGATAATATAATAAAGGACAAATTTATAAGTACAGTAGTATTCTTGTCTGAGAACAAGTAGTTTATTTAACATAGCAGTGCTTCAATTCATGGTAGCATAAAAACTTTAAATTTAGACAGAAAAAGACCATACAGCCTGTCTAGTTTGCTCATCCACACTAATTGCTCAGCTCTACAATCTCTCCCACTGCTTCAGAGATCTTCTGTGCTTGAGCCATGCTTTCTTGAATTCAAATATTGTCCTTGTTTCCTCCACCACAAATAATCGCAAGCTGCATTATTTGACCTAAAGTTAGCTAACTTCCCCCGCGAGCACAGGGATGTTAACACACATCCCAATGCTGCTGGGGCCCTGTCTTAAAGGGGCAGATGGCCCTGAGTAAGCCCCCCATCAAAAGTACTGAAAAACACTGGGAATAGATTCTCTGTGCCCCCCTCCCCCACCACCATCCCTGAAGGTGGCAAAGACCATACTGTGCCATTTTGGGGTTTGGGGGGGAGGGGCTAGTGTCTGGGGCCGAGTTTTTGTGATGAAGAGGGGTTGGGGCCAGGGCCTGGTGCCAGTCTAAAATATTTCTCTAATATTTTGACAATAGGCCACCTCCATGGGGGGGAGGGGGTGGTGTGGAGGGGACAGGAGGTATGTGGAGACCCCTGGGGATTTTGAGTATTTTGTGGGAGGTTTACTAAGGGCTATTGGTTGGCTCCTTTAAGCAATAGTGGTCTCACAGTCCTGGGATTGCCATCGCGCATCATATGAGGACATTTACCACCGTGGTATTTTTTCTCCCATGGTATATAACCATGAGAAAAATAACAACAGAATTGCAAAGTAGCAGGGCCAATTACTACAGTTTTGTGACCTGCATTATTATTTCCCTGGGGAAAAATACCAAGGCTTAGTGTCTGAGCCCCTAGACAAGCCTTCTGGTTGTACATTGGTTTCCTGTTCAAATAATATACATCTTACCTTTCCATCAAGTATGACTCTGCGTTGCTGAGAGGAAATTATTGACTTTGTACTAGTTACATACCCATCTGTCACTTTTTATCATCTTCATTTCCTGCCATCTTAGTTGTGGCATTGAAAGCTTTGTTAAAGCAGCAGAAGAATAGCAAAAATGTTTTTAGAAAAACACAATTTAAACACATTATTTTGATACTGATTTTATTCATTTATTTTGGAGAGATTATCTTTTGAAAAGTCTTGTAAACTCCTCCAAGGTAGCAATCACTACCATTCTGAAACTAAAAAAAATAGTGGCTTTGTGGTGGCCATCCGAACTCTATGCAGATATCACATTGATGCAAATGAAGCATGAGTATGTCTTCAACAAGTTGAACATGGGGTTCGTAAGATTTTTAAAAACAGCAAATTTGGCATAATAAAAACTGTGCATCTTTTATTTCAATCAACATGAAACTATAAGAAGTAAAAAGTTAAAGGAAAGAAAAAAAGAATTTGATTCCAAGAGAAAGAAATAGGTCAATAAATAATTATATCAGTATGTTGGGGACACTATTGCTGATACTAGGGAGGGTAACTTTCAAAGGTAAAACAGTGAACATGCAATTTTACAAAATTGCCAATCCCATATGCGCGTAAAAGTATGTACACAGAGCTGCTATGAATAGTGAGAGGCATTCCCAGGGTTGAGGCAGGGGAAGGATTTGAGCTTACCCTCATGCATCTGAATTTTCAAAAGTATGACGGTAACTTTCAAAGCAGTGCGTTGGGCGCACGTGTGTACACGTTTGTTGTCCCGCGCCCAGGGACGCAGCCAAATTTATATCATACGCGCATATATTGTAGCGATTGTAAAACCCCTACTTAAAAAACCCTCGTTAGACCCCAAAGACCCTTCCAACTTCCACCCGATCTCAAACTTGCCCTTCATCTCCAAGATCATGGAAAAGATTGTGAACATCCAACTTACTGAATACATTGAAAACAACAATTTATTGCATCCTGCCCAATTTGGCTTCCTCAAATCCCTCAACACCGAAACACTCCTGCTCTCCCTCACTGACCACATACTCAGAGGCATGGACCAGGGCAACTGCTACCTCCTTGCCCTTCTCGACATCTCAGCCGCCTTTGATACCATTAATCACAACTACCTCATCAACCGTTTGACCGAAATAGGTATCTCTGGCCTAGCCCTGCTATGGTTCAAATCCTACCTATCAAACAGAAAATTCTCCGTCAAAATAGGAAATGCCAATTCCGCACTCTACCCTCTGTCCCAAGGCGTTCCCCAAGGCTCTTCTCTCTCCTCCACCTTATTCAATATTTACCTTACACCCCTCTGTCAACTTCTCACAGACCTTGGCCTCAAATTCTACCTCTACGCAGATGATGTGCAAATCCTCATCCCCATTCACAATTCTCTCACCGATGCCCTTGCCTTTTGGGACACTTGTCTTGCCACCATAAATGATTTACTCACTAACATCAACCTTGCCTTAAACTCATCCAAAACGGAGCTGCTCCTTCTATCTCAGCACCAACCCCCTAAACCCCCGATCTCCAACGATCCAGCTTTCAACACCATATCATCCCAACTCTGTGTAAGAGACCTTGGGGTAATTCTAGACCAACAACTCAATCTAAAAAACCAGATCAATTCCATCCTCAAAGAAGGTTTCTTCAAGCTCAATGTTATAAAGAAACTTAAACCTCTCCTCCACTATCAGGATTTCCGCACTGTCATCCAAGCTACTCTTTCCTCAAAGCTAGACTACTGCAATGCCCTCCTCCTCGGACTACCCACCTCCACTACGAAACCCCTACAAATGTTCCAAAACGCCATCGCCAGGATTATCGCTAACTCATGGAAATCTGATCACATCACTCCTATACTGAAAGACCTTCACTGGCTCCCCATAGCATCCCGCATCCTCTTTAAAACCCTTACCATAATTCACAAATCCATATACTCCCACAACTCTAACTGGCTTGATGAACCGTTTTGCCCCACACGCTCTGACAGACCCATGCGCTATGTCAACAAAGGCACACTATCAATACCACCCATCAAAAAAGCCCACCTATCCGCCACAAGGGACCGTGCACTCTCCATTGCAGGCCCCAAGCAATGGAACTCCCTCCCGACCGTTCAAAAAAAAACTAAAGACTTGGCTCTTCCGACAGGCCTACCCAGAATAACTGTCTCCATCTTCTACCTCTCCTCTAACCTTATGAACAATTTCACATAAGTAGTACTTAAACTGTATATAATCTCTTGTTTTTAGCCTTCCAGTTACCGTTCAAAGTTGATGTTTTTCTCTTTCTCTCCATACTTTCTGCACTTGTATTTACGCGCCCTGTATCTACCCTGCCCTGTTAATTGTATTTTCAGTCTGTTAGTTACGATGCAAACCGGTATGATGTTTGCATACTAATGCCGGTATATAAATAAATATATATATATATATATATATATATATATAAAATAGCCTGACCGCGCGCATGTGCGCTCAGTTTTAAGTGGGCACACGCCTATGCTGCAAAACTGCTTCTACCACATGCGGGATTTTAAAAGGCATGCGTGCTGACACAATTGCCAGTTTTCCCAGTTTGCCCAGTTAAGGGATAGGACTTCCAAACCCCTCCTAGTTTAATAGCCTATCTTCCCCCCTGTTAGCCCCAACCTTTAAAACCCCGTTGATTGGCCTAGATTTTTATGCTTTATAAATTAAATGTCATCCATAGCAGAAGTAAACTTAAGTGGCAGGAGACCCTGGCTTGCACCAGTGCACGTAAGTATTTACATGCAAATTTCATGTTAAAATCCCAGAACACTCACGTGCGCTGCCCCGTTTTGGAAACTTTTCATTTGTGTGTACAGTGGTATGTATTCGCGTATTCCGCTGACTTTCAAAATCCATGCCGGCCCAAAATATTTGCACATCACCCAATTGATGCACACGTCAGACTTTTAAAATTCACCTTTATTTGCATAATTTTTCTCTTAAAACCTATCTGCAAAAAATAACCGGGTTTAACTGTGTGCGGGTAGTTTTTCTTGGGTAATTCTCAAACGGAAAGAACTTGCATACGTTCCCTTTGAAACTAAGGGGTAGATTTTAAAAGGTACGCGCACACGTGGATGCACCGATTTTATAATCCGCATTCGCGGGGGGGGGGGGGGGGTAGGTTTAGTAAGTTAAACGCAGCGACGCTATCGAGCCTTCACCCGTTCCCTCGCAGTCTGCTCCAATTAAGGAGGGGACTGGGAGGGAACTTCCCTACCCCGCTACCCATGCTCCCTCCCTCTTCCCCTCTCCTCTTCACCCCCTAAACCCTTTGATAGAACTTAGGTTTATTTTGTTTTTTTGCTTACTGCTCCGTTGGAGGAGAAGCAACTTGCGCATGCCAGCTGACTGCCGACACGCACTTCCCCGGGACAGCAGCTAATGGCCGCTGTCTCTGCCGGCCCCTGCCCTACCCTCCTCGTCCAGACCACGCCCCCTGACCCACCCCCTTTTCATGGTCTGGCCACACGCGTAAATGGCGATATTTGTGCGCGTGGCCGATTTAAAATTCAGCCGTAAGTATAAAGTCTGCCGGTCCCATTGCAGGCAGTTTTAAAATGACCCCTATAGTGTCCTTGATGTGCATACATCTTTGGGTGGAAAAGATAGCCAGGGCAAGTTACTTCAAAAACTTCGTTTAAAATGCATGTGTTTCATCTCAGAGCTCTTGAATTTACTAGTCGGAGAGAAGAACAAACCTCTTCAGACTACAATTGTTCATAATCCATCTTGCTAGTGTTAAAGATGCTAATTTGTGTG
The DNA here is from genome assembly GCF_901001135.1 of Rhinatrema bivittatum. Taxonomy (NCBI): domain Eukaryota; kingdom Metazoa; phylum Chordata; class Amphibia; order Gymnophiona; family Rhinatrematidae; genus Rhinatrema; species Rhinatrema bivittatum. The sequence goes on along the minus strand of NC_042615.1, from coordinate 703,413,607 downwards.
AAATGAAGTAGAATTTCTTGCAAACCTGGGATTAGTCTTGGACTGCATTGTTAACTCAGCCAATTGTAACAGGTGATTTAATCTATTGAAAGCTGGTGTAATGGCATTAAAGGACTTTTATAGTTCAACATCTTTTTATTTATTCTAATGAAGTTTGTGTAAATTGTACTGTTGGTGCAGGTTATGCTAATGGAGATAGATTAATATAATTGCAAATCAAACCCCTTAGGCATATGATGTCTTTTTTTTTTTTTTTTAATTTTGGGTACTCAAACCAGCACTCTCTTTTGCTCGAACCAGGTTCAAAAAACATTCAGTCACTAAATTGTGTGTCATGCTGCTGACATACATTAATGAAGGTTGCTTTTGCTTTTGAGCTGTGTTCCTGGTGCGATATCCTTACAGCATGACGCAATTAGAGTAGACTAGAAGGAAATCTGTTTAGAATTCAAGATGTACAGCTAAGACTGTGAGTAATTGCACTAGCAGATATTTTGTGTCTTTTATTTCATGATATTACAGCCCTTTCCAGTGAGTTGGACCCTTGTACATTAATCTCAACCATGACAATAGTTTCAGCACAGTGTAAACTACGACTATGCTAAGAAAAAGCGATGATGCTTCTTATTCAGTCTTTGAATTCTAGTTATCTTAAATGACAGGAGCTGGATTCAGGCTTTTTAGCTGACTGATCTGTAGTGAATTGTCTATTTGAGCCCATTTTTAGAATATATCATGACTCATGTTCTATATCTTGTGTACAAATTTCTAAATTATTCTGCTTTCATTCTTACATGCATCACAATTATATCTATCACATTTGAATTTAGTCAATTTAGTGTCATTTTATTTGACCACCTTTAACTGGGGCAGTAATACATTCTCTTTGGTGACAGCACCTATTAATTAACACATAATGATCTGACCCTGATAATTATTTTCTGAGGCTATTGGGTGGCCTTTTAATGTACTGATGGTAGTTATTATTACTCTTCTTTGAGAGGAACAAAGAACAAATCTGCTCTCTTTTGGCATCAGGTGATTGCCTATAGGCCTTGTTAAATTACAAAATAAACAAATTGCAAGTAAAATGTCTCATTTCTCTCTACCTTGAGGTATTTACATATGATTATTTTATACTTATTTTCTCTCTCTGTATATATGTTTGCTCATATATTTTTATTGGAATGTTTAATTCTCCTACTGTGCAAATAAAGGGTCTGAGGAGTGCAGGCACTTTATTGAATTTTTTTCAGCATTTGATGTGAGGTGTGAAATAGGTTGGAGGCATCAGATTAGCAGAGCTCTCTCAGAATCAATTTGGAGTGCTGGCAGCTAAGTTATGTTTTTAATTTGTCTAACTGGTTACCATTGATATCTGCATTAGACAGAGGATAGCTGGTTTAAAAGTGGATTTTACGGCCTTTTTTTTCTTGTTGGCTCCATCCAAGTGCCTGTTTTAGTGGTTTGGTGTGTGTCTTAGGTGCGGAGAGCTTGCCCCTACTGTGCAAAATAAGGGCCTTAGAGAAGGATGCAGCCTGAGGCGCTACCATTCTCTTCCGCCTTCTGCTAACTGCTTAGCAGCAGTGAACGGTGCTGACAGTGGAATGGGGCAAAATGATGGTGAGTATGGCCTTGGTCTAAAATATTTAGCCCCTATGAGCCACATCAGCAGGGGGAGGACTGTTTCCGGAAGAGGTCAGATTGTAATGTTTTGGGGTTGTTTTTTTTTTTTTGGGGGGGGGGGGTTTGTATGTTTTTGTAATTTAAACTGATAGGACCCAATTTTCATATCATGTCATTGCTAGGCCTAATAAGGTGCCTATGTCAAATAACCTGGTTGCAAGTCTCTCACTTATCCCCCTCATTCCTCCTGATCTTCTGTAACTCTGACCACTCAGTTCTCCTGCTGCTGGAACAGTTTTACTGCTGGTACTTCTAAGGAAGCTCAAAATCATGTCATATAATTCCATAACTTATGTATTGTTGGACAAAATCAGAGGCACAGGGTAGTGAGTTGAATTGTAAGTTGCGTAATAAATATATTTACAGAAAAATCTATTTTGTCGCTATGGCTTTATTAGTCAGTTAACTTAATTCCTACCAGAGTTGTACGGATTTGCACACACAGCACTGCTGTCAGTTTGTCATCATTTAAAACATAATTAGTCATTTCCTGTTACATTTTAACCCCTGATAATTTGTCATCTTAGGGAGCTGGGGCTCAGTGTACTCCTGGATTCAACTACCAGCCATAACTGCTGCAGCTTGAAGGAGGAAGTGGGGAGAGTCTGATGATCATCTCTGCCAGGCGTTGCAGAGCTTCTTTCTCCCCGCTGCCTTCCTGCCTGTGGGGGCTCAGCAGAAGCAGGGTGCTGCATATTATAGAAACATTGATGTTTTGGTGTGGAACTGCTCCCACCGAGATGTTTGAATTGTTGTTGAAGATTTTCTGTTAACCTTTGGACACGGGGGTTGGCCTATCCATAGTTTCCATTAAACAGCGGCCTTGCAGCAATCTGCCTCTCTATGAGTTCTTGATTAGGCCTGAGCACAAACTGGCCTAATCCTGGTATGGTGTCTGGAGTTTTTTCTCTATTTGTTTTTTTCCATTTTTTTGTGCAACCAGTAGAGGCCAAGACACCAAAACTTGAATGCCCCTCTCTGCCTTTTTTGTGATCATGTGGCAGCTATTGGTGCACCGACCCTGTGGAAGGAAGAAGTCCTGTGTGTAATAGAAAATGCCTAACTGCAAGCTTCCAGAACCCCCTGGACTTTTCCAGTCTAGACAGAGGTCCTGAATGAACACACACTACTAGGTACCAGACAGCCACAAAACTTTCCGAGGAATCAAGGTGAAGAAGTCGAGACCAGTAAATGAATTCAAAAGGGCATGGGACAGAAACTGCGGATCTGTAAAGGTTCAGGGTTGGAAATGAAGAAAGTGGGTGGTGTAACTTTTCTGCCTAGGGGTATCCTTCATGGAGCGACAGTTACTACCCTTAACTGATCGTATGGGGGTAACCTGCATGGAGCAGCAGTTACCCCTTACAATCAGTTAAGGGTAGTAACCTGCATGGAGTGACAGTTACTACCCTTAACTGATCATATGGGGGTAACCTGCATAGAGCAGCAGTTACTACCCTTAACTAATTGTATGGGGGTAACCTGCACAGAGTAGCAGTTATTTCCCTTAACTGATCGTATGGGGGTAACCTGCACAGAGTAGCAGTTATTTCCCTTAACTGATTGTATGGGGGTATCCTGCACGGAGCGGCAGTTTCTACCCTTAACTGATTGTATGTGGGTATCCTGCACGGAGCGGCAGTTTCTACCCTTAACTGATTGTATGGGGGTATCTTGCACGGAGCGGCAGTTTCTACTCTTAACTGATCGTATGGGGGTATCCTGCACGGAGCGGCAGTTTCTACCTTTAACTGATCTATGGGGGTATCCTGCATGGAGCGGCAGTTTCTACCCTTAACTGATCGTATGGGGTATCCTGCACGGAGCGGCAGTTTCTACCCTTAACTGATCGTATGGGGGTATCTTGCACGGAGCGGCAGTTTCTACCCTTAACTGATCCTATGGGGGTATCCTGCACGGAGCAGCAGTTTCTACCCTTAATGAATTGTATGGGGGTAACCTGCACGGAGCGGCAGTTACTACCCTTAACTGATCGTATGGGGCAGCAGTTACTACCATAAGCAAATTGCTGGGAAGATTGGATGGACTATTTGGTCTTTATCTACCATCATTAGTATGTTACTATGGATAATACAGTTCAGTTCTCTGATTTCTGCCACGGAGCCAGAAGCTCTCCCTCCCCTCATTTCTCTGCCCCTTTTCTTACCTCCCTCCCATCCCTTTCCTACTCTTCTGGCAGCCAGTGTCATGGAGCAGAATTTTCTCTGTGCCCTCTGATTTTTTTTCCAGCATGCACAAACCAGATCCTCACAGCAGTGTGTCTCTTCTAGCCAGTGGTATGGCCACTTCCCACTTTTGGCCATGCCGGCAATATTCTTTTTCTGTAGCCTACTTAAATTATCTTTTAGCTGGAAAACTACTTCCTGCTTCCGTCCTGCATGTTGGAGGACTGATATCAGAAGATCATGTTCCAGCACAGGTAGCACGGAGTTAATGCCCCCACCCCGCACCCCATCTGGCCACGTAAGGGAAAGGGCTGGACTGCACGAAATACTAGATAGGATGTAACCTGTGCTAGTGAGAAGAGTCTCAATCTTTCTCCCTGCCTATTGTGCTGGTTATACTCCAGCACAATCACTTGTAAAGAACTATGTAAGTGTATATATAATGTTTGGTTTTCATCCCAGTTTCCCAAGAAAAGAATCTTTGCTGGTAAAGAAGACCTCTGTTTAAAATTAAGTGTTTCTCCTGGAGGCATGAGAATCCAGTTCTGACCCTGAGTAAGCAGGAACTGGTACTAGACAAAGGATAAAAAAAAAATCCATTGCTTTACACTACTAATACTCTGCCAATGACCCGGTGCCTTTCATTTGTACTGTACTTCAGCTGCTGTGGCTGCAAAAATTGTGCTGGCGGCCCTGTTTGAGAAGTGCTATCATAGATATTAAGGTTGTTCAGAGAGGTTCAGGCAGCTTCACTGACAGTTCTGCTCAATCACGTTTTGGGCAAAGGCGTAGCACCAGAGGACTGGAAAAGGACAGATGTGATCATAAAAGTGGATATAAAAGGAGGTTGGCAACTATAGACCAGGTAGTTTGACTTCAGTGGTAGGTGAATTAAAGTGACTGCTAGTAAAGGAAAGAATAGCAAAGTATGTTGAATGTAGTGGGTTGCAGGATCTAAGGCATCTAGGTTTGTGAGAGGGACATCTTCAAATAAATTTGATCAATTTCTTGTTTGTGATGTACAACCAGCTTATTAAATTGAGGTGAGCACTGCATGTGGTATACTTGAATTTTAGTAAGATTTTTGGTATTGTCCCGCTTAAGCTCATAAATTGAGCAGTTTTAGAGTAGCCGCCAATGTGAACGTCTGGGTTAGAAACTGGTTGACTGGAGGTAACTGGTAAATGACGTTCATTCCAAGGAAAGAGGGATTATCAATGGAGTCCACATGGATCTGTCCTGGGGCCAGTTCTGTTGACTATTTTCATAAGTAGTATTGTAGAGGGGGCTAATGGAAAATACTTGTTTTCAGTAAATGATGCAAAGATCTGCTAGAGAATGATCTAAGAACGCTTGAAAAGTGTCTTCAAGCTATATGTTTAGTAATTAAGAGTCAATGCAAAACAGTGCAGTCATGCTTTGAGTGCAGACTTCCAAGAGAATAGCACACAGTGCACCAAACAAAAGAGAGAGCTTTGCGTGATTTTTTGTTTTTTTCAAAGATAATCTCAAGATTGCAAAACAGTATAACCATGGCACTGACCAAACCCAGAGGAATGCCATTGAGACCTTATCTATGCTATGGTGTCCAATTTTGGAGGCTATGGCTCCAAAGGGACATTGACAAAGTAGGTGGAGTCCAGAAAAGTTATCAAGCACCAAAAGCCATAGGAAATGATACATAAAGACCTCAAAATGTAGGATATGATAGGCATTCAAATATGTCAAAGGTATAAATTATGCACATGAAGCAAACATTTTTCATTAGAAAGGCCATTCTAGAACAAAAGACCATGGTATGAGTCTCAAAGATGAAAGGCTCAGGAGTAACAAAACATATTTCTTCATATAAAGGATAATGAATGCATGCACCACCTCAGAGATGGTGGAGTCAAAAACTAATATAATTCTAGCATAAAGGATTCTTAGTTGTGAAGAAGTGAAGAGAAACCCAGAGAGCAACAGAAGTCTGTGGCATTGGATCAGGAAGTAAATTAGGCAAACTAGATGAATCTCAGTCCTTTTCTGGTGTCATATTCTTTCTGTGTTTCTGTGATCTCACAAATCTTTGAGGTTTGGTTTCAGATAAATCTGGAACTTTCTGTTGCTAATAGTAAGACATCTGGAGCTTAAACCTAGGACCATCTTTGGACCCCTTTTCCTTTTAGTAATATTTATAGATCCTGAGCTTTCATTGCTCGTGAAACTCTTCATCTATTTGGGGAGAGATTTGCACAACAAATATGCAGAAATAATTTATTGTGAAGGATGAATTGGCATATTAACACGTGTGGTTTTATAGAACAAATTCTACAACTGTATATTTTTTTATCTGTTGGTACATAATTGTCCTTTATGTGGTTTGACATATAGAAGTCCATATTCAGCTGCTCTGTGGCTCTCCTAAACTTATCTGGGTAACTGGCGATGCTGTAGATTCTGCAGCAGGGCAGCACCTCTGAATATTTATTTATTTATTTATTTAATATCTTTTATATACCGACGAACGTTGGGAACATCTCATCGGTTTACAGAGAACAGAACTTAGCAACAGGCTTTACATTTGTCACATGATTATAATAGGAATAGTAGAAATAACAATAATAACAAAAACAATAACATACGAATAATATGGAAGTTATACAAGTAATAATTAACTAAGTGGGATACATGATAGTGGTTAGTCAGAAGAGGGGCAGGTAGATTCTGCTAGATATGATTGATATCAACATTTGTAGGAGGAATAAATTTGTATATACAATGGTTGTCGAGGAAAATATACACGTTTGTGAGTAAAAATGTTCTTTTTTACAGTAAGCTGTCTTGATAAATTTGCTTTCCGGGAAGCATAGTAGAAAGCTAATTGTTAGGCAAGATGGAAAGGGGTGGTTAGGGGGTGGGAAGGAAAAAGGGGTGGGGGGGGAGGAGGGAGGAGGGAGGTTAGGAGTTAGGGAGGGGGGGGGGCTAGTGAATGTGTGAATGTTAGGTGTATGAGTGTCTAAAGAATATACCCAGCTATCTTAAAATTAGCTGGATAAGTTTATCCAGCAAACTTTAAGACAGTCCTGTGGCCCAAACAGAGCTAGCTGGATACATTAACTGGAAAACTCAGAATATCTGAATTAGCTGGATAACTTACCTGGCTATCTCACCTCCTTCCCATTATGCCCATTCCCCACCTGTCTTGTCCAGGTAAATTCTTAGCCTGATCGGTGACTTATCTGGCTAAGTTGCAACTGCTGATCCTAGCCGGATATTCAGCAGTGCCACTTATCCGGCTAAGTGGCATTTTGAATATCAGTCTCTTAGCTGCTTACCAATTCTGGCTGAAAATAAAAACATATACAATGAAATAAACAGTTCCTCTAAGAAATCAAGTTGGATCTTCACCTATTTTGAGTACTTATTCTTCCATTTGAAATTCCTATATTATTGTCTATATCCTTTGATAAGAATTATTACAGTTGCAGTAATTTACACAGTAATGGTATGAAGTTATTAATTTTTTTTCAGGCAAAATGTATTTTTAAACTCTTGGAAAATCAAAAATGTGTGGGCAAATTTCACCAAATTTTGTCTATGGATAGAAGGTTAGTCATCTTTCTTTTGCATTTTCCTTAGGTTAAAAAGTTAGAAGAATAACTTAAGCACTCCCTAACTTACTATTTTCAGATTATAATTTCTCTATGTACATGTGTGCTAGAAAATGCAGTGTTTGACTCAATCAAAACAAATCTTCAGTTGATATTAATTGACAGTAGAAGCTACCAGTCCTCTGAAAATTGGGATAGAAGTCTAGTCTGTCCTCACAGGTTCAGATTATTGAGAGAGTGTCCGAGAGAACCCATGTGAATTAACCGTGGAGGGGAAAGAAGGTACAAGAGTTGATGAGTTTCATTTCATTCTTCATTTGTATTAATGCCTGCTACCATAATATTTGTTGCTTATTTTTGAATAGATGAAACTGAGGGGGCTTTCTGGTTGATTGATAGCATATTCTTCTTGGACATGTATGTTTATCAGTTAGAATCTTGTTAGTCACCCAGGGATGGAATTGACCCATTGGTCAAAGCAGCTGTCAGCTGGTTTTTAAACAGCAGTCATCTAAACGAGGCACAATTTTTCATACTTCATTTGTTTAGGTGCTTTTTCAGTTGTTTCGGTAGGTATACGGATTTGAGCAGCTTCAGTATCCATCACGTTCTGTATACTTTAAAATTCCATTTTGGAGAATTGTTATATTACAGTAAGTGACACAAACAAATAACCATTGCTTTTGAAAGCTGAGACTCCTAATGTTCCAATATGACATATGCACCTGTGAAAAATAGGCCCATAGAAATCATGTAATGAAAGATCATAAATTTTATATTCTAAGGCTTAGACCTTTTGGCTGCAATTTGTAAAACATTATCATATAACGATAAAATAAATTGCCATATGTGTTGCATAAAGAATGATAATAGCTCCTAGAAGAGACTTTCAGAGATCATATTGCCCTCAGCCTTTTGACAGCATAATTTTCCCTAATTTGGGGTTAATATTTTCCATTCTGTAATCTTAAATTGGTAGCACCAGTTTTCATTGAGTCAGAAAATGATAGTACCTAACATAAAATGAAATGTTCAGTAAAGTGTTCAGCACTTCTCTTAGCAGGCAAGAACTCCCATGGTAGGATCAAGAGACTTCCTTTTCCTGCATTGTTTTTAGAATAGTGTCATAAATTGAATATATATATATATATATACTTCCACATATCACTCATAATGGCCCCTTGAGAAGGATTAGTGATCTATAAAAAGACATTTTGCTGCACATCACCATTACGTGCCATGTGGTGCTCCTCTTCCCAAAGTAAATGTGTCAAAAGAAATAGAATAATTGAAAAGTAGCACCAGCCACGGTGACAATCAGCTATTTAAAAGTCCTGGTGGCTGATGTGGACAATAAAAGGTTGTGTTAGAAAAACTCAAAATCAGATAAAAAATAGTATATTTAGTTTGATATCATTGATTCTGGTAGATTTATATATTTGAGTGCCTTCCTTGTTTGATGGTGGTTCATTTTTCCCACTATCATTTTCTCTAGAAGGAGGAGCTGAACAACAAACAGAAGTAAATTTTTCTGGCTTGAATTCAATTGCTTTTAACTTTTGATGAAAGATAGTTTTTTTTCTTCTTTTTTTTTTTTGCTTTTATTTTTGAAAAAGGGATATTTTGCATTGATTTTTTTTTTGTTGGGTATTATTACTGCTTAGTTTTAGAAAGGAATAGTTGAAGGGAAAGAGCTTCCTTCCTCACCCCCCAACTCCCACCCACTTCTACCTTCCATTCTAACTTTAGAGACTAAACCACTAATTAGGGGATTGGACTACATAGAATAACTTGACATTGGTTGGCAGAGAAACACAAGGAAATTTAGATAAATTGAGTCATTTTAGAAATCAGAACTCTTCAGTAAAGTTCAGGGTGAATCCTTCAGATAATTATTTTTAGTTATTCTGATCTTTAGTAGCTAAGGAAACAGGATTTAGCATAGAATATACTTAATAGATACAAAAACAGATTTTCTAAACTAAAAAGGGCTTTTATAAAATTGTGTATAACCATATCTAATAGGATTTTAGACTATATGGGGATAATTTTGAAAAGGATTTACATGCTTAAAACTGGGTTTGCATATGTAAATGCACTTTTATACATGTAAGTGGACGTTTGAAAATTGCTGCAATATATGCCATCAAATTGTTAAAATCACCCCCTAAGTGTGCAATTTACTCTAACCAAAATTATAAGAAATAGGTATCTTAGAAATCATAGGTAAACAAATTAAGATCATAGATTAGGATGAATTATTAGTCATCAGTTCAAGATGGTACTGCTTTGTACCAGAAAGGGGAGGGATAGCAAGGTATTTAGGTCATTTTGTGTCTTCTGCGAATAATACAAATTAAGTACATTTCTTGTGAGCTTGATTGGTAGCAACACATTTGATTTTTGTGGTAATAATTTCTAGTTGCTATGGTTTACTTTTAGATGCTTAGCAACAAAGGTCTACAAAGGGAGCAACACAAAAGTACATATCTCATAAATTTATAAATATATTTTGTAGTCTCAAAGATTAAGACGAAGCACTTCAATCATCCAAACATCAAGTAAGCAAACAAGCAAACAGGACCACAAGCAGAGATTCTAAGTGTAGAGGTGGAAGTTAGATTCCACAGGCTAGCAAATTATACTTGCAGGACAGTTGAGGAAAAAGCAGAGACTTGGGTAGGTCTTTCTCATTCCTTTCAACAGAGACCAGAAGCTTCAAACAGAAGGATGATCAGAAAACATTGTATCACCAAAGCTTTTTGCACTATTTTTACTTCTACTGCTGTCCAGACAGATGTCCTGATCCACAGTGAAGCACCGGTTTAGTTTGAAAGATGTCTGCAGATCGACTCGCTCAGAAAACAAGTGGCAGAATTCAGAAAGGATGAGGCAAGACTGGGAAGCATCCGGGAGAATGAGGACTACATCGATATTCTTATTGAGGTGTCAAAGATGGAATACTCAAGCAGAGGAGAAGATGAAACTGGACCACAAAATTTCAGCTACTGGACCCTACATCATAACTCTGATTTCCCTCAAGCTGAAGAACCAATATGCAGCCCTGGAAGAAGAGAAGAAACCATGCCAAGATGAGGAAGAACCAAACATGCAAACTCCAAAGCTGCGGGCTCAATAACCACTGCACCTAGGAAGCAGAGGGTAGTGGTGGTTTGTGATTCACTTTTGAGGAGCATGGAGTGGAGATCCATCTGCTGACCAGACATGTTGTCTTCAGAGGTGTGCTTTCTACCAGGTGCTAAAATCCAAGACGATATGACTTGGATTGACTGATGTCCAGTGCTGCTCATCCATGTTGGCACAAATGATATTGCTCAGTACTACACAAATCATATCAACATTCGTGGCTCTTGGAAAGATGTGGTAGCAGATGGTTGCATAGGTGGTATTCTCCATCCTCACAGTCAAGGATAAAAGGCCCAGGCAAGGAAGTTTGTATTCTGGAGGTGAATGAAAGGCTGCATATGAGAATGTTTCAGCTTCTTGGTCAGTGAAATAATAATTCAAGGATTGCTGAACAGAGATGGTGTCCACCTGTTGAAGAAAGGGTTCAGCATCTTCTAATACAGACTGGCAAGCTTACTGAGGAGGACTTTAAACTAGGCTCATCAAGAATGAGTGAACAAAACCCTAAGGTAAGTAAAACAAATATTTGTATAAAAATAAAAATGGGAAAAAGGGCAATTTCTGTAAAGCCATGTACACTATTGCTCATAGTATGGGAAATAAAGTACCAGATCTAGAGGCAGTATTGGGAGAAACTGATTTGGATGTAGTGGCTGAGACAGAGACATGGTTCATTGAAAACCTCAACTAGGATATAGTTATATTAGACTATAGTCTATTCAGGAAGGACTGGTTACCAAGGAAGGGAGGATGCATGGCACCAGGGGCAGCTCAAGGCAATGTGCTGCCTGAGGTAGGGACCACATGCCACTACTCCCCCACCCCCTGTGCTGCCCCCCAAAATTTAAATAAAATAACCCCCCCCAAGGCTCACAAAAACCCATGGTAGTCCAGTGGGGGGCCCATGAGCGATCTGCCACTCCCAGGCCATTCGCTGCCACTAACCAAAATGGCACCAGTCATCCATTGCCCCTACCATGTGACAGGGGCTGGCCAATGGCACCAGTATTCTCTGTCACATGGTAAGGGCTAAAGGCTACCAGTGCCATTTTGGTTAGTGGCAGCCGACAGCTCTGGAGCAGCAGATTGCTCCCAGGCCCCACCAGACCACCTAGTATTTTTGTGAGTCTTGGGGGGGTTGGGAGGGAGGCGTGATGGAGGGAGGCAGGGTGAGGTGGGGGCTGGGCAGAATTTTGAAGGGGCATTTTTTGTTGTTTCAAAATTCTGCCGCCTGAAGCAGCCACCTTTACCCTACCTTGTTATAGAACTAACATTTTTGATAGTAAAGTAAATAAAGGAAAGAGGAAAAGAGGTCATTATGGTTTTCTAAAAAACTGAAAAGGTAAGGGAGAAAACTTAGTGTTCATAAACTACAAGAACTCACAGAAAGAGGAAGACAAGTTGTCAGTATGTGTAAAAGCTAAGAGAAGCTTGGAAAGCATAGAAAGATTCAAATGGAAGCAAAAATAAATACGGTAAAAAGAGGAGGGGCAAGACATTTGGGGGGGTTTTGTTGTTTTGGGGGTTTTTTTTTTAGATATCTTAGTGATAGAAGGAATTACAAAAGTGGCATTGTGAGTCTCAAGATGTGAAAGGGAAGAACATATTGAGGCTGATGAGGAAAAATAAATATTTACAATATATTTCTGTTCAGTGTTCAATGTGGAAGGGCTAGAAGGACCACATGAAATGAACACGGACGTGAGATAAACCTTAGTCGATTTTCAGAAAAGTGTTTGTGAAGTGCTAATTAAACTTAAAGTGGGGCCGGATGGGATACATCTGAGGGTACTAAGAGAACTTAAAGAAGTTCTGGCAGCTTCTCTGGCTGATTTTTCAATGTATCTTTAGGGTCAGGAGTAGTTCTGGAGGACTGGAGATGAGCAAATATGGTTCCTGTTCATAAAAGTAGAAATAAGGAGACTAAGGCCAAATAGTCCGTAGACCTCTGTGATGAATAAAATAGAATCTCTGCTAAAACAGAGGATAGTGCAGATTCAGGAATCAAATGGATTACAAAATCCAAAGCAACATGGTTTTACGAGAGATAGACTTTATCAAATGAATCTGATCACATTTCTTTGATTGGGTGACCAAAGAATTGGATCAAGAGAGCACACAAGATATACTTGGATTTCAATAAGGCCTTTGACATGGCTCTGCATAAGTGGTTTATAAATAAATTGAGTGCCCTTCGAATGGGCACTACAGTGACTGAGTGGGAGGCGACAAAGGGTAGTGGTAAATGAGTTCTCTCCGAGGTGGGTGGGGGGGGGGGGTCATTACTAGCTGTGTGCCTCAGGGATCAATCATTGGACTGGGTCTTTTCAACATTTTCATGAGCAATATTGTTGAAGGCTTGTAGAGAAAGATTTGTCCGTGAATGACACCAATACCTGCAATAGGGTAGATAGCCAGGAAGGTGTGGAAAATATGAGATGAGATCTGTCAAAGCTTAAGGAATGGTCTAGGTTCTGGCAGTTAAGATTTAGTGCTTAAAAATACAAAGTTATGCATTTAAAATGCAAAAACCCAAGGAAGAGGGTTAATCTATTGGAGTGAAGTTCTTCTAAGCATGAAAGAAGAGCAGTATTTGGCTGTATTTGATGATCTTAAGGTGGCTTCAGGTGTATAAAGTGACTGTAAAAGCCAAAAAACATGTTTGCATAGGGAGAAGAATGGTCAGCAGAAAAAGGGAAGAGATATTGCTCCTGTATTGGTCCCTGGTTTTACCTCATTTGGGATCCTATGTACAGTTCTGGATACCATACCTTCAAAAGGATATACAGTTATGCTCATAAGTGTACATATCCCTGGCAGAATTTGTAAGATGTGTATCACGTCTGTTATTTTAATGTATTTCAAATTAAGCTAGTATGCATCACAGAATAGCACACGCATTAAACAAACCATAGCAATAAAGGAAATAATAAAATGGTCTTGTTCAGAAGTTTGCATACCCTTAGTTCTTAATATTACGTATTGCCCGCCCCCCCCCCCCCCCCCCCTTTTGCCTCAATGATGGCTTGCAGTCTTTTCTGATAGTTGTGAATGAGGCCCTTTATTTTCTCATACGGTAAAGCTGACCATTCCTCTTGGCAAAAAGTCAGATTCTTTGGTTATCTAGCTTGAACTGCATGTTTGAGTTCTCCCCAAAGTGGTTCAATGAAGTTGAGGTCAGGAGATTGTGATGACCACTCCAGAACCTTCAGTTTTTTCTGCTGCAGTTACTGAAGGTTCAACTTGTTATTATGTTTTGGATCATTGTCATGTTGGAAAGTCCAAGTGTGCCCCATGCACAGCTTCCAGTTTGATGAATACAAATTCTCCTCCAATATTTTCTGATAAGATGCTACATTCGTTCTGCCATCAATTTTGACTAAATTCCCTGTGCTGCTTTAGCTCACACCCCCAAAAACAGCAGAGATCCACCTCCATGCTTTGCGGTGGGGATGGTATGCTCCTCTTCATTGGCATTGTTGACTCCTCTCCATACATAACATTTATGGTTGTGACCATAAAGTTCAAATTTGGTCTCATTACTCCAAATTAGTTTGTTCCAGAAGTTTTGAGGTTTCTCTAGATGCTGTTTGGCGTATTGTAAACAGGCTGTTTTGTGGCATTGATGCAGCAATGGCTTTTTTCTGGCAACTCTACCATGCATCCCATTTTTGTTCAAGTATCTCCTTATTGTGCATTTTGCAACACCTACACCACTTTGCTTCAGAGGAGCCTGTATTTCAGTAGAAGTTGCTCATAGGTTTTTCTTTGCATCTTGACAAATTTTCCTGACAGTTGTCTGAAATTTTTCTTGGCTTACCTGACCATGGTTTAGCATTAACAGAATTCATAATTTTCTACTTCTTGGCATATTTAAATCTTTGAATATCTTTTTATAACCTTTTCCTGATTTATAAAGTTGAACTACTTTTGCTTGCAGATCCTTTGACAATTCTTTTGCTTTCCCCATGCTTCAGAAATCACCAAATTCAGTGCAGCCCTGTTTGAAATGCACAAGGGTTACTCAAGCTAAGAAACTCATTGACTGTTTATACACAGACTCTAATTACAATCAGATAAGGCACAAGTGTGGATACCTATCCTTCATTGCCATTTCAACCTGTGAGTATCAGCTTTAATGCATAGTATCAGCACAAACATTCAAAAGTATGCAAACTTTTGAACAGGAACGTTTTATGTTTCTCAGCATTCAGACAGGTTAATGTACACCAGTCGGTTATGTACATATACCAGTAGATGAAGACGGAATGAAGCTGATGTCATGGTATATATACCTCTGCACTGACATCAGCCCGCCATTATTCTCCGTCTCCAGCAAATGGTGGACATGCATTTCCCTACTGGGGATTGATTAAAAATAAAACCAAGATTTTAGAAGGGGAAAAGAAGAAGGAAATTAATTTGCCCCACTCTCCTGTGGTGTGATGCCTTATGGTCCCTCCCTCAGTCGTGTTTTCTTGAGGTGATATCTGCAGATCCCTCCCTCAGAAGAATGCCTTGGTCTGGTAGCTGGTTTTCCGATGTGGACTTAGCTGTAGAGAGACAAACAGCTGAGAGGCTAGTAGATGTAGGAAGCTGAGCACGGCAGTGAAGGCCTTTGCCGTCTCCCCCCCGCAGCCAGAGACCAACTCAGTTCTTGGCCGGGTCAGGCTGAGCTCAGGTGAAGAGTAAATATATATTTAAAAAAAAAAGGGGGGGGAGTTAATTTTAGGTATTCCATTCCTCTTCTGGTCTCCGATTTCGGCACGCCAATCCGACTTCCATTCCAGTCTCCGGGGGAGCTTGGGGAGTCGTGGGAGCTTGGAGGATTGAGCCACCTTTTTTGGTTGGCCCCTCTCTCAGGCTTTGCTTATACATCACGTAGTAAACCGTGGTGGCATTCACACGCTTTTCTACGTACGTCTGCCGCAAAACACTGTCTGATATCGGTATGCGCTTGCATGCCCGGGTGGGCGCTCAGGTGGACACCTACCTGGACTGCATTTTGGGCATCCATAGTGTGCGCTTATTGGACAGAGCTTATTTTTGGGTGCCCTGACCAAGCTCGCTTGTGTGGGCATGCAGCTGGGCGCACAATTGTCAGATGCTTTTGAGAGCATGCTGCTAGTGGGTGTTTATCCATGGCACTGGTAACAAAGAATCCTAAGCACCTTACCCTTTGTGCTGCTTGCCATATTCGGGCATCACAGCATGGTGTCCACTCTAACTTGTGTTACCACTGCTTGGAGACTCAGGGAGAGTTGTCTCTGACTGATTTTGCTGAGCCTGGCCCTAACCAGCATGATACAGGAATAGGACCAGAGGGGGGAACAGCTAGAGGTTTTGCCTGGTTTTGGGGCTCCCCTAACTGGTTTTTCAGCAGGAAAAAGCAACTCATGTGCAGGACCAATGCCTCCTGGTTTTGGTGTGGATCCTTTTGCCTTTTCTTGGGTGGAATTTTTTCAAGTGCTTCAGGCCTTTCTTCAGTCACAGTCTGCATCCCTGGCCAAACCTAAAAGTTCAGGATCGCAGGCTGTGGATCCCCACACACCTGGTGCCATGGGTATGCGTTGGAGTATGTCTAGACCTACTGTGATTCAGGCTGATAGGGACCCAGATGGCACGGATGATGAAGGTGATCCTTAATCCCTGGAGGATGGGGAAATTCCTCCGGGGTTGGAGCTGTATAGAACAGTGTTGCATTTCTTTCATAGAGATGAGTTATCGGCTCTGATCTCCCAGATATTGAAGAAGCTGGGGGTGCAAGGTGCTGATTCCATGTCTGAGCCAAAGAAAAATACCATTTTAATTTCTTTGTGTAAAGCATCATGTTCCCTCCCCATTATGAATGTTATTAAAAAATTGACTGATCTTGAATAGGGCGCCCCAGAAGCCAATTTTAAAGGGAGATGAGCCTTGGAAGCGCTGGACCACATGGATTCAGCAAGAGAGCAGTTGCACTTTCCGAAAGTTGATATGCTGGTGTGAACCATCAACAAGCGGACAACTGTCCCTGTAGACAGGGGAGTGGCATTGACGGATGCGCAGGATAGAAGAGTTGAGGCTATCCTTAAGGAAGCCTTTGAAGCGTTGGCAATGAATTTGCAGATAGCCTCTTGCTGCTCCCTGGTGGCTCGCACTTGCTTATCTCTCAGGAAGTCAATGAATCTGGTTTGAATTCCAGGGCAGTCATGGAACTAGCAGCCACCTTTTTGGAAGATGCAGACTGTGACCTGATCCACACTTCAGCCAGAGGGATGGCTTCAGTGATAGCAGCCAGGCGTCAGCTATGGCTGAGGAATTGGTCGGCCGATACAATTTCAAAGTGTATTCTTACAAAATTGCCCTTTAAAGGATCACTCTTGTTTGGGAGTGAGTTGGAAAAAATGGCCAATAAGTGGGGTGAATCCCAGGTTCCTCAGTTATCAGAGGATAAAATGCAGGCACTGCGCTCATTCGGCACAAGAGATCGTGTTAGGGTTATCTTTGACTCTACAGAAGAGCAGCTTCTCAGAGGGCTCGACCTTTGGGTAGATCTCGGTCCTTTCTTCCCAGGCAGCCCAGACGAGGTGTTGGCTTGAGTGGTGGTGCCTCCTGACCCCCTCAATGAAGGTGTGCTGACCCACCCCCAGGAACAGGAGATAAGGATTTGCCTCTCTCTTTTTTATAGGTGGTGGGTCAAGATCACGTCTGACCAGTGGGTTCTGGGGGTGATAAGAGATTTCTATGCTCTGGAGTTTTTTAGCGTTCCTCAGAACATTTTTATGTTGTCTCCTGACAGTGAAGTGTCCAGGCTCCTATGGGCCGTGATCCCATTGCCTATGTCACAAGTAAATATGGGCCGATATTCCATTTATTTCACTGTATCCAAGAAGGAGGGTTCCTCTCACCCCATTCTCAAAGGAGTCAATCGTCATTTGCAAGTGACTCTTTTCTGCATAGAAACTTTACGCGCTGTGATAATGGCAGTACAGTCAGTGGAGTTTCTTACGTCTCTGGGTTTGTCAGAGGCGTACCTGCATAGTCCCATCCAGCTGGAGTATCAACGGTTTGTGCGTTTCGCAGTTTTGGAGCGACATTTTCAGTTTCAAGTGCTACCCTTTAGCTTGGTCACTGCGCCCAGAACCTTCTCCAAGGTTATGGTGGTGGAGGCAACAGGCTTGAGAAAGGATGGCATTCTGGTCCACCTGTACTTAGAAGATTGGCTAATTCGGGCCAAGAGTATGAAACAGAGCCTTCAGGTCTTGTGCAAGGTGGTCTCCTTGCTAGAGGAACTAGGTTGAGTGGTGAACCTGACCAAGATCAATCTGCAGTCATCCTAGATACTGGAGTATCTTGGTGTTCATTTCGACTTGAAGCAAGGCCGTATTCAGAAGCTGATGACACAGGTGCGGCTATTGGCAGAAACAATACACCCAACAGTATAGTCTTATCTACAGGTGCTCAGATTGATGGCAGCCATCCTAGAGGTAGTTCTGTGGGCAAGGGCGTATATGCATCCTCTTTAACACACACTGCTTGCATGTTGGAGTCCACAGTCAGGACTCTCGATATGACTTCAATTCTGATGGAGATCAGCATACAACTACAGTGGTGGTTGCAAGCAGATCATCTAAGGAAGGGTATTCCCCCCTTCGAATACCGGACTGGCTAGTATTCACGATGGATGCGAGCATCCAGGGTTGGGGGGTTTACTGTCAGGAGTTGACAGTGCAGGGGCACTGGAGCATAGAGGAGTCTCTCTGGAGCCTCAGTTGTTTGCAAGCCCATGCCGTTCAGTTGGCATGCTTTCGATTCGTCGACCACTTGCAGGGTCGAGCGGTCCGAATGATGTCAGACAATGAGATGACAGTGGCTTACATCAATTGACAGGGAGGAACCAATAGCTAGCAAGTGTCATGGAATGGGCAGAAGTGCATCTTTAGGAGATCTCAGCCTCACATATTGTAGGAAAACATAATGTAAGAGCCGACTTTCTCAGCAGACGGTCTGGATCCAGGAGAATGGGAATTGTCAAATGAAGCATTCCAGCTCATAGTGGGCCGCTGGAGCCTTCTCTTTTTAGACTTGCTGGCGACATCACACAGTGAGAAGGTTCTTTGCTTCAGTCACAGGAGAGATCTGAAGTCTTTGGGCATCGATGACCTCATACAGGAGTGGCCAGAAGGCAAGCTTCTATATGTCTTTCCCCCATGGCCCATGTTGGGCAGAGTGATTCAGAGGATTGAATATTACATGGAGATGGTGCTTCTGGTGGCGCCAGATTGGCCCAGGAGGCCGTGGTATGCAGATCTGCAGAAGCTCCTGGTGGACTCTTCTCTCCGATTACAGTCCACAGGGATCTGATGCAGCAGGGGCCTATTCTGCATAAAGATCCAACTCAAATTTGTTGCAGTATGGCCCTCGAGAGAGCTTGGTTGCTGAAGCATGGATATGCTGCCACTGTGATTTTCACTTTGCTTCGAGCATGAAAGACTACTATTAGGATACAGGAAATATGATCACATTATATCCTCACTGAAATCACTACACTGTTTACCAGTACAATCCAGAATCTACTATAAAGTATTAACGGTAATATTCAGCATCATTCACTCCAATAACATTGGCTTATTTGGAGTGACTCTACAACTGTGGAATTCCCTGCCTGAGGCGTTACGTATTTTACCAGATAGAAAGAGTTTTAAACATGAACTAAAAACATGGCTATTCAAAAACACATAATCTAAAACATCAGAATGTACAGAACCACAAAAACAAGAAGGACTAAATAATCAAATCACAAAGAATAAATCAATCAAAGGAGAGAATGGAAGATTCACAAAATAACTCAAGACATGAAATCTCTCATGTACTAGATCAATTTTAATATGTACTAGTAAATTTCTCTTGACAGATAACAATGCCTGACTATGAATACTTCCTCTGTAACCAATCTTTGTTTGTTGGTCGAGTTATAATTACGAATATCACTTGTAAACCATTGTGATCTACATGTGGAATGATGTAGTTAAAATGCATAAATAAAAATTAATGCATAAATAAACCTATGTTAGGGTTTGCCTAGTGTCTGAGACTTGGTTAGGAACGAGGAGTTCATCCTTGTTCGATTAATATCCTGCTCATTTTGGATTTTTTGCAGGATGGGTCGATTAAGGGTTTGGCCTTTAATTCCTTGAAGGTACAGATGGTGGCTCTTGCCTGTTTCCGAGGTCTGGTGAATGGTGAATCCTTGTCAGCCCCTCCGGATGCGGCCTGGTTCACAAAAGGGGTGAAGCATCTTTGTCCCCCTTGCAGTTGCCGGTGCCCTTGTGGGGTCTTAATCTGGTTTTGGATTATCTAGCGGGTCCCATCTTTTGGCTACTGTGTAGCCTCTCTTTGAGGTTACTTTGAAGACGATGTTTTTGGTAGCAATTTGCTTTGTGCATAGCCTGCTGGATTAAGGAGGTTATTACAGCCGCATATGTGGATACTGAGCAGCCATTGCCTAGTCAGTTAAGGACTCATTCATTTAGGGCTCAGGCAATGTCAAGGGCAGAGATTAGATTGTTGTCTCCCATCGAGATTTGCCGAGCTGCGACGTGGTGATCCTTACACACCTTTTCCAGGCATTACAGCTTGGATGTGCAGGGCCCAGGAGGACACAGCCTAGGCATGTGTGGTGGTGTTTGGACCATGGGCAGCTTCCTGTCCCATTCAGGAGTGGCTTTGGTACATCCTACTAATGTGGATTAACCTGTCTGGTAAGAGAGGAGAAATTACTGATAATTTCCTTTTCTTTAATGAAGACAGTTTAATCCATTTTCCCACCTTTTGTGGTGCTGTTGACCTCCAGTGTGGCTGTGTTTCCGGGGATCACTGGTAAGTGTCAGATCCAATCCCTAGATTAGTGATATTATACTCCTTGTCTGAGTTCAGTGTTTTCCTGTTAACTGAGATGGTTGTCTGTTAATAGTTATGTTAATGTATTGTTTAGTTGTCCACATTTGACTTTTGCAGAGAATACTGGCGAGCTGATGTCATTGCAGGAGTATATATGGTGTGTATATATATATATATATATATATATATATATATATATATATATATATGAACATAAAATGCCATACTGGGTCAGACCAAGAGTCCATCAAACCCAGTATCCTGTTTCCAATAGTGGCCAATCCAGGCCATAAGAACCTGGCAAGTACTCAGAAACTAAGTCTATTCCATGTTACCGTTGCTAATGGCAGTGGCTATTCCCTAAGTGAACTTAATAGCAGGTAATGGACTTCTCCTCCAATAACTTATCCAATCCTTTTTTAAACACCGCTATACTAACTGCACTAACCAAATCCTCTGGCAACAAATTCCAGAGTCAGCTTTGCTCAGTCTTCATCTGCTGGTAGAGGTGCATAACCCACTGATATGGATTAACCTGTCTTCATTAGAGAAAAGATAATTCAGGTAAGTAGTAATTTCTCCATTTCCTTTATTGTTGTGGTTTGTTTAATGATTGTGATGCATAATAGTTTAATGTGAAACTCATTAAAAATAACAGACCTGTTTTGTCTGATCACTCATGTTTAATGCCTCACATCTTACAAATTCTGCCAGGGGTATGTAAACTTATGAATACAAATGTAAATCGTTTTGAGTCGGTCCAGAGGGTAACTACTAAAATGGTCTGTGGTCTTTGTTCTAAAGTAAATATGGAAAGATTTAACACTCTAAAACATGTATACCCTAGAGCAGTGGTTCCCAAACCTGTCCTGGAGGACCCACAGCCTCCACAGCATGCAAATTTTATCTTATGCATATTCATTGTGGATATCCTGAAAACCTGGCTGGCTGTGGGTCCCCCAGGACAGATTTGGGAACATATGCCCTAGAGGAAAGGCAAGATGGAGAGATATGATAGACATTGAAGTACCTCCAAGGTTTCAATGCACGGGAGGCTAGCCGCTAAACAGAAAGGAGGCTCTAGAACAAGGGGTCATGGGCTGAAGGTGAAAGGGGTAAGACTCAGGAGTAATCTTAGGAAATATTTCTTTACAGAGAAGGTAGTGGATGCATGGAAGAGCCTCCCAATGGAGGTGGTGGAGACAAAAACAGTTATCTGAATTCAAGAAAGCATCACTGAGGGAGTGATGGTAATTGCAAAGCTAAATTAATTGGGCGCATGGGCAGACTAGATAGGCCATATGGTCTTTTTCTGCCATGATGTTTCTATGTCTATGTAATAATGACCGCCAAAGACAGTGTTTCTGTAACACTTTGACTTAAAATTCTGTCAGGCACTGTTGTTAGCTAAGGTCAGTATTTTCCATCCTTTATTCATCTGGGATTCCACTATTTACAAGTCCACTTCTTTTATAGTATATTATATGTTATATTTCTTAAGCTTCAGTCAATAGATATGCGAATACCATATAGTCATCATTAAATTCTCGATCTGAGCACAACCTCAGTATTCAGTGTGATCTCAGATTACTTTTCAAACTAGGTACTATAATATATGGATGTAAGTTGCAATCCTATGAACAGCAAGTGCACCAGCACCTTAGTATAATATTTATTGGTGTCTAGCAATTGTTCAGTCACCTTTTTTCCAAAGTTTTCTAAATGCATTAAAATACACTGTCAAAGAGCCACTCATACAAGTAAGATATTTTGTGAACTATTTACCCCATAAGTGTATATCCAAAATGAATGCCTGATGTAGATCCACTTTTCATGGGTGTTCCAGGGCGGGGCCAACAGTTATGCACGTAAATCCATATTTAAAACCGGCAGTTGCAGTGTGTGGCAGGCTGTTAGAGGTGCATGTTTACTTCTACTCCTGATAAGGTGCAAAAATCATAAATCTCTGTTTAGGCCTAAATCGACTGACTGAAGGGTCTGGGTCAACTGGAGGGAGTGCAGGCTGAAGAACCAGAGGTGTCTGGAGGACCTCGAGATGAACTGGGCAAACTGATGGACTAATCGGTAAAACTACGAATAGCCGTCACACGAGCATGTTTTAAAATCCACTTCTATAGGCGTTAAAGCTGACATAGTCGTGAAGATACGTGAAATATGTTTGCTCGAGTAACTGCTTAAAATTAGGAGCACACATACATGTGATAGGTGTATTTTAAATCATACGCACGTAAATGAGCACATGGTTTAACATTCCAGCATATATTTGTTCGCAAACCCATATGGTTATGCATGGGCACCCACACACTCATCTTAAATTTACCATCCCTATTTTTTATGCAATGCTTACTCCCTTTCTACTTCTAAAGCACTTGGAATTTATAGTTGGGAGTTGGACCTCAAAACGTTTTAGAGAGTAAACGTCGAAATGACCAGCACAAAGATTATATGGGATAGGTGGTCATGTTTTCCCCTGACATATCCAAATAATTTCTTCAAGCTTAATTATGGAACTATTTCAAGCCATAGTTCTCACCTCAGTTTTCTTGATTGAAAAATTGCCCATCAAATGCTCAGATAACATGCCTCCTTGCCTGCCAGGATTGGGAAGTGGTATAAATATAGCCGTCTTTGTTTACCATCCACTGTGTAGTGATATAACCAAACAGAAGAACAAGGTCAGAGTTAAAAAAAAAAAAAAAGGGAAAGTGAGCATGGAACGGTCTGCAGAATTCAATATGACTGAAAGCTGGTCCTGCTATTTGCAGATTGCTTTCATAGTTCCCTGCTACCAAAGTTGTTCTGCAGTATTTGAAGTTTCTGCACTTCAGGAAGATAGAACGGCTATCTTGTCTTAAATAATTGCATGCTATTCATCTTCCAATATTTGGAATACGAATAACAGCTTTTACAGAGGTATTAGCATTTTATAAAAGAAAGAGTATGTCCGAGAGCCTTCTTTCGTGATATAGATTAACAATTCTTAACAAAAGTAGGGCTTCATATATTGTGTTTCTTGACAAATGGATTAATTGATGTTCATGTTTTCTGTGCTGTATTCCTCCACATATTTGATTTGCATTGATTAATTTTCTCTTTGAAGAGTAAAAGAAAGAAAAGAATCCTCTCTTGAAGCTTTAGTACATTCCGTTGTTTTCCCTCTTGTAGGAGAATGAGGACTGTACATTGTTTTCACCTAGTCCAATTAATGAACGTATTGCTTGATTTCCTTATACTCCAGACATGATGGTCACAGATTTTGCTAGGATACTTAACTAGAAATGAATGATTAATCTTCTGGAACCGAAGGCTGATGCAATTAAATATGTACTGTAATTGATATCAAGTAGAGATTCAGGACATAGAGACCTGGGAATTTGGGGGTTTTGCTCATCCTAAGCTTGGTGGGGCTGCTGGGTGGGATGGAGAAAGGGAAAGAGGGATTTCTCGCAACATTTTCTTTTACACAATAGTGCCAGAAATTGCTATGTAAGCGCTAATACACCTACCTGCAGGGACGTTGAATTGGCACCCACTTAGTAATTTTTGGCATTGTCATGTACCATAAAATGCAAATGCCGCAAATTCTCTAATGGCCCAGTTTTAAAAGGGCCATGCGCATGCAGCACGTATTGTAGAACGGGCCCAGCCATGCGCGTAACCCCGTTACGTGCCGAAGTGCCGGGCCCTGCAAAAGAGGCGGGACAGGAGGGCGGTGTGCTCTGGGCAGGGCAAGGGGTGGGCCGGGACAGCGTCATTAGCCGCTGGCCTGGGAATCGCATGCCGGCAATTAGCCGGCGCGCGGAGATTACTTCTGCGCCCGGGGAGCAGTAGGTATTAAAATTAAAAAAAAATTAGTGATAGGTAGGGTTAGGTTAGGGGTTGGGGAAGTGAGTTAAGAAGGGTAGGGTTAGGGATAGGAAAGTTCCCTCCCAGTCCGCGCCTTAATTGAGAACTGGAGGAGGCCTGATTGCATCGCCGTGCGTAATTTTCTAATATCCCCCACCCCTGCCCGCGGAGCAGGCCTTCCGCCTGCACATGCGCGCATGGACACGAAAATCCAGTGCGCATGTGCACGCGGGACCCATATTTTATAACATGCGCGCCAACGTGCAAATGTTATAAAATCAGTGCGTCCATGTGCACGTGCCAGGAACCGTGCGTACGCTCCTTTTAAAATTGACCCCTAAGTGTTTTCCTCCTCCTACTAAATTCTTCCCATTCACCTCTGCAGTTTCACCTATTTTCCTCAGATCTTGTGCTCCTTTTTTTTTGGTTTAATGGCCTAACCTTCCCTCTGTTTGCCTGCTTTCTCTTCTTAATTGTCTATGTCCTTTTCCCCCATGCTCATCTGTTCTCCTTCATCTATGCACCTCTTTTCTCCTTCTTTCTCTGTGCCCTTCAGAGTTCTCCCCTCCGTTCCTTGTGCTATTTTTTCTTACTCCTCTTCCTTTTCTTTGTGCCCCTTTGTCTTTCTCTGTTCAGTTCCCTTTGTGCTCTCTTTTCTATTTCTCTCTCACCTTTACATCTCCATCATTTCTGCTTCCTTCTTTCTTCCCTCCATCCCTTCCTTGTGCTGTTCTGTCTTTCTTTTCCTCCCTTCTCTATTTTCCTTTCTCATGCCCCTTTGTTCCTTTCCTATCCCAGCACTGTATATTTTCCCTGCCCCCTCACTGTGTCAGTATTATAAAATACCTTTGAAAGAGGAAACTTCTTCTGTGCTGCAGTGCCAAGCCAGTGTATTTATGGCAAAGACAATAGCGGGCATGACCTATAAGTTATAAACCTGATATGAGCAGTGCAAAGATCTCATTTTCACTCATGGACTTTGAACACCATGCACAGATATCGTATGAAACTGAGCACCCATGCCATACTGGCCCATTGCTGATATCTAGGAATGGTTGGGAGCAGTGCGGGGTAGGCCAGAGGCAGATGTGGGTAACTGGTACAAGACAGCATGAATCCGGTAGTGGTCCGCAGAGCGGGGTAACCCGGGTAACCCGGAAAGTACTTGCTTCTGGTATACCTTGTGCATTGTAGGTCCGGTAGTAGTCCACAGCACGGGGTAGGCCGGAGGTAGGTATTGGCAACTGGCACAAGACAGCATAGATACAGTAGTGTCCGCAGAGTGGGGTAACTGAGGGTCTGCGCAGCAAGACAGACGTGGAGATGTAGAGTAGGTCTTGTACTCACAATGCAGTAGAGAATGCATTGAGGCAGCAGCGGAGGTCCGATGCAGGAGAACTCACTTAGCTGGTGAAGGTGAGACAGGCAGAAGAGGCTCTCTGAGGAGCGGATAGCCCTGAGTTCAGCAAGGCCCCCGAAGAGCGGGTTCCTGAGTCACTCAGCCTGGAATGCAGGAACAGCGATGCAAAGCGTCTCAGAGTAAAGGAATTACGCAAGAAGGAACCCTTGCTAACTCGTAGGTAGGAAAGCCTGGTAGGTTTAAATACACGTAGGCAGTTACATCATGCGAAGGGGACGCCCCCGAGGTTCCCGCCATGACGTGCACAAGAAAGAGGCAGGCGTGCACGCACGTGCCCTGGGTCACACCAGATTCAAAATGGTGACCGGGATCGCTGTCGCCATCTCGGGAATGCCAGGGAGGTCAGTGTGCAGAGGCAGCCATCTTAGCCAGAATCAGAGCTACTGGGCAAAGAGAAGTGTGCAGCAAAGGTCGCAGCCATCTGCGACCGGGCGCAACATAATGAACCCCGTCTAATCTAAATGGACCAGTCGAGGCATTACATCCTCTATCGGAAACTGCAGGATCTTTGGTAAGATCTTCATATCCGTATTTAAAAGTTAGATTGGCCTGTATGAAGCGCATTCCAAGGGTCCTTGCCAGGTTTTGGAATAAACACTATTCTGGACTTTGTATGAATGCCCACTCCTTCTCCTGAAGAGCATAAATAATTGAACAAGGAACACATCAGAGGGGCCAACTGCTCCAAAAAAGCCTTATAATACTCTAATGAGAATCCATCTGGGCCAGGACTCTTTCCCCCGACAAAGTCTTAACTATTCTTATCACTTCATTTGGGGTTATATCCTCTGAAAACATCTGTCCCTCAGTCTCTTCCAATTTAAGCAACCCCAGAAGCTCTAAAAAAGCCTTCATCTACTCCTCCTATGGCTCCAGATGTGCCCTATAAAACTTTACAAAATGGGTGGCAAACCTCTCATTTATGTCAGATGGAATCATTTAAAATCCCCTTTCTCATCCTTTATACCAAAAATGGCTGTCTGCTTTCTCTTGACCTGTATCATTTTCATCAAGACCCCACTTTCCCTCGTGCTCATATTTTTGCTTTGAGAACCACATTAACTTCTCTATTTTTTAAATTTGCAATTCTTTCAGTTGGTCTCTAGCCAGACATAGTGGCCTGAGGGTCTTCGGTTAGCAATTAGACTTATGTTCATTTTCTAAGTATGCAACACGTTTTTCCATCTCATTTTGTTGACATTCCCTATGCCTGTTTTGATGACTGGCATATGATATTATATACCCTCTGCCTATAGCCTTCAAGGCTTCCCACCTTAATGATGCATCATATTATGATGGGGGGGGGGGGGTTATGCTCCTAAAAATCTGCTATAACCCTAGCTATCATTTCCTTAAAGTCCTTCTTCCCCAGCAATGATCCATTTAGCCTCCAAATCTGTTTCCTCCTGCTGACTTTCCATGTCTGTCTGTTTTCGCCAATGATTTTGGCTTTTTCCCAGTTTATCTGCCCAAAGCACAGGTATTGACTTTTTAGGCATTATCTACTTGAGACAGCTTCTAGTGTGGGAGACCAGAAAATATCTTTAAAAATATAGTTTTGGCAGAAGGAGCTAGTCACCACTACATCTTCCCACCAGCAGCACATCACGTGACCAAGCAAGGATTTCCTTTTAATGTAACATTTGCCTTGCTCCCACCAGCATTGTTCCAATTGAAGCACTAAGGACAAGTTTCAGCAGTGGTGGGGGCTCCTGTTTTCCAAAGTTGGGTGAAAAGACATGGAACAGGACTGCAGCTTTGGGAGTTTAGACGCTTGCTGCTGCTCGGGTGAGTTCAAGTCATGAAGAGGTTTGGTGACCACCTTAACATGGGCACCTGATGAAGGGCCCTGCTAGAAGAGGAGGTGATGGTTTGGAAGCCAGGGGAAATGATGGAGGAGGGAACAATGAGTAGGATCAGAATATGGCTGGAGGCTTGCTGGAGGATCTGGATTGGGGGCTGTGATGCTGGAGACTTGCTATGGGGGGCATGAGGGGTCTGGGCTGAGCATGTTTGAGGCTGGAGGCTACCTGATGAGTGTGGGTATCTGGACAGGGAGGGGTTCTGGGAATGGAGGCAGGAGGTGTATGGTTATTGTAGGGCCCGGTGTAATATTTGCAGTGTGGCCTTTTCATAGCTAGGATTGTTGCTATTGGAGTCCTGTGAATTAGTATTATTGTGGTATGGCAGGTTTGTATCACGTGCCCAGAGTGTTTTGTTTTTAATGTAGTTTACAATGGAGGTGCCTTTTTTTTTTTTTTTTTGTTATTGAGATGGGAACTAAAGGTAAAGTAAGAAACTAGCAGTGGAAGCTGGGGTCCAGAGCTTAGTTAGTTAATTGTGTTGCCCTTCCAACCAAGAAGGTGTTCCGCTGCCACTGTGTGGATAAAATAAAGTGGGTAAAAATCTAGGTATGGTAGCTTGGAGATGGAGAGTAGCACTCAAGAAAGACTTTTGATGTCTCTTGTACCAGAACTTTAAAACCAATGGCAGTCAGCAATCATTCCTCAGATATTCATGGCATTCATCTTTGTTGTCAATGGTGAAGTATGCGGCTTGCCATGTATTTCCAGAAGGTTTTAAAGATGCAGATGTCCTTGGCAACTTGTGCATGTTGCTCAGAGGGTGTTTAACAGGCTATGGCTGCTCCTGGTGCAAAGCGTACCCTTCAAGAAATAATCTACCTAGCTGCAGCCTAAAGATAAGAGTATGACAAAAATTCTATAATGGCTGAACACAGCAGTCATAGTCTTAAAAAAAAAAAAAAGGAAGAAGAACATCACTATGTATGGATGCAGGATGTAAATGATGCTGAAAGACTGAAAATGTTATGTAGACCACTGGTTCTCAACAGGTATGTCGAGACACACTGGTGTGTGTCAAGGTCCTGGGAGGTGTGTCGCAGGGCCAGCAGATGGCTGCCTCCTTATCAGCTCGGGTGGGAGTTGGTTGACATCTCTTATTTTGGGCCTGATGGGAGGCTACCCTCGCTTCCTTCTCTTTCTCACCTAGTGGGAGACACTTTCCTCCTACAACCAGATGAGAGTGAGCCATTGCCAGCTCCTGCTGTTCTAGGCCTGATGGGATGCAAACTGTCTCCCCCTGCTAAGTCTGGGAGTGATGCTGCTGCTGATCTCTTCACCCTGTGGAGGGTAGGGGAAAGGAGTTTGGGGATGCTAGGAAGGTGAAGGTGGAATGGAGAGAGAGTGTGGGGGCTGTTGAGCAGCAAAGGGGTAGGAAACAGGGGATCAGAGTAGCTGGGCAGGCAGGGAGATGAGATGAAGGATTAGGGAGAGTCAAGCAGGGGAGAGAAGGAGCACAGAAAAGAGGATGTGGGGGGTCAGGTACGCTGGGCAGGGGTATGAGTGTGCGTGGATGATTGAAAGGGAATAATTGGGAAAAGTGAAGAATGGAGGCATGGAAGGGGAGTGACGGGGTGCAAGAGCCATAATATGTCAGTTTTGGGAATGTGCACTTCTTCTATCTTTATACTTTGCTTAGTGTAGGAGGATATGTATTTCTGTTTCTAGCTACCCAGTTTTGCACTGCATGCAGAGTGGCGTTTTGAGGTTTCCATTCTAGTTTTTGTCTCTACGTTTATAATTTGTGGTCTTTTATTCTGTATTTGATGAAGGTTGGATCTGTATGTGTGACTGAGGTGAGGTATTTTACGAGTAGGTAAGGATTTGTATCAATCTTTGTTGCGTTTTCTCATTTTCAATAGGACATGCATTGGTGCTGCCTTGCTGCCTTTTCAAAGGAAGGGCTATTGCTGTTTCAGTTCTTGGAATTAGAGTTGCAATGGTATGGAAGGTTTGCTATACATATGCTGAGTGTTTTTTGTTTTGTTTTTTCAGGTTTTGTATTTTATAGTGCCCTTGGTAGTAAGGGCGTTTGCGTTTGTTACTGAGATAGAATCAGGATGTATTTGAAATATCCTAGTTCTGCTCTGCATCCATTGTTGGGGGCGGGGGGGGTCCTGTGGATGCAGAGTATGTTTACATTTAGCCCTGTGATGGTCAAGTGTTCAGTGTGTCATGCCTGTAAGCTTTATCTGCCAGGTGTGTCCCAATAGAAAAAAAGTTGAGAACCACTGATCTAGACCAATCAGATGCACTCTTCTTTATATAACGCAAGCTTTCTGTGGATTTAAGAGGCTTTTTTCTAGCCTGTCACCTACAGACATCCTGTTCTGCTATGTCTTGCTTGTTTCCAGATGTGGCTGGTGTAATTTGAAAGAAACTTAAGATGAGCCCGTGAGTCAGGCATATCTTTTATTACTCCTCCCTACTTTTCACGTTTCCTATGAAATGCCAGTTTTGCTTCCAACTTCTTCATCCATTACTCTCTCCACCTTCCAGATTTCAGCTTTTCCTCCAAATCTGGCTTTCCTTTGAAGAGAAACCTTGCCTCAGTTGCAGCTCTCTGTCGTGCAGGATATCCTTTCTCCCACACCACCCTACTCAGGCAGCCATCATCGCCTTTCCTCTACAACACTTTACTCCATTTAAACACTTTCTTTATGCCGTCTTCCTACCAAACCCCCTTATTTGTTTTTCAATCTGCATCCTCTCCAGTCTAGTCTCTGTACAGTGCTACTTTCATCTTGTATGTGCTTTCCAAATGCTTAATAATAATAATAGTGCATGCTGAAAGAACAACTGCTGTTGGTTGACATTTTTTGTCATTTCTTTATATATTTTGTTGCAAGTATATTTTTTTTCTCTGAGATGTTTAACGAGATTTGCTAATGAAGAGATTTTAGGGTAGATGATCACCTCTTGGTCTAGCATTATGAAATTTGCACTGTTGGTTATAATAGCCTATTTGTTAGAGCATTTTTTTATGCGATTTCACATATTGATTAGTATATAAAGTGCATTATCAATGTTCATAACAGTATGGACCATACAACACCACAATGGCCTCTGCTAATTCCTGTCAGTTTCTATAGTGAAACCATATTGCTATTGATCAGAGATATAAAAATGGAGGATCACTATGAACATGCTTACTGATGTGGCCACATTGGAAACCATGGAAGGGCTAAGGCATTATTTGGCCAGAGTAGAAAGAGTTATGGTCATATGTATTTAACAAGGTGGTCATATGAATATGGCTGTTCATAGTGACATGGTATTGCTAAGCAGAGATCTGCTAATTATTACTGAATGTTTGTAGCAGAATAGAATTGCCGTTAAAAAAGATATTGATGACACATGAAGATCACTGTGGGTCTTGTGGACTTAGATGTCAGAAAATTAATTTTAAACGCCTGTTAAAGGATTGTTATGGGTCTTAAAAGCTCATATAAAAATAGAAAAGGAAATTAACAGAAATGGGTGATGGCAACATTATGGGCCTAAAGTAAACACATAAAAGTCAGGCAGATCAGAGTTATCGGTGCCTTGACACCCATTATTCTGCACCCTTTTTATTGTCATTACATCACAAAGAGCATTAGATATGATTTTCTATGACCTCATCCCATAATTAAATGAAATGTTATTTTTTTATATAATATCAGTGCAAAGGATACTAATTTTAGTACGACAGTGCCCATAACTGAGTTTTCTCACGTTTTACACATTTGCATTACTATAGTTCAATAATTGTATGAATGAAGAATCTAACAATATCATCTATTCCTCCCAAATGAAACCAACCTCCTGATCAGGAATTTCTTTCGACTTTGCATTCTCAAAATGAATGAATTGTATGTGAAGTACTATAGGTCCTCATCAAACCCTTAGTTTCCAGCCTCATGCTGAAATTTTGACTGCCGAGAGACTTGAAAATATCTTAGCATTAATAATAAATGCTGCTTATCCTATTATCTATTGTACTCTGACTCAGAGTGTAAATAAATATGTGAGTTTGGTTTTGTGTTTCCTTTAGTAGATCATGTCAGGAAGGGAATCTGCAGGATTTTGTTTTCAATGGTGATCAGGGCATTGGTTCTTACCAAAGGGGAATGTGCTTGGGGGATACCAGCACTGTTTGAGTTTGAGTAGGGAGTCTCACCAGGGAAGGGATCTGGAGGTTTGTCTTCTTGTGTTTTACCACACTCGCACAGTGAACCTACAACTGGCACAGATGAGCTACACTGAGAAAGACCTAGGCTAAGGATCTTCCACTGCAGCCTGTCATGACACTGACTGGGCTGCAGGGAAGATGACCATTTTTTTGGCCATGGGGTAGAGAACTACCATTTGCTGCCTGGCATAATTCAAACCAAGGTTGAGGAGGACATGACACTGAGGACTTGCTGGGCCATGTATTGGTATTAACCATGGTGCCATCTGAGATTGAATCAGAGGGCACTTTTGCAAGCCCTCCCCCTAAATCGAGATCTACACCACACTTATTTGGCCAACTCTTTGAAACAAATTGCCATTCTTTTAAATTATTTGTCTTTGTGAGCAATTTGTCAAGATGTCTGTCTCTTATGTGAATTGGTTCATTACTTTTCTATTCCTTTCCTAAGTGTTATGGGTTCTAGGGGTGGGGGGTATGGGAGGGGTTTATTTTGCTTGATTGGTTTGTGTATAATTACCACCAGGGTGTAGCAGAGTACACACATCTTGGCTATTGTGAGTTGTCCTGTTTAAATTTTAATAAACAGATTTAAACATAAGATTAGGCAAGAGTTAAATTCTTGCCTTGTGTAAGAAGATGAAAATGTGGCTTTTTTCCTGCTATATAAATAAATGAAGCAAATCTCTAGCTCAGAGGGAATATCCCTGTCCAGATGGTTCATGATTGATTATTTTAGCATGTTCTTGGGTGATATTTGCCTGCATTGATTTCTGTTGCTACCTTTAAGTAGCCACAATTGTGCAAGTAAGAAACCCAAGAAAGCAAAGTTAAGCTGCAAAGTAAATGTTGGAAATGCTCCCACTGATAAACAGAGTTTTAAAAACTTTAAGAACATAAGAAATTGCCATGCTGGGTCAGACCAAGGGTCCATCAAGCCCAACATCCTATTTCCAACAGAGGCCAAACCAGGCCACAAGAACCTGGCAATTACCCAAACACTAAGAAGATCCCATGCTACTGATGCAATTAATAGCAGTGGCTATTCCCTAAGTAAACTTGATTAATAGCAGTTAATGAACTTCTCCAAGAACTTATCCAAACCTTTTTTAAACCCAGCTACACTAACTGCACTAACCACATCCTCTGGAAACAAATTCCGGAGCTTTATTGTGCGCTGAGTGAAAAAGAATTTTCTCTGATTAGTCTTCAATGTGCTACTTGCTAACTTCATGGAATGCCCCATAGTCCTTCTATTATTCGAAAGTGTAAATAACTGATTCACATCTACTCGTTCAAGACCTCTCATGATCTTAAAGACCTCTATCATATCCCCCCTCAGCCATCTCTTCTCCAAGCTGAACAACCCTAATATCTTCAGTCTTTCCTCATAGGGGAGCTGTTCCATCCCCTTTATCATTTTGGTTGCCCTTCTCTATACCTTTTCCATCGCAACTATATCTTTTTTGAGATGCGGCAACCAGAATTGTACACAGAATTCAAGGTGCAGTCTCACCATGGAGCGATATAGAGGCATTATGACATTTTCTGTTTTATTAACCATTCCCTTCCTAATAATTCGTAACATTCTATTTGCTTTTTTGACTGCTGCAGCAGACTGAGCCGACAATTTTAAAGTATTATCCACTATGATGCCTAGATCTTTTTCCTGGGTGGTAGCTCCTAATATGGAACCTAACATCGTGTAACTACAGCAAGGGTTATTTTTCTCTATATGCAACACCTTGCACTTGTCCACATTAAATTTCATCTGCCAATTGGATGCCCAATCTGCCATTGGATGCCCAATCTTTCTCACTAATGAAGATATATGACAGTATGTAATACGCTGCATCATTTGTAAATTTAGAGGAGCAATCTTCAGACTGTTTTGGGTAAAAGTCCACAGGTATTTTTTTTTTTTTTTTTAATCCTGGGACTGTATTTTCACAGTGACTTTCCCTTTAAGAAAACCGGTGAGAAGGGCACAGAACATGCTCAGTTGGATGCTGTTGCTTTACAGCAGTTGAAGAAACTACCTGTGGAATAGCTGCATATAGCCAGCAAGGGTGGTGGGGTTGACTCAGTGTTGCACAGATCCCAGAGGAGATAGCTGAACTGTGCTACCAAAAGGAGAACTGTAGGTCAGTGAAAATCTGAGTGGGTTGCAGGACTCAAGCTATAGAACAGGCTTCTCAAACCTGTCCTGGGGACGCCACAGCAGGTTGAGTTTTCAGGATATCCACAATGAATATGCATGAGATCAATTTGCATATACTGTAACAGTCTCCATGAATATTTATTGTGGATATCCTGAAAACCTGATTGGTTGTGGGGTCCCCAGGACAAGTGTGGAAAGCCATGATATAGAAACTTTCTTTTCAGATGCAGTATTGAACTCCTAAAAGCAGACAGCTGGTAGAATACACCTAAAAAAGATTACTTCAGGAAATGGACCTCTATCACAGAAGAAAGGTACAAACAACAAAAAATCTGAACACTAAGGAAAGGAATTAGGCAACTGTGAAATTCTGTTGTTCCAAAAGATAATTATAGGAAAATTGTCACTGCATTAATTTAATGACTGTGATTTAATGTTACTTTCGTCATGGAAGAAGAAGCAACTTTTCAGATTTGAGTTATATAAATACTTAACAATAAATATTTTTTATTAAAGAAATGTTTGCCTCTCTCAGCTCTCTGGCATTTCCTCAGAAGCTGGTAAGTAGGTAGCTAAGGGAAAGTGCTCTTGTTCCAGACCAGTGGTTCTCAACCTTTTTTCAGCCGTGACACACCTGACAGATGGTTTTCACATGCGTGACACATTCTGCTTCCTCAGGAACCCCCTCGACCCCCAAAAACGGGTGCAGAGCAGAACTAGGGCATTACCAGTACAACTCACCATACAACTCACCATACAAAAAAGATATTCTGGTTCTGATGACATCTCAGTAAAAGCAAAACAAACTCTTTACTGGCAGGCACAATACCCCTCCTTATGAAAAGATAGTAATTTACCACTACAAATATTTAACCAGGCCCTAAACACTAATACATCTCCTATTAGAAAAACAGAGCAAGCCAAGCTGTTATAGATACCCACTTAGAAATAATTGTAAAACTATACTAATAAATGTTACAAAACAGCTGATGAACAGAATAGCATCCAACAATTAAAAACTCATAAAAATGATTAAAATTGTCCAAATATCAATAAAATATTTCAAAACAGCAGTCACATCACATAATACCCAATTATTAAAATGGCAGTCAGTCAAGAAAAATAAACTTAAGCCGCCTTTACTTACCTCTCCATCAACTCTCCTACTCCTTTCCCTTGCAGGCCATTAGCACTCACCAGAAGCAGCAATGGCTGCTGAAGCTCTGTCCTCACAATCCTCTTCCTTAGGGCCCACAACCAGTCTCTGTCTCACACAGACCAGTAACCTCCCTAACTAGTATATCTTCCTCATACACACACACCAGTCACTTCCCTGACCAGTCTATCTCTCTCATACACACACACCAGTCACCTCCCTGACCAGTCTCTGTCTCTCATACACACACACACACACCAGTCACCTCCCTGTCTCTCTCTCACACACAGTCACCTCCCTGACCAGTCTCTGTCTCTCACACACACACCAGTCACCTCCCTGACCAGTCTCTCTCACACACACACACACCAGTCATCTTCCTGACGAGTCTGTCTCTCAATCACACACAAATGCTCTTGCTCTCAATCACACACAAATGCTCAATCACACACAAATGCTCTTGCACAACTCACAAAGCTGCCACTCATTCACCCAGGTACCCATTCTACCACACACACACGCACAAAGCTTCCACTCACGCATCCAGGCATCCATTCTACCACACACACACATAGCTGCCACTCATGCACCCATTGTACCACACACACACACACAAGCTCTCACTCATGGCCCAGGCTCCCATTCTAACACACACACACACACACACACACACAAAGCTGCCACTCATGCACCCAGGCACCCATTCTACCACACATATACACACACACACACACACACAAGCTCACATGGAGCCTCTTCTCAATTGTTTGGCCCAATAAGCCTGGCCTCCGCTTATCAGCCGCCGATGGCCTGACCTCCTGTGGTGCGCATCTCTCCAGCTGCTGCCGGCCTATCCTCCAGCAGTGCGCAGGGTCTCTCCGCTCTTTGGCCCCGCCGACCTGGTCTCTGGCGGCAGTGCACAGATCTCTCCACTCTTCAGCCACCGGCGGCGGCGGCATGCAGTGTCTCTCCATTCTTCGGCCTGGCCTCCGACAGCGCTGCACAGGTCTCTCCACTCTTCAGCCAGCAGTGTTGCGCAGCTTCTCTCCATTCTTCAGCCCCACTGGCCTGGCCTCCGGCAGTGTCGTGCAGCATCTCTCCATTCTTTGGTCTCGCCGGCCTGGCCTCTGGCAGCGGCGCACGGGTCTCTCCACTATTCAGCCAGCAGTGGCGTGCATCTCTCCATTCTTTAGCCCCACTGGCCTGGCCTCCGACGGTGGCGTGCAGCATCTCTCTATTCTTCGGCCCCGCCCCTAGGGAGAAGGGAAGCACAAGTGGGGCAGTGGGACACCGGGAGCCGCGACACACCTGCTGGTGCTTGGCAACACACTGGTGTGTCGTGACACACTGGTTGAGAACTGCTGCTCCAGACCATGAATTGAACTTTGAAGCGCTACATTTACAGCAATTTCCAAAGAGAATGTCTGCGGATGCTTTGCCTTTGAAACTTGCCATGAGCAACTTTGCACCTGCTATTTGTGCAGGCAGATTTTCTAAGAAAAACAGCACATGTAGACTTAAAAATACAATCTATGCATATTATTTTCTGATCCTGCTCAAAGCACACCAGCTGGAAATGCCTCCCTTAAATATGGCTACAAATACATGTGATGTGAAGCATAAACAAATGGCTTTGAAAATTGTCCTCTTGAAGACCTGGCTTTCTGGTGAGAACATCAAACAGAAGCTAAGAACTTCTAATAGAATTATGGATCCCATATGGAGCTTCTGTTTAATTATTTTTCCATTAGAAATCAATCATCAGCAATATCCAGCGCAATTGTCCTTATTTATTTATTTTATTTATTTAGGCATTTTATATACCGTCGTTCCAAAAGAAGATCACAACAGTTTACAGTATCAGCATTCATATATCAGCATTCATATTCATGGTCTAGGACCTTATGCTTTGTGTCAATATTCACCTTCTAATTCAACACCATAGCAAGTACATATTCTATTTCATAGTCGTACATATTCTGGGATATCAAAGTAGCTACTATATAATTTAGTTCATATTGATACTTTTTCTAGTCAAGTCAATAGTAAATACAAATTCTAATTCTACTGGCAATACCCTTTATATAATTCATTATATATTGCTTGCTCAACTAGCTTTATCTCTGGTACTATGGTTGCAATTATCAGCATATTGGCATTTTACGATAATTCGTAAGCCCTTCGAAAGAGCCATGTTTTTTACATTACGCTTGAAACTCAATTCATTGGCTGCACCAATACATAACAACTACAGTTAATTGAAACAGTCAACTTCAAATACGCCTTTTACCAATGAAACAGTAAAACTTTCTTTTAAAGTGCTGGCGTTGACTCTAATATCTTTGTGTAACTTGAGCAAGCAGCTATTAATTAAGAAATGAAAGATATATTGTGGGTACAGGATTTAACAAGGAATTTGACTATCCTGCTTCAGTTGAGATAAATCCTGTCTAATGTATTTAACTTTTATGACAGAAGATAACATTTTCTAGTCTGGATACATACATTGTTCATGTTAATCCAAACATAGCACTTTATTAACAATAAGAACATTTCATTCTGTTATTATTTAATCAAAACATAACAATAGCTGATTGCAGTGTTTAAGAAAATTAGCTGCTACAATTATTCAGAATTCTTATTTAATAGCTCACAGTTTGTTTCCCAGCAGTTTGATTTTGTAAAAAAAAATAATAATAATACCAATAAGAAAATAAAAGGACCTGAGGAAAGTTGTAGTTTAAACAAATCAGATATGATGTTTGCTTTAAGATATGTAAAGCTAGTACGTACATAAGAATATCATTCATTATTGTCATTTGTTATTATATTAATAAATATGGTACCAGTCTGTGTATTCTGTTATCTGTTCACAGTAGATAAGAGCATCAAATCAATACTTTCAAAGTATTCTGTCTGTAAGGATGGGCCAGCGAGTTTTGCCCCAACTCAAATCTCATTTATGGATAAGACTAGTTGAACTCAGATTGATTTCATTTTCAGAGTACCTCCTCTAAAATATCAGATCTTTTCAATCAGCACACATTTGTTTAATTCACCTTGGTTTCTATTTTTCAAGTGATCCAGTCTAGATTATATAAGAACATAAGATATGCCATACTGGGTCAGACCAAGGGTTCATCAAGCCCAATATCCTGTCTCCAACAGTGGCCAATAAGTCGAAGGAACCTGGCAAGTATCCAAACATTAAATAGATCCCATGCTACTAATGCTGGCAACAAGCAGTGGCTATTCCCTATTGATTAATAGCAGTTTATGGACTTCCAGAACTTAATTGTGTGTTGAGTGAAAAATAATTTTCTTTGATTTTGTTTTAAATGTGCTACTTGCTAACTTAATGCTGTGCCACCTAGTCCTTGTATTATACGATAGAGTAAATAACCATTTCAAGTCCTTTCATGATATGACCTCTATCATATCCCCCTCAGCCGTCTATTCTGAGCTGAACAGCCCAAACCTCTTTAGCATTTCCTCATAGTGGAGACGTTCCATGCCCTTTATCATTTTGGCCGCCCTTCTCTGTATTTTTTCCAGTGCAACTATATATTTTTTGAGATGCGGCGACCAGAATTACGCACAGTATTCAAGATGTGGTCTAACAATTGAGCGATACAGAGGCATTATGACATTCTGCATTATATTTGCCATTCTCTTCCTAATGCTTCCTAACACTTTGTTTGCTTTTTTTTGACTGCCATAGGATACTGAGCCAATGATTTCAATGTTCATTGTTTTTTAATATATTTATAAATGATCTGGAAAGAGCTATGATGCGTGAAGTAATCAAATTTGCAGATGACACAGAATTATTCAGAGTAGTTAAATCACAAGTGGATTTTGATAAATTGCAGGAGGACCTTGCGAGACTAGAAGATTGGGCATTCATATGACAGATGAAATATAATGTGGACAAGTGCAAGATGATGGACCAAAGAAACAATGAGGAAGGTGATCTATGATAGCCGTAGAGTAAAACTGAGCCAACGATTTCAATGTAATATCAACTTTGATGCCCAGATCTTTTTTCTTGGTGGTACCTCCTAAAATGGAACCTAACATCATATAGCTACAGGATGGGTTATTTTCCCCTATATGTATCACCTTGCACTTGAAGGAAACAACAGAAGAATAGATGCCAGATGTCTTTGAACATATTTATTGTAGTGGAGACGTGTTTTTATAAAAAGCCCAACTCAGCCGGGTTTCGCCACACATTTAGTGACTGCCTCAGGGGCTCTGATTAATGAGTTTGGACCTAGTATGGTCTTAAACCAGTCTTACTTGTAATACATAAATTATTGATAAAACATCCACAATTGTATCATATCGTTTAAGCCGCAGTCGGATGTGCTCTCTCCACTTCTTACAAACAGGCGAAACTCGGCTGAGTTGAGCTTTTTATAAAACACGTCTCCACTACAATAAATACAATCAAAGACATCTGGCATCTATTCTTCTGTTGTTTCCTCCAAGTGCAAGGTGATACATATAGGGAAAAATAACCCATGCTGTAACTACATGATGTTAGGTTCCATTTTAGGAGGTACCACCTAGGAAAAAGATCTGGGCGCCAAAGTTGATATTACATTGAAATCATTGGCTCAGTTTCCTCTACGGCTATCATAGATCGCCTTCCTCTTTGCTTCTTGGGTCCATCACCTTGCACTTGTCCACATTATATTTCATCTGTCATATGAATGCCCAATCTTCTAGTCTCGCAAGGTCCTCCTGCAATTTATCAAAATCCACTTGTGATTTAACTACTCTGAATAATTCTGTCATCTGCAAATTTGATCACACATCATAGCTCTTTCCAGATCATTTATAAATATATTAAAAAGCACTGGTCCAAGTACAGATCCCTGAGGCACTCCACTGCTTACCTTTTTCCACTGTGAAAGCAGACCATTTAATCTTACTCTATTTTTCCTGTCTTTTATAACCAGTTTGCAAACCTCCTATCCCATGACTTTTTAGTTTTCTTAGAAGCCTCTCATGAGGGACTTTATCAAATGCCTTCTAAAAATCCAAATAAACCACATCAACTTGTTTACTTTTATCCACTTGCTTATTTTTCCCTTCAAAAAAAAAGAAAGTAGCAGATTTGTGAGGCAAGGCTTCTCTTGGGTAAATCCATGGCTGTGCCCCATTAACCATGTCTATCTATATGTTCTGTGATTTTATTCTTGATAATTGCTTCTATGATTTTTCCCAGCATTGAAATCAGGCTCACCGGTCTATAGTTTCCCAGATCACCCCTGGAGACTGTTTTATATTCTGGGGTTACGTTGGCCTCCTTCCAGTCTTCTGATACAGCGGATGATTTTAATGATAGGTTACAAATTACTTGTAATAGGTCTAAAATTTCATTTTTTAGTTCTTTCAGAACCCTAGGGTGTATATACCATCAGTCCAGGTAATTTGCTACTCTTCACTTTGTCAATTTGGCCTACTACATCATCCACGTTCACCATGATTTGGGTCAATTCATCTTGAATCGTCACCCTTGAAAACCGTCTCAGGAATGGATATATTCCCAAAATCCTCCTCAGTAAACATCAAAGCAAAGAATTTTAGTCTTTCCACGATGACCTTATCTTCCCTAAATGCCCCTTTAATCGCTTGATCATCTAACAGTCCAACTGACTCCTTCGCAGGCTTCCTGCTTCAGATATATTTTAAAAAGTGTTCATTTTGATTTTTTGCCTCTACAGCCAACTTCTTTTCAAATTCTCTTTCAGATTGTCTTGATTTTTTTACATTTAACTTGCCAATGCTTATATTTTTTCCTATTTTCTTCAGATGGATCCTTATTCCAATTTTTGAAGGAAGATCTTTTGACTAAAATAGCCTCTTTCACCTTATCTTTTAACCATACCAGCAGTTGTTTGGCCCTTCCTTCCATCTTTCTTAACATGTGGAATATATCTGGACTGTGCTTCTAAGATAGTATTTTTTAACAATTGTTAAGCACCAAAACACACTTTATGACACTTACCCATGGATACAAGAACATTTAGATTTTGTAAAAAGCATAATTTTTTATTGAGCAATATAATTATTCTTGGGAGATGCTGGATGCCATTTCTCTGATACACTGACTACCAGCATCTCGTTGTATACATGAACTGATCCTTCTTTCATAGGTAAAATACAATACACCTTTTTAGCTACAACGTTCAGATTTTTTCTAACTATTTTTTTCTCATTTTATCAAAGTTTTCCTTTTGAAAGTTTCGTGCCAGTGCTGTGGATTTACTTATTGTCCCCTTTTCAGTCATTAATTCAAATTTGATCATTTTATGATCACTATTGCCAAATGGCCCCACCACCGTTACCTCTTTCACTAAATTCTGTGCTTTAGTAAGAATTAGGTCTAAAATAGCTCCCTCTCTCATCAGTTCCTGAACCAATTGCTCCATAAAGCTGTCCAGGAACGTTATCTCACAAGCTTGTCCTGATGTTACATTTACCCAGTCAATATTGGAGTAATTGAAATCTCCCATTATTACTGCACTACCAATTAGGTTAGCTTCCACAGTTTCTCTTAGTATTTCATCACCATCTCTTCATTTTGGCCAGGTGGACGGCAGTATACTCCTATCAATATACTCTTCCCCAACATAATGGAATTTCTACCCATAAAGATTCTATTGTGCATTTAATCTCTTGCAGGATCCTTAACTTGTTGGACTCTATGCCATCCTGGACATAAAGTGCCAACTCCCCACCAAGTTGCTTCTCCCTATTATTGTGATATAATTTGGACCCTGGTACAGCACTACATCATTGGTTATCCTCCTTCCACCATGTCTCTGAGATGCCAATTAAGTCTATCTCATCATTCACTGCTATATACTCTAACTCTCCCATCTTACTTCTTAGACTTCTGGCTTTGGCATACAGACATTTCAAAGTGTGGTTTTTTTTGTTTGTATTAACAGCCTGCTTTTCAGTTGACATGGATAATTTGGAATCTTTTAGCTCAGGTAATTCTTTACTTATAGGCACATGGACTACTTTTGCTTTTATTGGATCCTCTCTGTTGGGATGCCCTAACTCTCCTGCTTCATTAGTATCCTTCAAAGGTTTTGTGAGGACTTACATACCTTTTACAGGTCAGTAACTCTGCTTTATTAGAGGACAAGCAGGATGGTACTCTACAGACATGGGGAGTTCCTAGCTACAGACTGCCCCAAATTAAAAAGAGGAAAAATGGCAAAATTTCTTTCTTTTCTTTTTTTTTTTTAATAGGGACAAATGAAAATAAAATAATAGACTCCAGAGGGGACTGGCCAAACCTATTGTCACCCCTATTACAATGAACTGCTTAGTGTGCAATTTGCATGTATAAATTTCGCAAGTCTATGCAAAGTGGCTAATGCATAGGAAATCCTATGCAAATATAATAACACAACTACCTTAGAAAAAAAATCAGCCATGTTAATTTAGCAAGTTTGAAAGAGATGCAGTTATTTTCTTTCCAGGGATATTGGGATGCTAATGCGCATCCCAGTGTTCCCGGGAAGCCTCTTAAAGTTGCAGGCCCAAAAATGACTACCCCTCTCGTCATTTAAAATTGCCTTGGCAGTCTACTGAGACCTCCGCCCACCCCCACTACCTACAGACATGGCAAGGACCCAAAATGTTTTTAAAAATCGAAATCAGAGGCACACCCCCCCTAGCATCGACCACCCTAGGGCTAAGGGTCGCTTTATTTATTTTATTTATTTAACACTTTTTATATACTGATGTTCGTTTATACATCACATCAGTTTACATATCAACAGTTGGATAATGAAAGGAAAATACATCGAACAGTTGAAGTAACTATGGGATTAACAATGTGTAACGGCTATGTAACAAAAAAGGGGGGGAGATAAAAAAAAAAGGGGGGGGGAAGATAGCTTTAGGCTATCACTGCACTACCAATGAGTCTTCTAATAGTTTGAGGAGTGCGGGGGAGGCCCTCTTAGACGACTGTGGTCTATTTTTTATGTAATGGGTTGGTGGGACCCACAGATCTCAGGGATGGTGAAGTATTTTGGGGATGGGATCGGAGAGAATGCTGGAGGGGATTTAATGCGGAGGATATTTGGTTGAGGCTGAAGAATTTTCTACAAAAGGCACAGGTTTAGGAAGGGGTGGGGCATTGCGGCATGCTGCTGGTTTCTTTTTTTTTTTTTTTTTTTAACTTTTTGGATCCCACCTCCTCGATAGAGGGCATTGCTAGAGGGGGAACTTATTAGACCCTTGGGGGGGTTATAATTTTAGAGGGGGTATTTTTGTGTCTCAGGGCCCTTTAAAATGATGGCGGCTCCATACAAAGTGGGCCACCATCACATGTTTTTTTAGGGCTTCCAGGGAGAGATGAAGTATCACGGGATCGCCCCTGCCTTCATGATATTGTAATCCTTTCTGTGGTAAAATATCACAGCTTCATAAATTTCCCATTACGTTTGTACATGAAGCAGTGGTGTGCAAAGTGACTTGCCCAAGGTCACAGGGAGTGACAGTGCGATTTAAACTCTGCTCAAACCATTAGGCGGCTACTCCACTTCAAAAGTAAAAACAGCAGTATTCTAGTCTGTTCCATGAGCTATAACTTAAGAGTTGCAACATGAATATAGTAAAAAATATAGTAAAAAAAAAATAAAATATATATATATATATATATATATATATATATACACACACACACACTCTCTCTCTCTCATATACACATTAGGTTTCAGAGATCTTCATTCTTAAATTGTTTTATTAGAAATGAATACAAATTAATCAATGTTCAATATATTCTGTATAGACTTTAGTGTGTAGAGAAGTTGCCATTGGAACATAGAAATAAACAAAAGGAGAACAATTATGCCTAAAGTTGTAACTGACTGTGGAATTGCTTGGAAGAGAAAAAGAGTTTAACTAAATGTTTGCAGCTGGTGTCAGCTAATTCACCGAATGGCACTCTCTCTCAGGCGAGAGAACAGCCCACTAGCTTTCTTTGATGGAAGCTAAATGTCAAAACCGTGGCTGATGGCAAAGTCGAGGACTGGGTTTCTGAAAAGGCTCTTTAAGGGATACTGAATTTGCTCGATGGTTGTTCAGCTAGCTGAATCT
This sequence comes from Rhinatrema bivittatum, assembly GCF_901001135.1. NCBI lineage: Eukaryota > Metazoa > Chordata > Amphibia > Gymnophiona > Rhinatrematidae > Rhinatrema > Rhinatrema bivittatum. Next base: position 703,369,338 of record NC_042615.1, on the reverse strand, counting down.
CTTTTGGGCTACTTCTTCGTGAGTATGAAAAGTAATGATCTTTACCCTCACCATTCTGTTGCATGTCAAAGCAGCTTGCTACCTGCAGGTATGTTGCATGTAACTTGTATTACTTCTGTTCAAAAGACGATGACCTAATGATAATTTGTTCTTTTACTGGTCATTTCAAATTTGGGAAAACAATGCAGCCTACAAGACAGAGGTTCCTCAACTTTTCTCACATCAAGCCTTTCCAACAGCTTCACTGGAATGCCAAGCCTCCCACCACTAGCAGAAAAAGTTAATGTAATGTTTCAACCACTCTAATTAAATAATCTTACCCCCCAAAAGGAATACAACATATAGAAATATAGAAATCTTCTCTGTCTCCTTTTTCCTATATTCTCATTCTCCTTCTGCATTGGTAGACCAGGTGGCTTCTCCCCTGTCCTTTGGCAGTGATGGAGCAGGTGTCTTCCTCTCTGGGTTCTGTTTTTCTTGGTGGTGGTGAGGCAGATGATACCTCTCTACTTTTGAAGGTGATGGATTGGGTGTATACAGGCAGACGACCCACTCAGGTGTCACTCTCACTCCATTATAGGGAAAGGTCATAGCTGTGTATACAGTTGAGATGTGGAAGGCAGGTTATGCTGAGCATAAGAACAAAAAAGTGTTCCAGTCAGGACTGAAAACAGACACCTTCTGGTCTAAGGGCAGCAGCCCTTATAATCAGTGCAAAGGCAGTCGTCAGTGTTTCAAATAATTTTTTCCTCAAGAGACCTGCAACAAGAACTGGCAGAGAACAATTGGATTAAATCACATTTTATCAAAAACGTAAAAAATGGCAATCACATGGTTAACTATGACCTATAAATAGCGGTGAAACCTTAATGAAAATGATGCACTATGTAGCGGCACTTACTTCTGCTCCAAAGGAGCAGGTAAGTTTTAAAAAAAACAAAACAAAAACATAGCTAGGTAGGAAAGGAGTAGGGGTTGGGGAGGGGAAAAGGTAGCAAGGCTAGGTAGGGATGTAGGGAACTGGGCAGAGGCCCAATCGCGTCGCCATGCATACTTGAAAAAATTCACCCCCCCCCCCTTGCGCATGAGTCATGATCTGGGTGCACATGCACGTGCGGGCATCGTGTTTTATAACATGCACTCAGTGTCATGCGCATGTTATAAAATCGGCGCGTCCATGTGTGCCGGGAACCATGCGCACATGGATGCCCACGTTTTTTTTGGGGTTTTGTTTTTTTTTTTTTTTTTAAATCAAGCTTATAGAGAAGATCTAGCTTTGGCCAGGCACCGTCTCATCACTCTCGCATTGGACTCTTTGTTGGTGGTTCGTTATCAGCATTCATGGTCTGTTATCAGGATGAACTGCTGTCCTAGCAGGTAATAATGCAAGACTCTAAGGCCTACTTGACTGCCAAGGCCTCCTTCTCAACTGTTGAATATCGCCTCTCATGTGGCATCAGCTTCCGGCTAATGTATACTACAGATGTTCTTGGCCATCCTTCACTTATACTGCTTCCAAACCTACATCTGAAGCATCGGTCTGAACCGTGAAGGATTTGGTAAAGTCTGGACTTATTAGGTCTGGTTTGGAGCAAATTGACTCTTTCAAAGTTTGGAAAACTACCTCTGCTTCCTTTGACCACCGAACCTTCTCCAGTGCTTTCTTCAACAGCCTTGTGAGAGGCTCCACTTTCTCCATGTAATAAGGGATAATCCTTTGATAATACCTTGTGAGGCTTAGGAATGCTCTTACTTTCGATTCTTGCAGGAATGGTACCAGTGCGATTGCCTCAATCTTCTGGGTTTGTGGATGGACCTTGCCCTTCCCCAAGGTGTAACCAAGATATTGGAATTTTTGCCCTCCTAGCAAGCACTTCTTAGAGTTAGCCATTAGTCCTGCCTTCCTCAGATTACTTAGCATGGCCTAGAGCTGGCTTAGATATGTCATCCAGTCTTGGCTATAAACCGCAATCTAAGTAGGCAGCTGTACGCCTGATGTGGGTGAAGCAGGCGGTCAACTAAGCATTGAAATGTTGCGGGGGCACAATAAATATCAAAGGGAAGGACTGTAAAATAGAACACTCCCCTTGGTGTCGAATGCAGTCTTCTGCACTGCTGGTATAAGAGGTACTTGCCAATAGCCTTTTGTCAGGTCCAGGATAGAGATGAACTGGGCTGAACCCAGACGCTCAGTCTTTTCATCCAGTCATGGCATCAGGTACATGTCAAGCTTTAAGAGCTCGCTGACCTTTTTGAAGTCAATGCAGAACCTAATGCTCTCATCTGGTTTTGGCACCAGTACTATGGGTGAGGACCAATCATTGTTCGACTCCGCTATTACCCTGAGCCAGAGCATCTCCTTCACTTTGGTCACAATGATGCAGCACTTGGCCTCAGGAATCTGATAGGGTCATTGTCATACCACAGCTCCAGGAGGAGTATTGATGTCATGTTGTATCAGGTGGGTACAGCCTGGCAGATTTGAGAAAATCTTGTTTTATTCTACCAGCTGCTTAAGTCAGCTGTCTATGCAGTGGATAGCTGCTCTCCAAAAGGAACATGGGTTACGTCTACTTCAGGTCTGACCTCTGGCCCAAACTCCTTCTTGCACCACTCCGCACTCCTGTGCTACCCACTTCTTCAAAAGGTTTATATGATAGATTTGCATTTTCTTCCATTTATCTGGCTGGCCTATTTTGTAGTCCATAGTCCCCTATCTGGAGTACTCTTTGGACCATGGGGCAATTGTAAGCTTATGCCTGGGAACTCTGAGCCTTTTCTAGACATAAGCGAACAACCTCTCCAGCTTATTTTAGATGCTCCTGTGCTCAGAGAACATAGTCAACAAGATTTTGCCCTGTGTTCACGTCGTCTTCCCAAGTCTCAAAAGGGGAAAATCTCCTCGAGCTCTGTGGTACGTCACAGACTGTGAATAAGCACGTAGGGTAATGTGTCCCAGTTCTTGCCATCTGCATCCACAAATTTCCTCAAAATTTGTTTGAATGTCTGATTGAAGCACTCTACCAAGCCATCTGTGTCTGTAGGTGATATCCTCAGGTATGCAGGGTTTTTACCTTGAGGAAGGTGCAGAGTTGTTTCATTACCTTGGAGATGAACAGGGTTCTCTGATTCATCAGGATCGCCTTGGGTAGCCCAAGTCGTGAAAAAACCTCTATTAGGGTGGTCGCCATCTTCTGTAGGGTCTTCATATTCTGTAACGGTACTCCCTCAGGACATCTTGAGGCTTAGTCCAAAGTGACAAGTTGATCTCTCCAGTGGCCTCACAAGATCCGTGCTCACTCTTTCAAAAGGAGTTTCAATTATGGGCATGGGTATGAGAGGTGCAGCCCATACCCCGGCAGGTTTTGTAAGTTGGCAGGAGCACAGGACCAGCAATAGACTTGGACCTGTTTATATAGGCCCAGCCAATGGAATTGTGCTAGTATTTTTCCTGGGTCTTTTCTACCCTCAGGTGCCCCCCTTGAAGGTGACTGTGAGCTAGTTTCATGAACTTCTGACGGTATGGTGTGGGAACTAGAAGTTGTTCTATTACTTCCCCCTCCACACTTCCGTTTGCAACTCTGTAAAGTAAATCACTTTTCATCATGAAATAAGGAAGAACTGGGTCTGTAAGCTGTGCTCCAGGGACTACCTTTCCATCCACCCTCTGTATATACTCCTGTGCCCATATAAAGGACTCATCCTCCCTCTGGGCTCGCATGAAGCTCCCAAGGTCACCCTGGATTTCCCACTCAAAAGGGCCCGGTAAGATGTTCTCGAGGGTGGCAGTTCTTCTACTGACTCTGAATCCCTCTTCCCGGATGCTTCTAAATTAGCAGTATGTCTATTTATCCTGTCGCTGCCTCCGGGATTTAGTTTTGGAGTCTTTGTGAAAGAGATCTGGATCATCCAAGGGGAAGAGTTCTGGAAAATCCAGCTCTTCCTGGTTATGACTGGACGAAGCCATTGTGATCTGGTTCTAGAGGCTCTTGGACAGTCCCATCCTATGATCACAAGGCAGGGTAGATAAGGGAGAACTCGTACCTTATCCATATCTTGCCTGGCTGGGGTTTTCAGTCATATCAGGGTTGTTGGATACTGTTGATGGTCCCCGGGGATGCATGCCAGGGTCACTACTTTGTCATAGTCAATTTGGACTTGCTTCAACAAGTCTCTCTGAAAAAGTGATTTCACACCCCCAGAGTTCACTAATGCTTGTGTTAAAATGCCATCTAGCTCAACTGAAATCACAAAAATAGAAACACCCTGGCTGGAGACAGCCACTTAGTTACAAAAGTGTGGGGTAACAGCATTAATGTCCGTAGGCTCCTTTCCCCTTTGGGGACAGCCCCGTTCTCCGCAGTTGAAGCATAACTGTCCAGATGAGATCTGCAGATGAGGGGAGAAGTCCAGCTGGACCTGTACTACTGATGGTCAAGACCTTAGTACTCCACTGTTCTCTATCCAAATCGAGAGGCTTTTCTCAGAATCGTGGGGGCCTCAAGCATGGTCTGGGTCTGATAAAAGTCCTCTGCTACTTCAGGGGCCTTCTCGACCATAAGGCTTGGGTGTTAGCAAAGCCACTGTGGCATGGGAGGTTCGAGGCTGTTTAGGAACTGTTCGAGAAGAACTGCTTTGGCTACCTCCACCATGGTTTTCTCTTGCAAGTGCAGACACTTCAGGTGACATCTTTAAGCCTGTGGAATAGATTCCTTGGGTTTTCTGCAGCCTGCAGAACTCCGCGCTGAAATTGCTGTTGGTTGACTTTTGGGATGAGTCCTGCTTTCCCTAAAATAGCTACCTTGACTTCATGTAGGTGGCTGTCCCTTCCAGATTGGCTATATGGAAGGCATCTTGACTGGTCCCAGTGAGTAGATATCTCAGATAGGTAGCCCACTTGTCCTTTGGCCAGCCTGCCAGTCATGCTGTGCGTTACGTTTTTCAACAATCCATCGGGGTCTTCTCCAGGGGTCATCTTCGGTAGTGTTGGTGACATGGGAGGTTAGACTAGATATAGTCCAAGCTGTGCAAACTGCCAACTGTGTTAGCACAGTTTTCTGCTGTACCACCTGCTCTTGCAATGCCTGTTGCTGAGCAATTTGCATTTGCAGGGCATTTTGTAACTGTTGCTGTCCTATAGCAAGGACCTGGATCACCTGCTCCATTATCCCTGCAAGAGGTCTTCACACTACATGCCTCTCCTGTTAAAGGGGGGGGGGGGGGGCAGCTGCTGGCCTGTTTGGCTCTTACTCACTGCTTGAACTATGACTATGGAGACGAGGCTTGCTCCCTTGGCCTGTTGTGCAAAGGCATGCTGAGTGGAATGGAGAGTTTTTGGGGGTTTTCTTTTTCCTGCTGTGGGCTTCTGCGTTTCCCACTACTGCCACCATATGTGGTAACTTGAGCCAGTAAGATTAAAGGAGGCAGATTCTAGCTGTTTCTTTATGTACAGTTTATTTACAAAGATAAGCAAAACAGAAAAAGAAACTGCTCACCACACAGTGCTAGTAACAAACCTAATCAAATGTAAGTGGTCCTTGCGTACTCTGTCTTCCTTCCTGCTTCCTGGGGCCTTCTCAACCTTTCTAGGCCCTGAGTTCTTATGCTCTGGTAAAGGGCTCCTCCCTTCACCCAGAATTCCCTGTGGGTCTGGCTCTTAAGGAAGACCAGGGAAGACAGCTGTGCCTGGTCCCTTAAGGTGGTCTGCAAGGAGTTTTTTCACTTTCTTGTAGACTCCCAAGGAAGTAAAATAAAGCAAATATACTGTCACTGCTATTTATCATTTCTAAAGCACTGCTAGACACATGCAGCGCTGTTCACATAAGAGACCGTCCCTATTCCATGACACTTACAAGCAAGAGTCAATGGGAAGTGTATTTATTATAGAGAAGTCCTTACAATTTAAAAGCTGTATATTAAATGGAACAGCTGAAACAAAAGCAGCATGTAGTAGTATGTCCCAAGTGTGCAATTTTCAAATGATTTAAGTGAGCTTTCCTGTTTAGTTTATGCATGTTTACAATCTGCTGTAAAATTCTGTAATTAATTATGTATTTTATATGTTATTTAAGCTGAGCTACTTCATTTTGGTGACTTGATGCAGCTTTTTTTCCTCTCATACATTTGTATTTTTAGCTATGTGGTTATACATGGCATTAAAAAATGTTGAATTATCTTTATGATGGGGTACAGATCTTTATAGAAATCATAAATTGTTGTACTACAGAAAACAAAGCCAGGGCATTGGGCTGATCTTGCACATCAGACAGTGGTGGCTGCTCCGTGGCACACCCAGTCAGGTCTGATGGAAATACTGCCTTTTACACCATTGCATTTCAGCAAATGATTAAGAAGCTAATCCTGTGTTTCCCAGTTTTCAAATGTTGGTATTTTGGTCTCCTAAGCAACATTCATTTCTGAGGGCTCTACAAAGTTTTCCACTTACAAAACTGTGAGCCTAGATCCTGAAATATTCCTTAAGGCTGCAGGTTTCTTAAAAGTACAGTGCCTCAGTGTTCCATATTGTTTGAATTTGTTTGACAGGGATGTGCCAAGAATTCCATTAAGAAGGATGGTCTTGAATGGAAGTAAAAGTATTCATCATTTTATGACAGCCAGCTTGGCATTTTCTTCACTGAGACATGTTAGGGAACAAGGTCTCATGAGGACACACAGCTAGTCTGAGAAGACTCTATAAATCACTTGCCTGTGAAGGTTATTAACGAATTGACATATATACTTCACTAGGTAAGGCATCATCTGTTTTCTTTTTTAGTAGCCTAACTTGAAGAAGAAAAAAACCTTCAATTAAATTGGTGTCAGGACTTTCTAAAACCAAAAACATTGGTCATAAACAATATTTTGAATTAATAATTGTTAAATAGGTAATTGATGGGAAATCTATTTGCTTCATGCTCATTACATGTAAAAGTTATAACGCGAGGAACAAGACGCATGCATCCGACACAAAACACTATAACAAAAATATCCACTATATGTGAGCTGCTTCATACTTTTATTTCTTTAGTTTTACTTTGGTGTTTGAAGGGTTAATGAGAAAATGGATGTCATACATTTCAAATTCATCCTGACCTCTTTCCAATCTGTTTTTGCACTTGCCAAGTAAGACTGCAGTGTCCTACAAACTCCCTAGCCTCCTGCCCTTGCCATCTCTGACCTCAAACTACCTCCACATTCAACCATCCTCCCCTTTTACTTTCTTCCCAGACTATGGCTGACTACTTCCTGGACAAGGTTCACAAGATTTATCTTAGTGCTCCACCAGGTCACCTCTACCTTCCCCCTCTTCATTTCTGTCCCCTTTCTTTGATCCATGCCATGGTTTCTTCCTTTTCTGAAAACATAGAGGAGGAAATGGCATTTTCTCCTCCAGGCTTGCTACCTGTTTCTCTGATCCCATTCAGCCCAGCAGCTCTCTTCCCCCCCCCCCCTTGTCATCCCGTCGGTGTGTCACTTTCCACTGCAACTGTCTGCTGCCTTCAGACATGCTATGATCACACCACTCATCAAACAACCCTCAGAGAGCTCTACCTGCCCTGCTAATTATCGTCCCATCTCCCTCCTCACTTTTGCATCCAGATTACTTACACGAACCATTCACCTTCACCAACTTGACTTTCTTTCATCTCGAGCCATTCTCAATCCACTCCAGTCTGTCTTTTGTCCTCTGCATTGCAGAGAGAGACCTTGCTATGTCTCCAGTGACCCGTTTCTTGCCAAATTCAAGGTTCCTTATGTGATTCTCATCCTCTTTGACCTATCCGCTGCTTTTAGTATTGTTGATCACCACTTTGTCCTCACTTGGATTTTGGGACTCCTTTCTGTCTGGTTCTCTTCCTCCTTCCTCCATCACATTTTTATTGTATCTTCTGGTGGATCCTTCACCACCACTATCAATTGATGTACTTCAGGGCTCTGTCTTGGTACCTCTTCTTTGTTCTCTATACTGTTCTTGGTGCTCTGATCTCATCCCATAGCTTTCAGTATGATCCTTATTCTGATGATTCCTAGATCTACCTCTCTACACTAGTCCCAAATCTCATCCAGTTTGATTGACAATACAACTTGGATGTCCCACTGCCACCTTAAACTTAACAAGGCCACGACTTACTTTTGATTTAGTCCAGGTTACTGTTCTGCCTTTCATGGCTGGGCAACCACTCCAAAATGGATTATAAATGGTTAAGTACAGAAGCACATTACAAATGATTTAGGACAGAACTTGTCATCTTTTCCCCCAAATTCACCTTCCCCCTTCCCTCTTTCTTCGTCTATCTATAACATTCCAGTGCCTTCAGTCCGTAAGCTTAGAGGTCATAAGGAGGACATAAGTCATCTTTGACTCCTCTCTGTTTCTCTACACACATGCAAAATATAGCTAAAATGTTTCATTTCTTTCTCTGTAAAATCTTTGTTCCTTTCTTTCTGAACACACTACCAAATCTCTATTCCTTCTGTAACCCTGGCTAGGGTCATCAGAGAGCTAGATTTGTTCTTCCCCCAAAGGGGAGGTCTTATAGAAGACAGGGAGCTCTGTACACACAGTTCTCTGCAGGGTGCAGGTTCCTTCTTGTAAATGGGGTATATAAATACTGTGTCAGCATGAGGCAGAGGGAGATCTGATATGGGGCTAAGAGGAAGTGGAGTTTATAGGTGGAAAATGTAGAAGAAAGTAAGGTGATTTCCACTTCAGGAATCTTATTAGGGAGAAGAGTGGAGGAGTGAGTTGACCCAGTGACAGGTTTGAGCTGTTTGCAGCCTCCTAGGTGAGTGGGGGTGCTGAAGATTTGTTAGACAAAATCATTGAGAGCCATTTAGAGGGATTAAAGCTCTACAATGAAGGGATGTTGATCCTTGCTGGGGAAAGCCCAAAGTGAGGATTACAAGAGGATTTCATAGCTATGGAAATGCTACCCCAAAGACCTTGGGATTAAAGGCAGATTTTTGTATTATCTAAAGGAAGGTTTGTCGTGTTTTGGATGCTGAACTCTGTACTAACTGTTTGAGTGGAGAATTATTACCACCTTTTCCTAAGAGGTATTTTCTTCTGCCTTTTTGCTTTTCCTGGACTTTATCTTGACAAGCTAAAGGGAGTTGTGATAATTCTGCTATTTCAATAAATTCGGTGTGACCCTTGCTTTGTATAAGTCTTCCCTTGGGCCTCCCAGAAGACTTCTGGTCCCCAATTGGTGAACTGTGGACAGACTTTACCCCATTCCGGGGCTACAGCAGTGTTACTCACCACCTCTGTAGCCACTGAAGGTGACCCCCCACCACAAAAAGTGGGGTTACATTTCTTTTCTGAACATGCTGCCAAAACCCTTATCCACACTCTTATTACCTCCCACTTAAGAGTACTGCAACTTGATCTCACTTATAGAAATGATGGCAGAAGAAGACCAAATGGCCCATCCAGTCTGCCCAGCAAGCTTTCACACTTTTTTTTTCTCATACTTATCTGTTACTCATGGCCCCCATCAGCAACCCCATGGTTCCAGTTTCCCTACACCCCCACCATCGATATAGAGAGCAGCGCTGGAGCTGCATCCAAGCAAAGCATCCAGCTCAATTGATCAGGGGTAGCAACTGCTACAATAAGCAAGTTACTCCCACGCGTATTTGTTTACCCACCCTGTGCCATTCGGTCCTTGTTGTTGTCTGAATATAATTCCTCTTTTCTTTATTCCCCCTGCTGTTGAAGCAGTGCGTTGCATTGGATATGTATTCCCAGTGAAGTATCAGGCTTAATTGATTCAGGGTAGTAACCACCATAACAAGCAAGCTACTCCCATAATTGTTTGCCCAGACTATGTAATTCATTCTTTGTTGGTTGTTGCCTGAATATAAATCCTCTTTTCCTCTTTCCCCCCTGCCATTGAAGGAGAGAGCTATGCTGGATATGCATTGAAGTGAAGTATCAGACATTTGGTTTGGGGTAGTAATCGCCGCAACAAGCAAGCTACTCCCTGTTTTTTGTTTTTTTTTGTGAATGCAAATCCTTTTTTCCCACATTTCTTCTTGCCGTTAAAGCATAGAGCAATGCTGGAGTTGTATTGACAGTGAGTATGTTTATTGAATAAGGGTATTAATCTCCAGGTAGTAGCCGTAATTCCCGCAAACTACCCCCATGCCTCTTCTCTTCATTCACATCTTTTAGATTTTATGGATCCACAGTATTTATCATCTCTCTCCACTACAAGCTATTTAAAATTCAGTGCTCAATTTATCTTCTGCTAATGTCAGTACACCTGACATTAGCGCCCTATCCATTTTTGCATACTGTTCAAACTTCTCTTGTTCACCTACAAGTGCATTAATTCTGCAGCTCTTCATCACTTCTCCATTCTTCTATTCCTACATTCCTCCTTGTGAACTGCACTCATTGAGCAAGTCACTCTTATCTATAACCATTTCTAGACTCTGCTTTTCACCTTGTTCGGCTGTATACCTGGAATGGACTTCCTGAGTCATTGTGTCATTTCTCTCTGGCATTATTCAAATCCAGCCTAAAACCCCACTTTTTTCAGGCTCCTTTTAAATCTTAAGAACGTAAGAACATGCCATACTGGGTCAGACCAAGGGACCATCAAGCCCAGCATCCTGTTTCCAACAGTGGCCAATCCAGGCTACAAGTACCTGGCAAGTACCCAAAAACTGTCTATTCCATGCTACTATGCTAGTAATAGCAGTGGCTATTTTCTAAGTCAACTTAATAACAGGTAATGGACTTCTCCAAGAACTTATCCAATCCTTTTTTAAACACAGCTACACTAACTGCTCTAACCACATCCTCTGGCAACAAATTCCAGAGTTTAATTGTGTGTTGAGTGAAAAAGAACTTTCTCCGATTAGTTTTAAATGTGCCCCCTAGTCTTTCTATTATCCAAAAGAGTAAATAACTGATTCACATTAACCCGTTCTAGACCTCTCATGATTTTAAACACCTCTATCATATCCCACCCTCAGCCATCTCTTCTCCAAGATGAAAAGTCCTAACCGCCTTAGCCTTGTTCTACTGATCACACCCTTGTTGGTTTTAACCATGTTTCATAATAAAAAAAACAAAACAAAAAAACTTCTTAATTCTCTTATTCATCCTGCGTATCTGTCTTGAATAGATTGTAAGTTCTAAGGAGGAGAACTCTTTCTTAGGTGTACTTCTACAGTGCTGTGTACATCTAGTAGAGCTATAGAAATGATTAGTAGTAGTAGTAGTGGTGATTTTTTTTATTTTCTTGAGCGAGAAAAGATTATCAAGAGAGATCTATGCATGTGTTAAGCAGTTTCTCATACTTAGTAATAATGTGTATATATAGCACTTCTGGCTGAATCACTTTACATATAATTGGCACATTTATTATTGCCTCATTAAATTCAGTGTTCATTTTATCTGCCTCAGAAGAATGACTACTGAGAGGAATTGACTATTCTGAACTTTTGACCACTGCAAACAAGTTACATAGATGTTAAAACCAGATAACTTGGGCATCAGGACAAAATCTGAAGTTGATACACACTGGATCAAATTTATTTATTTATTTATTTATTTACTTTCAGGCTCACAGCGGAACTCTTAATCAGGCCATCATGGGGGTAATTTTCAATGGAGTTACGCATGTAAATGTGACATAGCTTCGTAGCAAATTACAAAAGCCATCTATGTGAGTAAAGTGCACTTACATGTGTAAATCCTATGAACAATTCAATGGTATATATTGTAACAATTTTCAAAAGCCCACTTACTCGAGTAAATGCTTTTGAAATCAGGCCCTATATTTTTAGGTATTTCTTCTGTGATATTTTGATTTCTTATTAAAGTATTTATCCCTTTCAAAAAATATGAATAGATTTAGAAGCAATTTATATAATTGAATGCCTGTGCATTAAAATACCACAGAGACGTTCTGATAGTATGAATGATCATGGTGGCTTCTGTCTAACTTGGAACAGAGATATTTCTCTACCTTGAGATTATCAGCCACTATGACCCCGAGGTCTCCTAATCACTGTATATCATCTCTCCTCCCTCCCCCCAAAAATAGCTGTGTACTGTAGGGAGGGAGATGCTGATATGCACATATCAGGAGAGAGACCTCAGGATGATAATGTCTGGTGATCCCAAAGTTAATGGAACAATGTGACAGAGTGGTGGCTAGAGCCAGAAGAATGCTAAGCTGTATAGACAGAGGCATAATCAGTATTAAAAAGGAGATGATAATGCCTTTGTGCAGGTCATTCATGTGAGTTCACTTAGAATACTGTGTTCAGTTCTGGAGATTATATCTAAAAAGGATACTGTTAGGTTAGAAGCAATCCAGAGAAAGGCAACCACAATGGTGTGTGGACTGACCATATAGGATCTGACTAGGACCTTGACATGTATACCTTAGAAAAGAAGGTATAGGGATTGGAAATATGATACAGATGTGGATGGGGTGATTTTGGAGGTTCAGCATCAGCTGAAAGAACTGGATAAATAGATTTGCCAACTCTTTTGTCTCCAGACTCAGTGTCAACAAATATAACTCTGGATCCTCTGGTCAACTTGATGGCGGCTCAAGTTAATCTAAATCATTATCCCCTTTTGTTTCTCTATATTTCTTTGAAATAGTGTATATGAAGAAGCTCATGATTAAGTCTAAGAAGGGAACCTTGCCAGGAGTTAAGAGGTCATTTTGAGGGTGCTTCCTAAAGATATTACCATAAAGTTACTGTCTGAAAGCCATTTTCAGGATGGTGTCTGCTGTTTTGACTAAAATAGATGTGTATTATGGCTACACTTAAATTAGAGGGAAAGCAATGTCCAGGAAATGGTGGTTCTAAGCACCTAAAAAAAAAATCCCAGAGACTGAGTCATGTTATTTCCTTGCAGAAATTATGTGATATACTAATTAAGAATAAGGATGCTTTGATGTAAGATGGAAACTGCTGAAAATTTGTTGAAAAATAGGAATGTGTGCCTGATTAACTTTTCCAGGAATGTAAATGTGACTGGTTTAGATCTGTTTAAGAATTAACAGAAATTTTAATTATGGAATCTTCTTTTCCTATGGGGAAAGACATCTTATTTACCAAGATATATTATTGAAAAAATATACTTACCAACTAAATCAAGTGGTGAGGATAAGCTCTTAGTAAAGAGTTCTAAAATCCAGTACTGGAAAGTACTTGTGACTGTGTAGGGGTTGAGTTATTATCTGGCATAAAGGCTGGGGAAAGCTACATTGTTAGAGGCAAGCCTTGGCTGGATATTTAAATTGTGGCAAACAGACAAAAGGTTCCTTGATCAAAACACAAGAATCCTTCCCGACTTTGCGAGAGTAACTCAACTCAATTGCGTAGGTATGAATTTTTGTCTTTCAGGTAGGAGGTGGTTGCTATGGGAACTCTTCCATCTCAACTACTCCTGAAAATGAGTAAAAATCTTTTGTGTTTTGGGATCTGGAATAGTTGTCTATCTTTTTTAAATCACATAAGCAGTAATCAGAGCCTGCATCCAGTGGATCCACTATTATTGAAGGATAGTTGTAAAGAAGTTGTGACTGAGTAACTGTTTTGCTGTTTTCTATTTTTTTAGATTGAGTTAGGATTAGGCTTGAAGCATGTTATATGTCTGTTTCTTGACTTCATGGATAAGTATTATGTTGGGATGATAATTGTTTCTTGATACGTAACGCGGCCTTACCAGTTTGGAAATGGAAAAAATTTTTTTCCTTAGTCTGTGCTTTTGAGGATTCTAGAATAATAATATATTCAGATACATAATTTTTTTTGTGTAATCTTAAATTTTATAAATACTTACAAAAAGGACAAATGAAACTTATAGACATTGGCATTGGTGGGCTATTTACTACTTTTTTTCCTTATCGTTCAAGGTGATATTTTGATTTCTTATTAAAGTATTTATCCCTTTCAAAAAAATATGAATAGATTTAGAAGCAATTTATATAATTGAATGCCTGTGCATTCAAAGTATATACAGTATAAAAAGTATATACAGTATTTATGTGTAAGGCAGCTTAGAAAAATCATGGAAACTATTATAAAGAATAAAATCACAGAACATATAGATAGACATTTAATGGTACATAGCATGGATTTACACAAGGGAACTCTTGCTTTACAAATCTGCTATACTTTTTTGAAGAGGTGAATAAGCATGTGGATAACAGCGAACCAGTAGATGTAGTGTTTTTGGATTTTCAGAAGACATTTGACAAAATCCCTCATAGGCTTCTAAGAAAACTAAAAACTTATGGGATAGGAGATGTCCTTTTGTGGATTACAAACTGGTTAAAAGACAGGAATCAGAGAGTAGGATTAAATGGTTTGTTTTCACAGTGGAAAAAGGTAAATAATGGAGTGCCTCAGAGATCTGTACTTGAACTGGTGCTTTTTAATATATTTATAAATGATCTGGAAATGGGGTACAATCAGTGAGGTGATCCAGTTTGTAGATGACACAAAATTATTAGGGGTAGTTAAGTCACAAGCGGATTGTGATAAATTGCAGGAGGAACTTGCGAGACTGGAAGATTAGCTGTCCATATGGCAGATTAAATTTAATGTAGAGAAGTGCAAGGTGATGCATATATAAGGAAAATTGTCATTGTTGAAGTTAAACAATGTTAGGCTCCATATTAGGAAATACCACCCAGGAAAAAGATCTGGGCGTCATAGTTGATATTACATTGAAATCATTGGCTTAGTGTGCTGTGGCAGTCAAAAAAGCAAATAGAATGATAGGAATTATTAGGAAGGGAATAGCAAATAAAATGGAAGATATCCTAATGCCTCTGTATCACTCCATGGTTAGACCACACCTTGAATACTGTGTGCAGTTTTGGTCACTGCATCTCAAAAAAGATATAGTTGCACTGGAGAAAGTTCAGAGAAAGGTGACCAAAATAATAAAAGGCATGGAATGGCTCCCCTATGAGGAAAGGCTATTCAGCATGGAGAAGCGATGGCTAAGGGGAGATAATAAAGGTATATAAAATCATGAAAGGACTTGAACAAGTAGTTGTAAACACTTATTTACTCTTCCGGGTAATACAAGGACTAGGGAGCACTCCATGAAGTTATCAAGTAGCACAATTAAAACAAATTGGAGAAAATTCTTTTTCACTCAATGCACAATTAAGCTCTGGAGTTTTTTGTCAGAGGATGTGGTTAAGGCAGTTGGTGTAGCTGGGTTTAAAAAAGGTTTGGATAAGTTCCTGGAGAAGTCCATAAACCGAATAAGCACTGCTTGTTGCCTGAATTAATAGCATGGGATCTATTTAATGTTTGGGTACTTGCCAGGTACTTGTGACTTGGATTGGCCACTGTTGGAGACAGGATACTGGGCTTGATGGACCCTTGGTTTAACCCAGTATGGCATATCTTATGTTCTTATAAAATACAATAGCGTATTGATTAAAATGAGGAACTTTCCAGAGTGGGGAAGTTTTAGAGGTGTGCACAAGGAACAGAGAAGGAAGGAGTTCCTTCCCCCAAAAGGTTGGGATAGTGTTTATAAAAGGTGCTTTCACAAGCACTTGGGAGGAATTGTTTTGAATTTGAGGAGCAGCAGAGCTGGGTCTGAGGCTCCTCAGGCCTGGAGTAGAAAATGAAACAGGCTGAGACTTGCAGCCCTGGTGAAGGAACTAGAGTGGTTCTTAGGATTGCTATGAATTGGAGGCCTGAGTGTGAACTGAAGAAGCCAAGGGACGGGTTCCTAGACAAAAAGCATTCCTCTGAGGTGTGGGGATTTTCTATGCCTGCCTTGGGAAGCCCACAGTTTGGAATAATTCTTGAAGTAAAGAGTAAGTGTGAGTAACATCTGTGATGGATTTGCAGATTTAGAAGTGTTTGGACTTGTGCTTCTAAAGCTGTTTTCCCTGTTGTTCTGCTCTTATTAGACTCTGGAATTTTTGGGACTTTACAATATAGTTTTGATGTGGACTTAATTGTTTTTTTTCTTTAAGTGAAAATCTCCCCTTGGTCCTCCCAGCCTTTTCTGGTTCCCAGTAGATCGAATCCTGGTATCCTTTGGTTTCAGGGCTGCAGTAAGGTCTTTTCCCACCCCTGTGAAAGGGGGAGGGGGTTACACAAGCTATAGACATTATAATTTAAAACACTTCTAACCTCAACCAGCTTTGTTATTTAACCACTAATTTCCAAGTACATAGAGATATCTAGTTATCTACTACTTTCTGATTTTTTTCAAATTCTTTGCCTAGGCTGAAAATTTCAGGTTCCAAAAGCCTGACCATAGAGCCATGCCTTCAGGTGTTAGGAAGGTGGACCCTTGGGTCAGCTGGGACGGATGGTGTGTTGCACTGTGGGGGCCCACAGTAGACGTCGCAGCCAGGAGGCAGCGCTGAAGAGAGAACCCACAAGGCTTCACCCTTGGAAGCCCGCGGTCCCCCCGGGAGGAGCCTGTGAGGACCTGAGCCGCTGGGACTTAAGCGAAACCCTCTGGAGGGCGACGAGCCAGATACCTGTGGGTGAAGAGAAGCCAGAAGTCAGTGGACGAACCAAGGTCGGAAGCCAGGATTCAGAAGCCGAAGACAAAGCCAAAGGTGGAAGCGGAGTCGGAAGTCCAGGGACAGAAGCCAGGGTCAGGAACCAGAAGAAAGGAATCGAAGACAGGAGATCAGCAATCCGGAGCAGCAACCGGGAACTCTAAGCCGAGAACCTTGTTGCAAGGCAAGGTTTAGGGCCAGCTGCAGGATTTAAATAACCCTGCAGCATCTGACGTCATCCGTAGGGTTGTGTTGAGTTTTCCCGAGCTGGCCCCTTTAAGGCTGGAGCCCCTGCGCGTGTGCCTAGGGGGGCGGGGCCAACCACGGAGGATCGATGGCGTCTCCCTCGAGGAGGGAACGCCGCGGCAGGAGCCAGGTCAGGCCTAGACGGCCGAAGAGGAGTTCCTACGGCCCGGGCCGACCCTGAGGTGGGTGGAGGAACCGGGGCAAGGCCCGGGACGTAACATCAGGCTGGTTTAGGGTAGAGACAGGAATAAAATAAAGAAGAATTTCATCACAGAAAGGGTATTGCGCATAGTAACCTTTCAGTAGAGGCATTGGATAGGGTGGACTCTTATCAGAATTCAATAAGACATGATGGGTCAAGGATCCTTAGTGATGGGAATCTAAGAGTAAACCTGGAAAACAACTAATAAATGGGCAGTTTTAACAAGGCCTTTTAAGTTTATCTGCCATCAGTTTTCATTATTTCATGATTCTACAAAGACTAAAGGGCTCATCCACTCATCTTCTTAATTTTGCTCTCTCCAGACATATTCAATATAATCTGCTTTGTTTTGGAGAAATTTATTTCTCCTAACATAGAAACCATGAGAAGATTAAAATCAGACTTTCTTTCTAAGCCTATGTTCTATATTCATTTGGCCTTCCTGGATCTCTGTTTATAAAGGTAATAACTAGAGTCTCATAGGCAAGGAAGATACATACAGCATTAAACAGAAAATTGATTGCATTTTTCTCTTGTAAACATTGTCTTTATCTTCTGTTTCTTCAAAGCATCTATGTTTTTAACACCCTAAACCTAGATACTGCTTATTCCTTCCCCAGAGCTTTTAAGCAGTTGAACTTATATTTGTACTACTGTATCTTGTCATTGATATCCTGCCTTTGTATTGCGGATAGAACTGTAGGTTTTACACCTCTAGAGTTGTTCTGATTGATGTTGTTTTGGAGCAGTTCCTTGGGTTCAGAAGGCACCCTCTCTGTCTTCAGTTTCTGCTTTTCTAATCTGTTTTATTTTCACTACTAGATAAACTGTAGATGAGATCAGCAGTTTGCATACTATGAAGAAATGCTTCCATGTTCCATGGAGATTTACTGTCACTATCTGTCTTCATTATATTGTGCCAGCATTAATTATTAAGGATGTTGTAATGCAATCATTATAAACGACCCAAACAGGTGCTAAATTTTATGTGGAAAGCTTGTCTAGTCGTAACCTTTCAAAGAAAAAAAAAAGCTCACTTGTTTGTGTTTCAGTACTTAGCCTTTATTAAAGACAATTTACTCATGCATGAACTGGATTTTCTGCAAAGGATTTCAGTGCTGGTATCACAATCGAATCATTAAACTATCCAAGAAAATGGATTTCAGTAGAGTTGCCTCTGATATATCTTTCAAGAGAGGCAGTGCTATGTATTGCGCTGCTTAGACACATTTTTATAATATACTGTTTGATTTGCTGATCTGTCTTCTCTTTAAACCCTCTTAAACATATTGTGGCACTAGAGGTGTTCCTCCTCAAGGGGCGGGAGGAGAGAGTCCTAGAATATAATTTACATACACCGTAGCAGCTAAATAAATGTGAACTCATTTTTCTTGGCTAAATAACTCTCATTAATTTATGGTAGTTAAATTCAGCGATTCACAGTGTGTGAGAAATGTGTCTCTGTTGTAGTCCCTTTAAGCTCAGCATTATACAAGAGCTGCAGAAACAAATGGGAGCATTTTTCTTCACCTGGCTATGTTTCTCATTAAAATATTTGCACTGAATGGTTAAAGTATTTGTTCTTTGAAATTTATGAGAAAAAGTAGCTGTCATTACAGAGTCCTTTGAGTTTTTGTGCTTGTGTGAAAGTTGTATACACATTTCAGTTTTCCTGTCGCCGTAGCATCAGTTTTTGGAATTTGGGAGCAGTAGCTCGGATTTAGTATTGTGCTATTCCTTCTCGTCCTGCTACCCCAGTCCAGGCTAGTGAGTTACCTTCTAGCAGATGGAGACCTTGGACACACCCTTTTTCAATTACTTCATCACTTGCTATAGACTGAGGCTTGGGGTGCAGCAGCAATAGCCAGTACTTCTCTGTCTCCAGCAGACTGTGGACCCATGCTGGACTGGTGCAATAGGATTCCTTGGCTCCCAAGTCCCCAGCCTTCAGGCCTGATCCCTGGTGGTGCTTACTTCCAGGGCAATAGCAGATTTGCTGTTTTCCCTGGTGGAGCAGTAGCTCAGTTCCTAGGGCAACAGTTATTGTGATTGTTCCTCTAGTAGAGCAGGCCTAGATCATGCCTCCCAGGTTCCCTTTGAGGCCTGGTTAAGCAGTGTATAGTAAGTGCCCCCCCCCCCCCCAAGTTCCCTGCAGGGCCTGGCGGATGGCTGAGGACCTTGTGGGGACTTCCAGGTTTCCAGCCAAGCCTGGTTGATATTTGAGAGGTCTGGTAAAGGAAACTTTTGGCAAGTCTCCCTCGATCTGAGGCTTGTGTATGAGGGCCCCTCCCCCTACTTCTCCTCCTTCCTTCAAGCTCTGCCCTACCATCCACCTTCTGCACTTGGATTTAATTACCTTACCTGTGGACTAACTGGGATAGACAGTAAAACTGCTTTTATCAAAAATAAATAGTACAGCCAACTGCAGTCCTTCAGCATCTGCCACGGCAGAAATTTTCAGAACTGCAAGCAGGCTCTTGGGGCCAAGTGGACAATCGTGGGAAGAAAAGTTCTTTTATATTTATGCATGCACAGGTAGTGTGAATTCAGCAATACCTTGTGTTCAGTACAGGGCTCGTCCTGCAGTTTAAGACCAGTACGGAAGGGCTTGTTTTACTCTTGCGTTCTTTGTGTGCTTGTGAGAAAGTTCCTGGACCCCATGTTAAAACTATCACTTGTTCCTCTCCCAGACTCCAAGTCCCAGTCCTTCTCAGTCCTGGCTCTTAAAACATTTTGTGTGAGCAAAAAAAAAAAAAAAAAAAGGCGCTAAAGTCCAGGAGCCTTATTCATTTGTTTAGATTTATATTCTTTCAAAACTATACCAGATAACCTGTCTCCTCACTTAAGCACTATATTAAAGACAAGGTCTCTATTTTATGCTCACTCAATAACAAAGTGATTATCTAATTATCTTCAGTTTTCATTGATTTATTTCATTTTTTACCTTATAAACTATGTAGACTGAATAAATATACCTTCAATCAACATTATTACATTAAAATCACATTGCCATAGATTCACTCATCAGGACTCATACCCCATCACACACACCAAACATTCAAGTCCCATAAATATCTTTAACCCCCTAGACTTTGTAATCTCAAAACTTCCTCTAGTCATACTTTTTACAGGGGACAAAAAGCCCTTGCTTGAATAATCCTCTGAACAGTAGTTTCTAGATGTCCTCTTTCTTAACGCTATAGCTGCATCACCACATCAATTAAATATAGTTATGTTCATTGCATTAAAAGTTGTAACTTTTTCAAATCACCCAGTCATTTAAACAACGGGGACACCCATTTCTCCTTTACCGTGAAATCTTCAAAGTGCACTGTGATCTCTTTAACACTGCTGGAAGCCGCCATAAATTCTTCAGCCTCACCCGCTTAAACTGTATCCAAAAATAATGCAATCTTTTCATATGAAGTGTGCAGCCACCTTACATTTTGTCAACATGAACAGTCCTTAATCTGAAATACCCGACGCCGTTGTTTTAAATGACTGTGTGATTTGAAAAAGTTACAACTTTTAATGCAATGAACATAACTATATTTAATGGATGTGGTGATGCAGCTACAGCGTTAAGAAAGAGGACATCTAGAAACTACTGTTCAGAGGATTATTCAAGCAAGGGCTTTTTGTCCCCTGTAAAAAGTGTGACTAGAGGAAGTTTTGAAATTACAAAGTCTAGGGGGGTTAAAGATATTTATGGGATTTGAATGTTTGCCATACATTCACTCATCCCCACATACACCAATATGATTTTAATGTAATAATGTTGATTGAAGGTATATTTATACAGTCTATATAGTTTATAAGGTAAAAACATGAAATAAATCAATGAAAAATAAAGATAATTAGATAATCACTATGTTATTGAGTGAGCATAAAATAGAGACCTTGTCTTTAATATAGTGCTAGATTTATATTCTGCCTTTCAGCCAGGAATAAGGAGAGTTTGCCTCTGAAGGGGGGCTCCTCAGTCTTCAAAGTGGATTACATTCAGATATTGTAGGGGGGCTCCTCAGTGAATTACATTCAGATATTGTAGGTGGGCTCCTCAGTGGATTACATTCAGATATTGTAGGGGGGCTCCTCAGTGAATTACATTCAGATATTGTAGGGGGGCTTCTCAGTGGATTACATTCAGATATTGTAGGGGGGCTCCTCAGTGAATTACATTCAGATATTGTAGGGGGGCTTCTCAGTGGATTACATTCAGATATTGTAGGTATGTTTTTGTCCCCAGAGGGCTCACAATCTAAGTTTCATAACTGAGGCAATGGAGGTTGAAGTGACTTGCCCAAGGTCACAAGGAGCGGCAGTGGGATTTGAGCCCTGACTTCCCTAGTTCTGTAGCTTGCTGCTCTAACCACTAGGCTACTCCTCCACCTCCTAAGTGGGACCCTTCTTCTCTTTCCATAGGAACCTTCTTCCATGCAGGGGAGTAGTGCTTTTCTGCCCTAGGTTGGTTTATGAACCTCTGGTTTCTAGGAGGCCACTCCACTGGCTTCTCTTGTAACCAGCAGGAGAACTGATCATGGTGGAAGATAGTCCTTTGGAAAGCCAGGAATAAGGAGAGTTTGCCTCTGAAGGGGGTTCTTCGGTCTTCAGGTTATTCCAGAAAGAGGGGCTTGTTCTAGTTTGTTCTTTCAGTTGACACCGTTGTAGTGGCTGTGGACCACAAGATAGGGCAGCAGGTTCAAAGTCTGAGGCCCATCTTTATAAGTATTCCCTTTTAGAGTTAGTGTTTGGACAAGTTCTGGGAGGGCTAAGTCCCAGTGTTTCACAGACTCTAAGAGGATAATGTCCACTGTCCTTGGAATTGTTTGAAGCCACGGTGTTCTTGGGGAAGTCAGAAGAGTCAGCCCAGGGAAGACTTTAGTCTGGTGCATTGTGGTGCATTCTGTATCTTAAACCCACACACACACCTGCATGACCCAAACAGACCAGAAACCAAGGCTTTTGGGTCGGCCTGATTGTAGTTCCTGACCTTAATGGCTGCTTATGTGAATGGGCAAGTGGATGCTTGGAGATCAGTGATAGCCCAGAAAGCAAACCATTTGTTTTGGTGGATGGAACAGAAGTTACTGCAGCTTTTAGTAGTACACATTGCAAGATTAGCACACATTTAAAACGGACTTCCTTAACAGGAAGGGGTAAGTTGGTGCCTACAGGCTGGAAGCTTTCCTAAGTAGATTATGGAGATCCCCCTACAATTGAATCCGATGCAAATTGCAAGTTTCCAACACTGACAGATTCTTCAGTCTCCAGAAAGGAAAAATTTTTTTAAAAAGAGTTCATCGATTACTGGTGGCCTGGAAT
This sequence comes from Rhinatrema bivittatum, assembly GCF_901001135.1. Classification (NCBI taxonomy): domain Eukaryota; kingdom Metazoa; phylum Chordata; class Amphibia; order Gymnophiona; family Rhinatrematidae; genus Rhinatrema; species Rhinatrema bivittatum. The sequence goes on along the minus strand of NC_042615.1, from coordinate 703,347,036 downwards.
GACAGAAACCGGCTTTGTTTTTTGTCATATCAACCTAACCCTTGGAGTGCATTAGATCAGAGTGGAATGTTCTTCAGCAGTGTTAATGTCTGGGCAAATGTATCTGTACATTATTTATGAAGTAAAGCAGGCCTATCGCTGTGTTCATATGTGTAAATATGTGAAACCATCAACAACAATTCTAAACCTGAAGCTCCGAATAACCTGGGCAAAAGTGAAATTGTGGACTCTGCTTGGATCACCATTGTGTCTGCTGTGGTTATCTTAAATTTTAGTTTAGGGTCTACCTGGACTCTTTTGGCAGTTTTGCCTTATTATACCAGTGATACTTACAAATTTACTTTGAAAAATAAGAGTAGGAGAAATGTTGTTAGCACATATTTAAATGTGCATTGATATCACCTCAGGTAACCAAAGAAGTGAAGCCTTGACAAATATTAAGTGTCCATTTCAGATTTCTGGTTTGTGCTAGCTAGTCCTGAAGCGAAAAATGCATGTAATGTAACAATCAGTCCGGTTTGGTGCTCTTCAGCTTTTGTTTCCATAGTATGCGACAAGCACATTTTCCTAGTGTTGGTGGCACCCTGTGTGAGCACTAGGAATGGCACCTCCATTACCCAGGTGTTTGGGGGAGGGGGACTATGGTTCCCCCGCCTGGAGTGCTAACGTCGGTGGTGCCCCTTCAAAGTCACCGCCTTTCCCCTGCAGCAATGCTGCCTTGTGCGACTGCACAGGTTGCACGCACCTTAAGCTGGCCCTGAATCTTCATGTTTTAAATTGAAATTATCAATCAATTCATTTTCAGAAATTGATCTGAAGGTTGGATCTAAACCTTAAGGACAAAGTGTGAGCGTACATCTAGAGAGAGAATTGTTCTGGTCAGTTGACAAAAGGCACTGGCAGGAGGCTTTGGTTGTTATCCTTTTATTTACCATATCATCACAATTCTGATAAGTCCCCTGGTCATCGTCGTGTAGAATATTCACATGATGATATATATTTAGGAATTGCTTGAGTATAGATTCTGCACTATGTGAACAAATAGCCTTTTTTTTTCCATACTAGAAACTAAAAATAGTACATGTGTTAATGGGGAAGGGATAGGGTAGAATTAATGTGTTGTCATTTTTAACCCTAAGTTATATACCCTGACTGATGTTTTGTTTCATATATTTCCTTTGCTCTGTTTGGTTGTCTTAAATGTCATTTCTTTTCCTCTTATAGCTGCCGGACAAGTAATCGAAAGAGCTTGATAGGCAACAACCAGTCTCCAGCACTTCCTCGGCCACATTCGCCCCTTTCAGCTCACACAGGTACGCAATCTACTTTGGCACAGTAGATCAACAGTTTTCTCTTGCTTATGGGATCGGGGAAGGCTTGCTTTGTGTGGCCAGGCCTCTGTTTATCCTTTTTTTTTTTTTTTAAGTTGAGCAATTATCTTTTTAATTATCTGGTTTCTGGCGAGTTTTAGCAGTAGTAAACAGTTTTAACTTTTACTAAATGTAAATAAATTATTTGGCTATGTTTGTTTTTACTAGATACTGAGATATCCATTTCAGAATTCCTGGTTCTGCCCCTTTCAGAGCACAACAGGTGAAAAAGTAGAGTGCGCATAAGTCAATCTTTTTAAGTATGGAATTGCACACACTGTTGCCTGAAAAGGAGCACCGATGGATCTGTAAATCAATAATTTACAGATTCATGATATTAAAAGAAATTATAGTAATTTGAGTTGTCATTCTGTTTCTCATAATCTATTTCTAGCTACATCGCCTTACGTTTTGAAATCTTATTGGATTGGCCCAGTGGCTCGGCCGCTAAGCTGTGAATTATAGTGCAGTAGGTTTAACTTTTTTTATATGGGGCTAGCAGACCTGAGTGTGACCAGAGGTGATCCGCTCAAGCCTTGGTGAGAAAAGAAAAGGCAGCTGCGCCCCTCACCATCACCGCCACTGATAAGAGAGCAAAGCTGAATAGTTTAGCCTTGTCGGAGATTTCCACTCTAACTCTTGGCCAGGAAGGGAAACTTAGTTAGCCAGTAATGCTGTTTAGGAAAGAGTTTAGAAAGAAAAGGGGAGAACACAGGGATTTAAAATTCATTTTAGAAATTTAAAAATTAATAATAAAATAGTATTGCTATAGTATAGTCTTTCATAAAGGCAGACATTGTACTATACATATAGGGGTAGATTTTCAAAGGGGTACGCTCATAAGATATGCGCGTACCCCCCGAAAACCTACCCCAACCCCCCCCTGCGCGCACCGAGCCTATTTTGCATAGGTTCGGCGGCGCGCACAAGTCCCGGGGCTTGCATGGAGGGGCGTGTCGGGGGGGGGGGGGGGGGGGACGTGCCGGGAGTGACGTGGTGTTTCGGGGCGAGTCCGGGGGCGTGGTTCCGGCCCGGGGGCATGACAGCGGCCCCTGGACCAGCCCCTGGACCGGAACATGGAGCGTGGCAGCCGGCCCGGTGCGCGCAAAGTTACGCCTGCTTCGAGCAGGCGTAACTTTCGTGATAGACGTAGGGGGGAGGTTTAGATAGGGCCTGGGGGGTGGGTTAGGTAGGGGAAGGGAGGGGAAGGTGGGGGGAGGGCGAAGGAAAGTTCCCTCCGAGGCCGCTCCGATTTCGGAGCGGCCTCGGAGGGAACGGAGGCAGGCTGCGCGGCTCGGCGTGCGCAGGCTGCCGATTTTGGGCAACCTTGCGCGCGCAGACCCCGGATTTTAATGGATACGCGCGGCTACGTGCGTATCTATTGAAATCCCGCGTACTCTTGTTCGCGCCTGGTGCACGAACAAAAGTACACGTGTGCGCAGATTTATAAAATCTGCCCCATGTTGTGTGTTGTGAAAAACATGCCTTGGTTAATCAGCTAGACATGTGCTTGTTCCAAATTACTACAAAGAGAGTTCATATTTAAAACAATAGTACAAGCAAATTTTTTTATACCTAAATAAGTGTTAACCATTAAACCAAAGAAATTTAAATGTCATTGTTTGTTCAAATTTAATTCCTGATGAGACACTTTAGTTGATGTATTAAGTCAGTTCTTCATTATATATCTAAGTACATTCATTCGGCTACTGAGCATACCGCATGGGGTTATATTTTTCATTTTTTATTATAGATATATTTATTATTATCATTGTATTTATATTCTTTTCTGTACCTCATTTTGATTACATATTTGGAAAGGCAAATGATAAACCCTTGTAAATAAATGAATGACAAGCATTTAAGAATACAATAAGGAGGGGGAACTCCACTAATACAGAAACACATGCATGAAAAGCCAAACCCACAATAGAAAATAAACAAAAGAGAGCATAATCAGAATAGATATTAGGCTCCATTACAGTTTCAAAGGCCTCCTGAAAAAGCCATTTGTTTTCCAAAGGCTAAAGAGACGATATTTACATAGTAACATAATAAATGAGAGCAGATAAAGACCAAAGTGGTCCATCCAGTCTGCCTAGCAAGGTGTTTAGGGTTGTAACCGCCACTTTGTGCAGGTTATATTGAAAGTTGTAACTGCCGCTCCATGCAGGTTACCCATGTGCAGAAATATTAAGAACATAAGAAAATGCCATACTGGGTCAGACCAAGGGTCCATCAAGCCCAGCATCCTGTTTCCAACAGTGGCCAATCCAGGCCATAAGAACCTGGCAAGTACCCAAAAACTAAGTCTATTCCATGTAACCATTGCTAATGGCAGTGGCTATTCTCTAAGTGAACTTAATAGCAGGTATTGCTCCAAAAGTTACCACAGGCCCTGTTCTTCATTTCCAACCTCTTACCACTAGGGATTCTCTGTGTTTATCCCACACCCTTTTAAACCCTGTCACCATTCTTGTCTTCACCACCACCTCCCAGAGGAAGTTCCAGGCATCCACAACCCTTTAGTTAAGCTGTAATGGTATTGATACAAATGTAATCCTTCTAAGGCCAGAATTTTTAAAGTTTCTAAAAAAAAAAAAAAAATGCCATAAATAGCGTGAGTGTTAATTTTATTCTAGTCAAACTATTGTGTTCTGAGAAGCCTTGATAATTCTTTCCCTAAATGTTCTAAATTGGCAGGATTGCTGAGTACCTATTGTTTTTATGTGGTGGAAATGCTAAGAGGCATCATTTAAGCTTATCATCAAACAGGAACAAAAAGGCTTCAAACTGTGACCAACTTTTATTATCTGCCAGCAGTTTCCAGTATCAATTATCATTAATCCTCTAATTCCCTTAGTGCTAATATAAGTTCAGTGCATCAGAAACTCTTGTTTTTGTAAGTAGACAGCTATTAAAAGCACATTAATAATCTATGGAGTGAGTGCAACATATGCCTTTTCAAAAGATTTGCCATTCTTCCCTCTGTGGTAGACATAGGACTTCTTGAAGCTAATTACAAAACAATCAAACAATTTAATTAATCTGGCTATAGCTTTCTTAACAATAACTGCTTCTAAAATGAGGCACCCTGTGTATTACCATTAGATAAAGCATTGTTTTGGTATGCTGATTACCTAGTCACTGTGTAACTTCCCTCTGGAGATGATGGAGTTAATTACCTACCTAATGCCTGACCACCACTTCAGTTTACTTTATCAGGTCAGAAACATCAGCCATAATCTCTGCAATGTATATATAATATCCTAGGTCTCCAGCATACAAAAAGCCAACAAATCCCGGGGAACAGCAGGATTTGAGTCGTAAGCGAGCCCTGCACATATGGGCAGAGAATTAACTGGCAGAGGTTTTATTTTCATCCGAAAGTCTCTCAGGTATTGGCTTGCAGATGGGTAGATGAATGCCGAGAACCCTGCTGCAAGCGATGAAGGTCAGGCGTAGGACTCCAGTTCTAATCCATTTTGCCTTTCCCCGACGATCAGATTCCAAGATCGCAGCAGTACCGAAGGTTACTGCATTCTGTGTATTGTTCTGTTCGTTTACTGAAAGCCAGAGTGTTTTTCTCTAAGTGACAAAAGGCAGCAGAGTAAAATGACTGTATTTACTTTCAGCCGGTAGTATAAATGGCATAGAGTGGAAACAATTTTCATCTGCCCTGAATAAGTCCATGAGAATTATTCACGTTACTAAGATGGAATATCAACAGATCATTAGTTTGCCATCAGACAGCTGTGGCGGCAAGTGAGTAGATGGATAGAAACAAACAAAAAGATACTTTGGAAAAAAAAAAAATCCCTCCAAACTTGTTTATTGTCACATCAGGAATTCCCCTTTTGTAGTTATCATGTTTGTATTCCTTCCCAGAAAAATACTATGGTCTTCTCTTTTTCACTCTGCCACCAGATTTCTCCCGCTTCACTGCCGGTCTAAGCATATCTTCCTGTTCCCTGGAACTGTGCACTAAAGAAAGAGAGTACATGACTGTTTTAAATGTAGTTATTAATTGTATTTCTCCATAATCTCCATTCCTTATACCAGCAGTGCTGTAAATGTTTTGCAGATAGGAGTGATGCCCCATATAAAGGTTTAGTGTTACAGCTTTCCTAGGTTCTCATAAATCTAATTATAAGAATATCAACAGTGAGTGCTACTGAGATATATTTCAGTACAGTTCCTCTAAAGCTCAGGTTAGTTTGCATATTTTAGTTATGCCGAAAACCTGATCTGGTGGGGATGGTGGTGGTGGTGGTGGGAGGGGGGCGTTCTCAAGAATCTGTTTGGTCCCACAGAAAGGCTTGCATTTTCAGTTTTCTCTTGCTCAGATTTTCCATGTGTACGAGACATGGGGTTGAGCAGGTAAATCTCCTCAGCCTGTGACTTCTGGCAGCGAAAGTAAGAGAGTTAAATGTCAACTGAGAATCTACATCAACATCATCTTTTGTCACAGCTTGATGAACTGAGTCAAGGATTGCAAGTTGATTCAAGTCATGATTAACGTAGATTTTGATGCATCAAGTCAAGCAGGTTATGTCTGATTCAAGATGTGTCAGGTCAGAGCTGGCTGTACTGCACGTTATTTGAACTGAAGCGACGCCCTTTCCCCACCTCTCCACTCCTGTCTGTATGGGGCTTGAATCTTTCCCAAAATGACTCACCGATCCCAGCTACCAGCAAAATATAAACAGAACTTTAGCAAGAGTAGTGTGAAATGCAGGCATTAAAAAAAATTATTTTTTTTAGGGGGGGTGGGGATGGGGAGAAAATTTTGGTCCTAGTAAAATGCCCCTAGTTTCCTTTCGTCTTACTCTTGTAAAGAAAAGGATGTGAGAGACAGACCCTAAATTATAGACACATTCCCAGGCATTTCTGTGTGCAGTCAGTAGATCACGCTTTCTCTAACTTTGTATTTCAGACTACAGTTTTCTATATTCTGATTCACTCAGGAACTGTTTCTTATACCTAACAGCAGAAAGAGTTGAGCAAACTTTTGTAAACCCTCTGTCAGGGTCAGTGGTTCAGAGATCTTGTACTTAGCACAAAGAAGTCCCACATCACTAGTTAAATTGACCAAAGAGACTCTGAGTGCCTGGCTGAGTTTTCCCTTTCCACAGAATAATTGGTTCAATCTCTCTTTCTCTCTCTCAAAACCCAGTGTCCACAAGTCTAGAGCTTACTGCTGTGTAATACATGTTTCTCCTATGGCAATATCGAACAATGATGTTGCCCTCAGGGATGCTGGAAGCTTCTTTTTTGAACAGGCACAGTAGTTAATGCCGGCATTGAGTTAGGTTGTCCAGACTCTTGCTTTAAAAAAAAAAAGTGCAGAAACATGAAGCATAAGAGAGATGATGTGTAGCACAATGACAGGCAATCAGCTGTGCAATTTATTCTAAAAAGTGATAAGTGAATTTAAAATACGTGTATCTTTAATTATCAAGAATGTGCTGGCTGTAGAAATAAACATTCAGCCTGGAGCTGTTACATGTAATGAGCTGTTGCTCTCAGAAATTTGCTTTATGTAGTTTAGCAAGACAGGAATAAATTGCACAGGTCTCCAAATTATGATCAGAATCTACACTAAGATGACCAGTTTCATATTTTTCCCTTTAGAAACAAAACCTCTGCCACCTTGAAATTGTCATAGTCCCCAGAGATATGCAAACAGTAATGCTGTCATTGTGCCTGGAGGAGGGATAGGTAATAGGAAACAAAACCCACTTAATTCAGCCATACAAGATAATGAACAAAAGAAGTGAGGGTGTTTGACAACACAAATAGACTCCTGGTCTCTAGGGACTCTCCCAATAGCAGATGCAAAGATATGATACCTTTCAGTGCCGGAAGAAATAGGTGCCACCCTGATTCTGCACCAGTTTCTCCAGTTACAATTTCAAAAGTTTGTAGATCTGTTAAATAACCTTCAGTAATTAATATCATTTGTTTGAGAAATAGAGAATATTTAAAGTGACATTCTTAGGACTGGTACAATGGAATAGAGCCATTTTAAAATCTTGTGATTTTTATTTTCAATGTGTATCTAAATGTTTTTATTTCATTGGAGTTATACATTTTATGCTTTAATTGTATGCATTTTTTCCATATTTTTTTTTGAATGTGTTATATATTTGAATGGTTTTACTAGAGGAAGATCATGTCAGACAGACCTGAAAGTCTTTTTGGACTGGGTGACTAAAATATTTAAAGGATATGCATTTAATGTGATTTATCTGGATTTCGGTGTTCTTTGGAGCTTATAACCTATTCAAGTCATACCGACAAGACAAATAAAAGGCTTTAAGAAATTCACAGTTTAACAAGTAACCCAAAGAGAGAGATGAAATAGTAACTGCCTTTCCCCCCCAAACATGGAGAGAAACTGCATTAAATTTAGCTTACTATTCAGATTATTATTATTATTTTTTTTTTTTACAGTGAATGTATACTGTATAGACTTGCTTGCTTTCATCTTCCTCTGTGGTGCTGTGGGAAAACTTTATGCAAATTGAAATAACAGGGGTGATGCATCCTACTCCCGCCACATCTACTCTACAAGGCCTGATTTATCGAGTTCTTTCTTGATATTTTTTTCTTTGGAAAACTACCCAGAATTAGGCCTAATAATTATAACATAGTAGATGTCAGAAAAAGACCCAAGTGGTCCATCCATCTTTGGGTAATTGCTGCTCAGCACAGCTTACCCCAGTCAACATAGGTTACCCTTTTCTTCATCTCCATCTTTTAGCCACTGTGATGCTCTGTGTTTATCCCATGCCCTTTTGAATTCCTGGTAATTCCTGGCAATTACCCAAAGATGGATGGACCACTTGGGTCTTTTTCTGCTGACATCTACTATGTTATAATTATTAGGCCTAATTCTGGGTAGTTTTCCAAAGAAAAAAATATCAAGAAAGAACTCGATAAATCAGGCCTTGTAGAGTAGATGTGGCGGGAGTAGGATGCATCACCCCTGTTATTTCAATTTGCATAAAGTTTTCCCACAGCACCACAGAGGAAGATGAAAGCAAGCAAGTCTATACAGTATACATTCACTGTAAAAAAAATAAAAAATAATAATCTGAATAGTAAGCTAAATTTAATGCAGTTTCTCTCCATGTTTGGGGGGAAAGGCAGTTACTATTTCATCTCTCTCTTTGGGTTACTTGTTAAACTGTGAATTTCTTAAAGCCTTTTATTTGTCTTGTCGGTATGACTTGAATAGGTTATAAGCTCCAAAGACAAAGATAATCTCCTATGTGTATCTGCCCCTTTGAAATCCTTCACAGTTTTAGTCTTCACCACTTCCTCTGTAAGGGTATTCCAGGCATCCACCACCCTCCCCATGAAGAAATATTTCCTTACATTGGTTGTAAGTCTTCCTCCCTTCCATTTTTATTTCAAAATGAATGAACCACATTATTCCTTTTTCATTATGCTCCACCTTTGATGACTTTGTGAATGTTTGAAATACAGGCACATAACATATACTGAGCATGATCGAGCTCTCATGTTACCAAAAAGAAAGGATGTAAAGCTATGGACCACCATTTGCATTTCAGTCTTAAACATATCTTACCTTTTCATATGCACTTTTGGGCATTTAGCTCCTTTGAAAATCAATGGGAATAAGAAAAATGTAAAAATAGAAACAAAAGCATAGAGCATGGTGGGAGATAAAAAAACAAAACATTTGAGCCATTCAGTCTGCCTATCCACACCTCTTGCTCAATTTTATAGTGTCGTCCCCCCCCTTCAGAGATCCTCTGTTTTTATCCCATGTTTTCTTGAATTCTGATACTGTCCTTGTGTCCACTGCCTGCACAGGGAGGTGTTTCCATGTGTTCACCAGGTTTTCTGTGGAGAAATATTTCATTATATTGCTCTTGAGTCTATTGCCTTTCAGCTCCATTCCATGACTTTTCGTTCTAGAGCAACTCCAGTCCTCAGGAGCCACAGACAGGTCTGACTTTCCTGCTATCCATAATAAATATGCAAAATATATATTTGCATACATGGAGGCAGTGCATGCAAATTATCCCATTTATATTCATTGGGGATGTCTTGAAAATCAGAGCTGTTAATGGCTCTTGAGGATTGGAATTGGCCACCCTTGTTCTAATGCCTCATTTTTGTTGAAAGAGGCCTGCCTCTTATGCAGTTATTTCTTAGAGGTATTTATCATAAACAGTTTTTATTAAGTTTCACCAAACAACCTAAGTGTACAGATTCTAGGAGGGCGGTTACTTAACCCTCACCAGACAGAACCACAGGTAAAGTATTAACAAATATCGGCAAATTATCCCTTTCCCGCCCCGAACAACCCCCTCTCCCCCCCCCCTTGTTATGTTCCCCCCCTCCCTCCCCATTGTAACCTCCAGAAGTCCGTAGAAACAAAAAGTCAGATACTTAATAGGCTGCATAATGAAACATAAAAGGCAATCTCTCAGATGTAGAAAGTCCGCTCTATGCTTCTTGAAGAGGGTAATCGTTCAAAAGCAAGCTGCGAGCACGATGTGGCAGAGCTTGGATATAAGGATCCCAAATCAGGAGAAATTTCCGGCATAGAGACGGGGAGCGTCGAGAGCCCAAGGCTTCCATCTGTAGCATACGATGTAAGTGATTGCGCCAGGTCCAAAAGGAGGGACCCTCCGTGGCTCGCCACTGCAATAAAATCACCTTTTTCCCCACTAAACATGCTTTACCAATGAATTGACGCTCACCTCGCCGAAATCGCAATCGGGGGCCAAAATCGAAAAGAAAAAACAAAGGAGTAATGGGGAGAACAACTCCCAGCAGGTCCATAAGATAAACAGCAATGCGGCCCCAGAACCTACGGATAGGCGTACAGGCCCAAAAGGAATGAGACAAGGTGCCCACTCCATGAGTACATTTAGGACAGGAGGCGGAGGTCAACAATCCCATGCGAAACATAGTCTGGGGAGAGACATATGCCCGTCGAAAAAATTTAAATTGCATTTCACGAAAATACATGTTCATCGTGAGGGTGGCGATCTTGGCAAAGCATGTTCGAAGGATGGGTAAAGTGAGAACAAACAAACCATCACTATTCCAACGTTCCACCAATATGTGGTATGGCTCCTGTTTAACCAGCTCCCGAAGTTGGTTATAATAATAAGATAATGAGGGCGGCTTTGGAACATTAAGTTTCAATATCTTATCTAAAGCAATCAAGACCGCCAGGGAACGGGACCCCTCGGGAAGGGACTGAAAATAATGTTTAAGTTGTAGATAACTAAACACCTGGCTCGGGGCCAAATGATATCGAGTCTGTAAATCCAAAAACGATAACAGTTGGCCGTCGTCATCGAGCACATGGCCTACATGGGTGATTCCTTTAGCTTTCCAGTGACGGAAACCCGCTGTGTGGGTGCCAGGGCTAAAATCACTATTACCTTCAAGAGGCAGCAATGGTGCGCACCACCTAGGGATCTTTAACAGTTTTGTGAGTGCCCGCCAAGCTAAGCGCACCGGACGGATAGAGGGGGACTGAACAATCCAAGGGTTAAGGCGTGAGCCAGGGGCCTGCAGTACATAAGTTAAGGCAAACGGCATGGTCAACGCTTGCTCAGACTGGATGGGCACATAATGGGAACCACCCACTATCCAATCCCTAATCAAGCGGAGGTTCCCAGCCAAATTGTAGAGGCGGAGGTCTGGAACCCCCAGACCCCCTCCTCCCCAGCGTTCCCTCAAAGCCATCAATGAGACCCTAGAACGACCCCCCCTCCACAGAAAGCGTCCCAACTCCCTGTCCACGACCTGTAGGTCCGCCCTCCGCAAAGTAAGGGGCAGATTCTGTAACACATACAACCACTTGGGAAGCAGGACCATCTTGTAAAGGTTCACTCGTCCACATAACGAAAGAGGTAAATTGGTCCAATTCCTCAATAGGTCTCGCGTGCGCTTAAGCAAGGGGTCTATATTCAAAGAATAAAACTGTGATGGGACGGTAGAAAGAAAGACCCCCAGGTACCGTATAGATCCCTCAGCCCAATGTAGGGGAAAGTCCCCTATCCAACGCTCCCGTAAGGCGTCAGGGAAAGCCAAAGCCTCCGACTTATCGAGGTTAAGGCGCAAACCAGCAAACCCACCAAAATTAAGTAGCAAATCCATCAAAACGGGCAGCGAGCTTTGGGGATTCGTCAAGAACACCATGATATCATCTGCAAAGGCTGCATATTTAAAAACTTCGGTATGCATGCGAATCCCTCGGATGGCAGGGGTAGCCAAGATAGCTCTAAGCAACGGTTCAAGTTGTATCAAAAAAAGTAAGGGCGACAGTGGGCATCCCTGACGGGTGCCCCGTGCAATAGCAAGAACCTCAGAACCAGACCCATTAGCCACAATTATAGCTGTAGGATCTTTATATAACAAATGGATAGCTGTAAGGAACAGACCGGCAAAGCCCATTCTCTGCATGATATAGAACAAATAACCCCATTCCACCCTATCAAACGCTTTTTCCGCGTCAAAGCTGATCAGGAGAGAGGGGTCTTGCATAGCTTGACTCATTTCCAGGGCGGCCACGATCTTTCGAATATTATTAAGCGCATACCTATGGCGAACAAAACCCACCTGATTGGGACCAATCAGAGATGGAAGGACCACCGCCAGCCGCTCGGCGAGGATCTTTGCCAGCAATTTCTGATCAGCGTTGAGAAGTGAGATTGGTCTATACGATGTCACAGATTGTGCATTCCTTCCCGGTTTACCAATAAGTGTGATATGGGCCCGATTAACATGCAAGGGGTAGGCCCCTGCAGTAATCAATGCAGAGAACACCTTAGTGAGCACCGGGCTTAGGGGGTCAATGAGACACTGATAAAATTCGGCGGTATAGCCATCGGGGCCTGGAGCTTTAAAGCGCTTTGCGCTTTTAATCGCCATTTGTACTTCATCTACCTCCAAAGGTCTGTTTAACCATAATTGTTGATCGATAGTAAGACATGGCAAACTAAGCCGCTCACAAAAGCGGTCACAGGCAGCCTGACTCCACCCCTCAGAATCGTAAAGATTCGAGAAAAAGGTATGGAATTGGGATAGAATATCCTTAGTGGTAGTAACTACATGACCCTGAGCTGTTTGGATAGCAGCGACATGATTGGATCTGCGTCTGGTCTTGATTAAGTTATGGAGTAGCTTCCCCGATTTGTTCCCATATTGGTAGAGATGAAATTGATAGTACAACAAACTTTTTTTCGCTCTTTGATGTAGCAAGGAATTGATAGCGCCTTGGAGAGCCCTATATAGGTCTCTATCAGAAGGCCGATTATGGGTGATTAAAGCCCGCCGTATCGCTGTCATCTGAGTAGATAGTAATAGAATGCGCTTATCCAGCGACTTACGTCGGTGGGACAGGTAAGAAATGATGTCTCCCCTAAGGACAGCCTTGGCGGTATACCAAAATAGAATAGGGTCTGACTCATGCTGCGCATTAGAAGTGCAGTAAGCTCGCCATTTCGCCCAGATATACGCCTGGAACTGAGCATCATCTGCTAGGAAATATGGGTATCGCCACAATCTGTGAGCCACCCCACCCGATGAAAGGTGCAGATCCAGCCATATCGGCGCATGATCCGACAAAAATATCCCATCTAGATTAGCATCCCCTAACAGGGAGAAGTGACTGTTACTGAGAAAGAGATAGTCCAATCGGGACCAGGTATCATGAGCCCGAGAAAGGTGTGTAAACGTCCGGTCAGTGGGGTTAAGGACCCTCCATGCGTCCACCAAATGTAACGACCTCTCCAGGTCCTGCAATCCCACACTAGCTTTATTGTCCCTAGATACAACCTTGGATTTGTCTAAATGAACATCTCTAATAGCATTGAAGTCCCCTCCCAAGATTATACATTCATCTACATAGGGCATCAGGAGACCTTGAATATTACAAAAGAATTGGGGATGGTATACATTTGGCGCATAGATGTTACAGAAAATTATAGTCCTATTGGAAATCTTTGTAACTAGGAGGAGAAAGCGCCCCATGGGGTCCTTAACCTCCCGTAGCACCTGAAAGGAGAGATGTTTACTTAATAATATAGCCACACCCGCTTTCTTAGTATTGGCTGATGCAAAGTAAACATCCCCTACCCAACCACGACACAACTTCTGATGTTCGCTATCAGAAAGGTGTGTTTCCTGCAGCATTGCCACATCAACTTGCTTCCTTCGAAGATATGTTAATATCTTATTGCGCTTAATGGGAGAATTGATGCCGCAGACATTCCATGAGAGGACTCTAGTACCAATACTAGGAGCCATGGAATCTCCAGTAAGGAGATGGCAACAACAGGAGAAGCAGTAAAACAGCAAGGGTTCTCCCAGCTGGAACCCCCACTGCAAGAGCAAGGAAAGATGATGCAAAAACAGTAACATAAACACACAAAAATAAACACAGCCAAAAATATTTCCGGACTTCTTTCTGTTCCCCCCCACCCCAATCCCCTATCCCAGTAACCCCATCCCAAAAACCCCCAATCAACTGAACCCGAACCATATCGGTTCACGTGGAGTCACTTCCACACATACAGACACCCACCCTCCCCTCCCCCCACAATTCCAACCCCATCCACACAAACAGAGCAACCAGAACTGAAACACAGTTATCAATAAATGGTAGAAAACACTTTGGGAATATCGTAGAGGCAGACCGCAGTCTATACCATCAGTAGCCGGAGCACAATAAGCTAAAAAAAACCGGCATGAGAAGCGTACAAAGCGTCCCAAGCAGTATGCACTGAAGAAGAGAAAAAGAAAAAAAATGTTTCTTTTGCTGTCGGGGGCGCTCAGCAACAGGCGAGAGACCAAAAAAAAATTCCCCCAATTCCAGGGGCCGCATCCCCAGCTCATCTACCACCAGGGAACACGGGTAATGTAGGCAAAGCCCACGAGGCGCAAATAGAAGGCCAAGCTCGCCAATTAGTAGTTTAGGGGGGTGCCGGTCGTGGCGCAGGTGGAACTATGGTGTTCACAAATTTTCGGGCCTCCTCCGCATCCGTGAACCAGCGGACTCCAGCTTCTGTAGCAATCCGAAGTTTAGCAGGGTAAACAAAGGTGGCTCGATTTCCAGCCTCTATGAGGCGTGTACACAAGGGCGCCATTTGTCGTCGTTTCGCCGCCAAATCCGTGGAGAAGTCTTGAAAGATTAAAATCTTACGGTTTTCGTACTGTAGCGCCTTGCCCGCTCTCATGGCTCGGAGGATCAGATTTTTATGCACAAAGTTAAGTATCTTAACAATGACCACACGTGGTCTCGGGTCAGCGTCCCGTTTAGGGCCCAGGCGGTGCGCCCGTTCGATTCTTAAGGGCCCATGCGTTGAGGAAATATCAAATTCCTTGGTCAGCCATCCCTCAATAAAAGCGGGCAGGTCTGGTTCCAGCAGAGTTTCTGGCAGACCCAAAAGGCGCAAATTGGACCGACGCGATCGGTTCTCCAGATCCTCTAACCGTTCTTGATGCTTCACCAGGGTAGCTTTCAGGGCTGTGATTTCCCCCGCGGCGGTATGGCCGCCATCTTGCAGATCCGAGACCCTCTGCTCAAGTTCCAAAAAGCGGGGTTCAAAGCCAGCGATCGTCTCGGTAAGCGCAGTCAGTTTAGTAGATATCGACTGAAGCTCAGGACCAAGCAATTCTGAAATCGCCGCTTTAACGTCCTCAATTGCCGCCGTGCTCTGCGAAGGGGGAGAGGGCGGCGCCATGTTACCCAGTTCAGACGTTCTTGGTCGGTCTTTGTCTCTGTCCCGTTTTGTCAGTCTCATAGCCATCAGAGAGTCTCTGGACACCAAATTAGTGAGATAGATCCGGTGGCAAAAGTTCCCCAGAAATTTTGCTGATTTTAAAGCGGTGGATGGGGTTGGATTTCGGAGGGTTGGCGCTGCGCAGGAGAATCACAGCTTCCTCCTACATTGCATCACGTGACCCCCCCTTCTTAGAGGTATTTAAATGTCTGTCATATCTTCCCTTTACCTTTCCTCTATGGTCTACATGTTTAGATCTTTAAGTTGGTCCCCATTGCTTTATGATGACTGTTCAGCATTTTAATAAATGCCGTCTAGAGTGACTCTATATTGTTTATATCCTTTTGAAGGTGCAGGCTTGAGAACTGTACACAGTACTCCAAATGAAGTCTCACGAGAGATTTATATCAGGCAATATTCCCCCCCCCCCCCCCCTTCCTTGCTGTGTGTACCCAAGCATCTTTCTGGATTTTGCTGTCACCTTATCTATTAGCCATCCTAAGATCATTAGATATGATCACCCCCAGATCCCCTCTTGTTTTGTTTGCAGAAGATCTTCACCCTATATACTATAATGCTCCCTTGGGTTTTTGCAAACCTAATACATGGACTGTAGACCAATCCTCAAGCTTTGCTTGAACCCTCCTCATGCTTTCCACACCTTCCAAGGTGCCTACTCTTTTGAAGATCTCAGATCATCTGCAAAAAGGTAAATTGATAGTCCTTTCACAATATCACTTACAAAAATGTTGAACAGAACCAGACTAAGGACCAAACCCTGTGGCATACTATTGGTAACCCCTCTTTCCTTGGAATGAACTCTATTTACAACTATCATATGTTTTGTCTCACTCAACCAGTTTCTCACTCAGTCACTTTAGGACCCATACCCTGGGTACCAAATTTGTTTATAAGTTACCTAAGCAGAATTGATTCAGAGGCCTTGGTGAAATCCAAGTACACTACATCTAGCACTCTCCCCGATCTAACTCTCTGGTCACCCAAAGAAATTGATAAGATCTACCTCTGGTAAAACCATGCTATAAAAAATCCTGTAATCCAATGGATTCCAGAAACTACAATATCCTATGTTTTAGCAGCAATTCAATTAATTTACCTGCCACCAAGGTAAAACTAACTCTTCTGTAGTTTTCGAACTCCTCCTTACTTCTACTTTTCTGAAGAGAAGAAAGGTGAGTTAATGTTGTTAAAATTATGTAATTAAATGGAATCTGCCTGTCTCCAGTCCTTTGGAACCACTCCTGAATCTAAAGAAGTATTGACAAGGTCAGACAGTGGACTGCCAGAACTTTCCTCATTCCCTTAATACCCTTGGATGTATCCCACCTGGCTACATTGCTTTATCTCCTTTTAGTTTTGCTTGCACCTC
This sequence comes from Rhinatrema bivittatum, assembly GCF_901001135.1. Lineage (NCBI taxonomy): Eukaryota > Metazoa > Chordata > Amphibia > Gymnophiona > Rhinatrematidae > Rhinatrema > Rhinatrema bivittatum. The sequence goes on along the minus strand of NC_042615.1, from coordinate 703,330,495 downwards.
TTAAACTCGAACTTCTGAAAATTGATTGAGATCTATCTTACTTCCATTCTGCAAGGACAAACAGTATGGCAGTACTAATGTGGATGACAACTTCTGATGCAGCATGGCATGGAAATCTTATGTTAAGGTTTCTAAACTTTGACTGTGCCTCATTAAGCATGTTCATGCATACTATTATGCCACGTATCCTATATGGGATCCCTTACGTCTTTCTTTTTCCGCAGAGCCCTTGAGTCACAGTTTTGTTGCTTCAAGCTCATGTTTCTGGATCTTAAGGTTTGTGCCAGATTTGCAGGCTTGTTCATTGCAAGGTTCCACAGTTTTGTTCCTCATAATTTCCCTAGGTAAGGTTTTTAGTCATTTTTCTTTCATTCCCGTACTCTGTTCCATAGTGGTGCACCATCAGTGCCCATTGGCTGTTGAGCCACCACTGCTGGCAAGTTTGATTTTGCTTCCCTTTTCTTTCAAACAAACATGTATAATGGATTCCAGTGAGGCCCTCGATGCCTAAGGACTATGTCTACATAATAGATGTATCCAGTGGCTGGGAGTAATGCATGATGTCTACAGGTGTCACAAATGTTCAGCCATGACTCAAAAAGGAAGCCGGTCCCAACTAGAACTAATGGAAAAGCATTTTGGGCATCTACTGATACATCAGCATCAACATTGAAGGATACTGGAGCTGCATCAGTGGAGGGAATGTCATTTTTATTTATTTGATTTATATTTCGCTTTTCGGCGCTTCAAAGAAGATTACGTTCAGGTAGTGTAGGTATTTCCCTAATCCCCAGAAGGCTTACAATTTGTTTGTACCTGAGGCAAAGGAAGGTAAAATTACTTACCTAAGGTCACAAGGAACTGGCATCAAGGAGACCATTGGGTCTCTTGGTGCCACCAAGTGATAGAAAACTCAAAGATAGGCCTTCGACTCACTCATCCTGCTCAAAGAAGGCATCAGGTTCCACCTCTTTGACACCGGCATCAAGGAAATCTGATGCCAAGCACCGAGAGAAGCCAAAGGCTCAGCATTGGTGCCCAATGCCAGGAGGGGGGAATATCCTGCACATGTCAACAATCTCTAAGTGGGTCCTGTAGTGAGGACAGCTCTAAGAAGGCCAGGGATTTGTGACAGCTCTAAGAAGGCCAGGGATTTGTGACAGCTTCCACTAGTCCAAGTGTCCATTACTGATCCACCTCTCAGTACTGAAGAGGATGTGGTTATCCTTCTACCTCCCAGACAATGTTGGCATCAGCTATCTTAAAGGAGGAGTTTGATAGAAATATCCAGCAAATCTGGGAGAAGACACTGCAGGGACTCTGTGCCATGGCATCAAAGACACTAACGAAGGAATGGACAAAAAGCCTCTGCTCGATTCCTTATGGGTGCTTGGTGGCAAGGCACTGGCATTGTTAACAGTGTCAGATCCAATGCCAAAAAGGGGGGGATCAGGTTTGATTACTACTGCCTTGCTGTTGATCTCCAGCTCTTCAGGGGGAGGAAGCTTCCCCTGGCCTTCGAAGCTCCTTGGAATCCAGGCAAAACAGCCAAGTGTACATGTCCTTGAGATCTTGACTAGGGATCAAGCACCGAGGGAATCCTCACCAATAGAAGATCAAGGTGAGTCAGACTCCTAATATTCTTGGGGGCGTGTGGTTATTTATTTTATTTATTTATTTAAAAGTATTTCTATCAGGCTATGCTGATATCAGTTATGCCTGAATTATGTTATTTAATGTTGTTAATCTGTGAATGCTGTCTAGAATAATTGTGTTTTTAGTGCTTTTTAAAATATAGTCATGTCTTTCTGGCCACATAAGTCTAGTGGTAGTGAATTCCACAATATGCATCATGCAACTGAAAAAGCCCTTTCACGGGTTACTGTGAGAAGTGCGTATAGAATTGAAGACACATCAAATAAAATTTGTGTAGCTGTTCTTAAGATTCTTGATGGTGTATGAATTTTCAGTACAGAATTGACCCAATGTCGAGAGGCATTTTAATTTAAACAATTCAATGTATGATGGCTGCCAGTTTATATTGCATTCGTTGTATTGGGAGCCAGTGAAGTTGCTGTAAAACAGATGATATGTATTCATGATATCGGGTGCCAGTTAATAATTGTGCAGCAGCATTTTGAATCATTTGAAGCAGTTTGATTACGTATTGTGGCAAACCTATGTAGTGCGAATTGCAGTAGTCGAGACCAAGGTGTATTATTGCCTGAAGTACTGTCCTGAAATCTGATGGTTTCAACATTGGTTTGATGTATCTAAGTAATCTAAGCTTTGCAAAAGAGGAGCAGATAACTCTTTTGATTTCTGTTTTTATTGATAATGTAGAAGCCCATATTCAGTAGGCCATTTAGTGAACATGCTTTCCAGCTAAAATGAGGCACATAACTTATTCTGGATATTCAGTGAGATAACCTAATGAATATCCCCGATTAAACTTTTCCAACTACACTTAGCGGGATATCTTTAAACATAACCGGATATTCTTTTGAATACCACTGGTTATGTATAAAGTTGTATGTCTGCATAACTTTACACTTAATCGGCTATATTTAAAAAATATAGCTGGCTAAGTAGCAGTTCAGTGAAGAAAAAAAAACACAAATCGTGGGCCTGCAGACCCAAATCTTTCCTTGCCTCCCTCCAACCCAAACTGTTCATGGACTAGTATATTTAGGACTTGCTGAAGCAAATCCAGATGTGGAAATGGACTTAAGAAGTCCCTTCAAACCTTGTCCTTGCAAAAGTGCCTGTGGGCTTGGCTCCTCTCCAAATCTGCCTAGCATGACCTCATTATAGGCAGGCTATAAATGTGAAAATAAATAAATCCTCCTAAAGTCTGTGCATCTTGTCCCATCAAATCCCTCCTCCTCCAGCTGTAACTCCAGGTGATCACCACAATAAAATCAACTCTGCCACCTCTCCTGCAACTGGCATGCCGTGCAAAGTGGGAGTGATTCCCTCCTCCCTTTAAGGGTACAGCGTCATCACATAGCACCTTGATATTCACTTAGGTGCATCTTTTTACTGGATCAAATGGAGGTGTCTTCTGGTCAGGGCTAAACAAAACCACCATCACTGGTAGGGCTGGCAGCCCTTCTGCACTAGCAATGGCTTGCAAGTTCATCAGCATCTTACAAACTGGTGACAATGCGATTAGTGACCCCTACCAGTATAAGGGGTTTCTTAGCTGGAAACACATGCTTTTGTGTTTTACCATCACAGCAAGATAATGAGAGAAGAGAAAAATTACTAGAGTGCTTAAAGCATCTTTACCTTTCGTCCGCCATCTTGTTCCCCCCATGATCTTAGTTTAAAGCCCACCCTTAGTAGGCTTATCAGTTTGTTTTGGAAGAAACTGCCCCTTTGACTGGTGGACCTGTATTTCTATTTCTGCTCAGCAGTCCTTGGAATATCATCCCATGGTGCATGGGTAGATGTTGAAACAATCTGTGCAGCCATTTATTCATCTCAATCTTCTCTGCCTTGACCTTCATCCTTGATTGGGAAGACTGAGGAGAATACCACCTGTACTCCTTTCTGTTTCACCAGCTCTCTCAGAGCCATTAAATAAGTTATAGTATGTTCTGTGTGATATCTAGCAGTATCATTCATGGCAATCTGGATGAGCAGCGTTGGCTAGTAGTCAGTAGGCTTGATGATTCTTGGAAAGCTCTCCATGATGTCTTGGACCTTGGCACCAAGCAGAGAGCACATCTCCCGGGACAACATAATCCGATTGACAGATGGATGCCTTCCTGCCCCTCAGAAGAGATTTACCAACCACTACCACTACCTTTTGCTTCATAAGTACAGTGTTTGCTGGCCTGCAGCTTTGGGGTTTACATGTTCTTCTCTTGGGATGATTTGTCCTCTTCCACTTCCAGGGTTTTATACTTTTATTCAGCTCAAGGAACTTTAGAATCAGGATATAGGGTTTCGTGGATATGGTACTTGTGGTCCAGTTCCATTTTTTTGCTCTGCTTGAGTTTTCCCATCTTGATGCCTCAATAAGCATTTCATTGATATAGTCCTCATTATCCAGATGCTTCTCAGCCTTGCCACCACCTCTTTTCCTGCACATTTTTGTGAGGGTGTTGACCTGCAGATACCTTTTACATTGAAGCGGTTCATCACTATGTATCAGGAAATCTATTTGGACAGAGCCAGAAGTAGTAACAATAGTGACAGTTTTTGTGATACAATGTTTCCCAGCCATCCTTCTGTTTGTAGCTTTTGGTACCTCTTGAAAGAAATGAGAAGGACTTAGCAAAGTTCCTAACGCTTCCTCAGCTTCCCTGCAAATAAAATCAGCTAGCTTTACTGTGAAATCTATCTTCTATCTCCACATTCAGAATTCCTTTTTGTTATCCTGTTTGTTTCTTTGTTGCTTTTACATATGGGGTGGATTATTGTATCCTTTCAGACTACAGTATGAATTTATCTGTGTATGAGTTATGTAGTTAGGTGTGGCTCTCTTTGTAGAATTGGGATGTGTAGCAGATATGTGAGCTCTTTGCTATACAGCATAGTTGACGCAGCCTCAAGGGCAAACCCGCAAGGCCTATGCCAACAGCTGACGAACACGCCCAGTAGCAGGATAGTCTGAATCTTCACCTTTACCATTTGACTCCTTGCATGGTGAGCCTTTGGGTTCTGGTGGCCTGCAGGACTTAGGCGGGCCCTAGAGCGGTAAAGATAAAAACAAAGGCAAACCAGGGTCCGGGCAGGCATAGGCTAATGGACTCAGGAGCAGGCCAAGATCAGAGCAGGCAACTAACAAAAGTGGTCAGGTCCAGGAAGCAGGCAGTCATGGTCAGGGCCAAGCAAGAAGGCAAGATCCAGAAAGTCAGGCCAAGGGAGGATATAAACACACAGGAGACACTGGACAGGATGGGCAGGACATGACCAGGCTGAATGAGGATGGATGTAGAAGGCACAGGAATACTGGCAACATGCACTGCAAAGCAGGAGATCAATTGCTGAGGCGAGATAGGAAGGTCTAGGGAGCCCTTATATACGGCAGAGCTGCTGACATCATCCTAGGGCAGTGTGAGCATTTCCCATCGCAGGCCTTTTAAGAGTTGCCGTGCACCATGTGCACACACCTAGAGGAGCAGGAGCATGGCATAGGAGAGCAGCATCTGAGCCGCTAGCAGGGCTGGGGCCTGCACATTGCAGTGGCATCAGGGGAAAGTGCAGCGGCTCATGGGGCCGAGCCGCAAATCTTTACAGTACCTCCTGTTATGGGAACCAGCCTCTGTAGGCCGCAGCCTGCTTCCTCCACCTACCACCGCGGCTGCCTGCCGCTTTCTGGCCCCGGAAGTCTCGCGGCCAAGGGGCGCTCTCTCTCTCTCTCTCTCAGCTCCAGGCTCCTGCTGGGCCTCTGGCGCAGCTTCTCCTTCCCGGCCATGCGCTCCTTCCGCGGAGTGCCTCCTTCCCGACTGCGTGGTCCTTCCATGCAGGAATCCCGCCAGGCCTCCGATGCTGCTACTACTTCCCGGCTGCGCGCTCCCCCCTTGCAGGGCCTACGCCAGGCCTCCGATGCTGCTGCTCATCTCGGCCTGGACGCGGTGGTGCCCGGTCCTGCAGGGGTGCCCCCATACTCCTAGGCAAGTGCGGCCTCTGACATCATTTAAGGGAATCGCTATGGGAGGTGCTAGGGCCCCTCCCTCTTGTTCCGGGGCTATTTAAGGCAAGGCCTTCTTGCAAGACCTTGCCTTGGCTACTCGGCTCCTGCTTGTGATCCTGATAATCCCGTTCCTGTATTCTTGCTTCTGACTGACTAGATTCAGAGACTTGCTGCCTGCCAAGACCTCTGCTTCTACCTGACCTCCAAGATTCGCTGCCAGCCAAGACCTCAGTTTACACCAGACCTCCAGCCATGTCATCTGCCTTGCCAGCTCCTGCCTTCTTCTCATCTTTGCCTGCTAAGAGCTCTACCTGCACCGAGACACTGTCTCCTGAGGCCCCCCATGTAAGTCCAGCCAGCCCCGATACCCAAGGGCTCAACTTGAGGGGAACGTGGGCTGGTAGTGGTGAAGTGTCAGCGGGGTCTAAGGCTTCCCATTAGCCTCACCTGCCAATGGAGGAGACCTGTGGGGCTCCTTCCCACAGGTGGTACCAACTTTCCCTTGGCCCAAGGATCCACGCTCCATAGCACCTCCCCCACCCAAAAAAACCTTCTAGCTTTGGGCTTCTTGAGGAATCTCCTATGAAATCCCAATATGAGTTGAGGGGTTTGTAAATTGGAGGCCGGTGTCTATTCTGTTGTAGATTTTAGTATCATCCGTAAAAAAAAGACGACAAACATTTCCACAGTCGTCCTCTTAATCATCGGTACTAAGCTTCAGAATGGATAAAGGCCCTTTAAGGCTAAAACATACAATGTTCTTCTGGTTGCATACTGAGCCATTAGTCTACAGGCTTCATATTGTTTCTCTCATGCCTAACTGACAGTATTGGAGGCACCAGCTCCTAACTCAGCAATTAAAAATATTCATATGGCAACTCATTGCTCCTAAAACCACTCTGCCTGTTATAAGGTTACCATTACTTATTTACCAATTGTCATTCACCAACATGTAAAAACCAGTGTTGCAAAAAATGGCTCATTAATCATCTTGCCCAGTAGTAACAGTAGACAAAATAATCCTCTTCTTTAAAATTTTGACACAAAAACTTCTTGTTTCAAAAATTAATTCTCCCTAAAAACATTCATTTATAAACAGCTTCCCTGAAAAAATATATCCTGACCTTGCTGTGTTTCAAGTATAGAGGTCTATTTAGGGGGGGGGGGGCTTATTTTGAGCACTCAGGCCTAGCCAGAAAACAGACTCCAGGCTGGAATCTGGAAAAATCTTTATAAACTTTTTTATTGGTGAACATTAATAAACAAAACTATTTAGCTGGTTTGTGCAGTTCAACAAAATAATAACTTACAGTTCGTTTCTCGAGGCTTCCATCTCTCTCTCTGGGGTCTCCCTCATCCCTCAATTTCTGGCCTCTTATCTCTGCTTGCAGTGATCCATACTAGCTCAGATGGGAGTAAGCTTGTCGTTTAAGGTATTCTGAAGGAGTTTCTTTTACGCTCCCTCACATACCCTCTGCCTCAGCTCGGCCTTGTCAGGCTGGGCATCCAGCCGTGCCCAAGTTACTTCCTGGCTCTTCTTCACTGGTGACCCAGCCCTGGTTCCCTGTGAGCTGGCTCCACAGGGCCATAAAACTGGCATTAAGAGAACAACATGTGCAGCAAAACACACTGCACAGGCAAATAATGGAAACTTGTAGTTCATTTTCTCGAGGTTTCTGTCCCTCTCTAGGGCCTACCTTGGGCCCTGGCCTCTTATCCCTGCTTGCAGTGATCTACCCTAGCCCAGAACCCCTTGCTGGGTTGGAAATTAGGGAGGACCAGCTGTAGCTGGTCCTTTAAGGTGTTCTGAAGGAGTTTCATAATATGCTCCCTCACAGGGGTCTTCTGTCACCTATATTCTTTTCTAACAGAGGACTATAGAGCATTTATTTATAGCAGGTGCACAGAGTTATGAGACGAGTTCAGTGTGGAGGAATTTGTTTGTGTCAAGATTGCATTGGTGAACACATATCCACCCCAGATTTTGCTCACATTCTCTTAGCTAAAATGAGTTATTTGCATAAATGTCTATTTAATGAAAGCTCATGGAAAGATTTAAAAAAGTGATCGAAGCACAAAGAACTAGGTATTGAGACTACTATAGACATTGCATCTTTATGGTGTTATATGGTGGGTGCTTAGATGTGTGAAGAAAAGACATTTTTCTCTCTACTCTCTAGTCATTAAAATCTTGGATTTTGTTTTGTACACTGCCAGAATTTTTTAATTACGGTAACTTTTATATTTTCTGTTTGCTGCTGATTTAAAAAGTAGTTAATTAAATGCTGATGTTATAGTATTGAATGGTAAAATGGTACAACAAAGACCGACCATTCTGGTGCAGTCATTTTACCAATACAAATGCTACTTGAATCCTGTGGGGGGGATTCATGTTTGTTTAAATTCCGTCATCTTGCTTTATTCTGTTTTACATCTGCCTGCCTTACAGATAGTGTGCACCCTGTCCACATTATACCGAGTAAAAGAGGCAGGTTGAGGCGATCTTAAAATTAACCTCAGCTGTTTCCTGTGAAATTGTTTCACTGACAGCAGCAGGATGAGCCTTCTAATGTACTATGAGATGCAGAAAGTAATAAGGCCCCAGAGGAGTTGCCATACCAACAACTGAACAGTTGCTACTCCACACTTCTGGGGGAGGCCCCCCTCTACCTTGTAAGACTAATCAAGATAAGGAAAGCATTATTAACATTTGATTAACTTTGTGTGTCTCCTAAGTGTAATAGTATTTACTGGCTTGAGAAAAGAATGAAGGCAGGGTTTCCACGCAGAGAGAAATTTTACTGAGCACAGGGAGGAGGAGGAATGGTGGGTGAGCTCTGCTTTGTTGGGGGCGGGGAAAATTCCACAGATCTGTTTTTATATCAGATTCAGATATTTTCTCATAATGAACCATTTTCAAACTTTATTTTTTTGTCCCTAGCTCTACTTCCTTGTTTCTCCCTGTACCATCCACCTGTGTTTTCATCCTTTGTGTCCCTCTCCTGCCTTCCTGTTTTCATTTACTCTCTCCTTCTCTGGTTGTTTCTCTTGCTGCTTGTCTTTTTATGGATACAAGCTGTGAAGCGTCAGTTTCTGAGACTGGAAAGAGGGATGATTTTTTTTTTCTCTCTGGAGCTGGTGAGCAGCCACCTGGGCCTGTGAACAACTAGGACAGGGGAACCATGATTCCAGAATTGGCAGTGCCAGGTGTGCTGATGTACAGGCACTTAGGTGCATCTAGTCTCACCAAATAATGGTCCCTATCTGTCATCCTGTTCTATGAATCTATGGTTAATTGTTCAGGGAAAATGAAATCAACTCCTTCATTTGTGAAGGGCTGCCATGCCTTTCTGTGCCCCATTAGCGTGGCTCTTAAACTTGACCCACATGCCGTTACCTTTTTTTTTTTAGTACACTGTTTTCAGAGTATGCTAACCTCAGAGAGAACATAGACAAAACAGACCTAAATCTGCCTAGCCAGGTTAACAGTCAAAGCTCCAAGGATGGAAGACAAGCACCTAGTAATAAAGCTGCTGGAAGAGAAAAAACAAACAAACAAACAAACAGAAAAAGGTGTTACTGGGGTGGCATTCTGGAAGGGGAAGAGTCTGAATACCACTCGAGCCGGCCACTTTCTCTAGGAACCTAGAAAAAAGGAAGAAGATCAGATTGAAGGTGCGGCTGGAGGAACCACCAGATGGAAGTGGCTATCAGAAATCCTGGCGAAAGAAATCCAGATTCGGAGGAACCAGCCAAAACTTGCCAGAAAGACAGAAGTCCCTTGCATTTGTGGAGCTGAAGTGAGGCCATTTTGCTTTGCATGGTTTCCAAGGAATTATAGCATACTGAGATTATGCTGGAGATCCAGCAGGCCAGAAACAGATGGGAAAATCCAACTATAGCATGCAATGGAGGCAGTGCATGCTGTAGTGCATGCATATTTGTTGCAGATATCCAGAAAACCCATCTGGCTGGAGGTTCCCCAGGACTGGTCTGGGAACCACTGTCCTAGAGAAATCATGAAAAAGGAATTTTATCAAGGTAGTCAAGGGTTTCCTGTGCTTTCTGAAGTTCACAATCGACCTAGCCTGGTGGGAATATAGATAAAAGACAACATATGCCATGCAAAGTCATGCCACCTAGCTGCAGGTCACTGTTCAAAATATGTAAAGAAATATATTTTTAAAGAAATAACAGAAGTAACTTACAAAAGCATCTTTAAAAATGTTTCATAATAAGTGGGATGAGCAAAAACAAGGAAATGATAGACTGAAGGTATGATGGACCGGGTAGTAGAAGGCTGCTTAGAAAATTAAAGGACATCTAGTTTTAATGAGCGAGTTTTTAGGAAGATCAATGAACCATGACAAAGACTGGTGAACTTCAGAAGGGAGATTATTGCTTGGCTTTGATTGTAAATTTTACTAGCCTTAACATAAGGTTGGGGGTAACCTGCACGGAATGGCAGTTACTACCATAAGAAGCTTGCTGGGCAGACTAGATGGACCATTAGATTTTTTTTCAGCTGTCATTATTATGTTAGTATGTTATAGATGCAGAGGGCTAAAAGACAGTGTGAAAACATGTAGAGGTTTGATTGGTGCAGGTGGTACAGTAAGGAGAATATGCATTGGTAGTATAAGGGGCAGTGAGGAAAATAGCTGAAGATAAGGGTTGATGACTGTCAGTCCATGAATGCACTTGAAGATAATTACCTATGTCTTGAACTGAGAGTAATACTAGGCAGGTATCCAGTGTAGAGAGGAGTTGACCTTAGGGGTGAGTGACTGGTTTGGATGAACAGGGAGTTTCTTTTTGAAATGGAGAAAGGGGCATATGTCTCGATCACCTACTTTTTGAATCAGTGAAAGGGGATTCCCTCCCCTGCCCCCACCTTCCACTAGGCACCCCCAGATCTAAAGCCAGTCCTGACCAGGAGAGAGTGGTGAAGTAATAGTGAGGTTTGTGGCAGATCAGGCATGCTGCAGAATTCTGTAAGCATTGAAGAGACTGGGAGCTTGGCCAATGAACTGTTATTCTAAAGAAGATGCTCAGCTGAAACATTCTTGAACTACAAGTCAGCAGGCATGAAAGAGAAGGTAGCACAGATTTTATAGATTTTATAAGTGAGGCAACCCAGAGACATTCAGACCCCAAAGATATGAAGGCACCAAGAGATTCTTGCTAAGTCTTAAAAGGAAGAGAAATCCAGAATGTGGATAGGGGAGGTGCAATGGGTTGTGAGGGGAAAAGGAATTCAGTTTTGAGGGTATTTCTTATAAGGTAATATGAAAACATCCAAGGTGCTACAGAAATTAGAAAGGAAGAAATAGAAGCCTAGTATTTTCTTGGTTAAAATTATATGTTTAATTTATTATTATTTGTAAATACATAAACCTACTTTTCTTATGTATGTTGTATATGTAAACTGCTACAACCTTTTTGGAGTAGTGGTATATAAGTTCTTTTAAAATAAATAAAGGATGTCAAAAGCATAAAGACATCTATCTGCAAATCTATGGTAGGAACAGCCAAATGAGGAAATAAGAGCACAAAGGCTTTGTGTATAGATAAAAATGAGCAGGAGGGTCCAAGACAAAGCCCTGGGGTACATCAGCAAAGAGAAGCAGTTGTTGCACACATGACCTTGAAAAAGTTAGGCCACAGAGGTAATTAAAAATGTCATTTGTGTGTACATGTAAGTTATATATTTTTACAGTTCCTATAACTTCACCGTGAAATTTATGGCACATTTCTTTGACAAATGTGTAATAAAATCATCTGAGATAACTGAAATGGTCTCGAAAAGGCAGTCAATAACTGGGAAAATTGTTTTCTTTGTTTTGTTCCATTACAGGAAGTAGCCCTCAAGACAGTCCTAGAAACTTCTCCCCCAGTGCCTCAGCCCATTTTAATTTTGCACGAAGGTATGATTTTATACAATATGTTTTATATTTTATGTCAATTTGAAATAATTGTGTATCATGAAACTATTGTTTAGAACCAATTACTATAAATAAATATATATATATAGAGAGAGAGAGATAGTTTTCAATCAATACTCACAATGTAAGAACTAGATGGCGCATTTCCTATTTGATTCCTTATTAAAGAAGTCTGGGGTTTGTGAAGTCCCAATATGACATTTAAGCATAATTCCCAAAATGAATTAACATAAAAATAGAGCATGAACACAAGTGAAAACAGCCCTTCTAGTTTGCCCATTTTTCATACCTGTTGATGTTAGCGATTTATGGCACAATGCAGTTAGTTTAGATAAAAGAATGCCTTTTAAAGAAAACAAGCCAGGGAGGTTTCCAATTTGCAAGATCAGTAAAACATCACTGCCTTTATTAACAAGCTAAAGGGGTCATTTTCGTAGCGTATCGCACGTGAAAAGGGACTTTTCGCGTGCGATAGCTAGCTTGGGGTGGAGTCGGCCCCAGTAGAGGAGGAGTCTGGGCAGACGCTGCAGAAAGATCGCTGGCTACGAAGAGGTAAGAACCCTTTTCGCTGCCAGTAGTGCGCCCAGTACACCACCTTTTAAGATGGCGCTATTGAGTGCAAAAGCTGGCAGCGATCGCACCGCGGAGGTGCGATCGCTGCCGGCTTTTGCAGGCCCACCCCCCGCTTCCCCCCCCCGCCCCCGCTAACAAGGGGATTCACTATTCTCTGCGAGAATAGTGAATCCAGGCCTAAAATAGACCTGTAAACAACCAGCAACTCAACTCACTCAGAAACAGAAAACAAGTAAGTACACATACAAAGCAGTACAGATGCCCCAGTAGCTTAAAACAATTCTGAACTAGCTAACTAAATACAGTCAAGCACAGTGACATCGTGTAGTTCCAACACTCTCCTACGCACATGAATATCAGTTGCTATGATAATCTTTAATGTCCAAATTCTTAAATGATTCTTATTCTTCTGTGAAGTGGTTTGGTCGTGGCATCAACGATCATCTCTTTTTTTGGGATTTAGCTAAGTTAAAACTTTCCCTGTTTCAATTCCTGTTATAGAGCTGTACTTCCGCCAGCTTTATCACATATTGGATGTCCGTTTTTATGTCAGCTGGGTTTTTTACAGTACTTGTTAAGTACAAGTTCTTCCAGAATTTAACTATTTTCCATCTTTGGTAGTTTTGCATAGAGCAGTGTATTCATCTTCACAAGTAGATAAGCACACCATCTGTTTAACAGCTTTCCATCTAATTGCTGCTTGTGATAGCTTGTATACATAACCTCCAGTAGATATTCCATCTTGAGTCCAATATTCCCAAATTATGTCTGAATAAGTATTTATTTTTTCTCCAGACAATTCATAATACAAAATTGTCTTTTGCTCCTTGAAGATATCTGAGAATACGTTTGGCTTTATCTTCAGTGTTCAGTCATATAGCAAGTATTAAAATGACTTAAATAATGAACTACAAATATAATATCAGTTCTTGTTGCTTGTATAAGATATATCAAACATCCAAAAAAAAAAACCCTGGTATGAATCATCTGGATGATCTGTTCATGTGAATCTTCATATTTTCTTTGATTTAGCTCAATAGTATCGATATTTAGCAGTCACTCATGCTAAATTTTGGGGGGATTTCTTCAATAAATTGCTTTTGACCTACTGACAGTTGTTTGTCTGCATTTCTGTCTATGCCTAAGATTCAACTTGGCTCTCCAAAATCTTTTTATTCAATCTTGGGTCTATAGAAAAGTCTTTACTCCATGTATAAACTTGTCTCTTGTTACTTCTAGCTTATCTACATAAATAGCTAGTATAGCATATTCTTCTCCTCACTGTAATGTTTATATGAATTGATCATCTGATTCTATTTGATAAAAACTTGTCACGTAGCATTTGGTTTAATAGAAACATGGAAATGAAGGCAAAAGAAGACCAAATGGCCCATCCAGTCTGCCCAGCAAGCATACACACTTATTTTTCTCATACTTATCTGTTACTCTTGGCCTTTATTGGTAACTTTTTGGTTCCAATTTCCTTCCCCCCTTCCATTGATAAAGAGAGCAGTGCTGGAGCCGCATTAAAGTAAATTATCCAACGTAATTGGTTAGGGGTAGTAACCGCTGCAATAAGCAAGCTACTGCCACTCTTTTTTGTTTACCCAGCCTGTGCAATTCAGTCTTTGTTGATTGTTGTCTGAACATAAGAACATAAGGAAATGCCATACTGGGTCAGACCAAGGGTCCATCAAGCCCAGCAACCTGTTTCCAACAGTGGCCAATCCAGGCCATAAGAACCTGGCAAGTACCCAAAAACTAAGTCTATTCCATGTTACCATTGCTAATGGCAGTGGCTATTCTGTAAGTGAACTTGATAGCAGGTAATGGACTTCTCCTCCAAGAATTTATCCAATCCTTTTTTAAACACCTCCCCTTTTAACCATGCCGGTAATCGTTTTGCCTTCTTTCCACCTTTCTTAATGTGTGGAATACATCTAGACTGTGCTTCTAGAATGGTATTTTTTAACAATGACCACGCCTCTTGGACATTTTTTACTTTTGTAGCTGCTCCTTTCAGTTTTTTTCTAACAATTTTTCTCATTTAATCAAAGTTTCCCTTTTGAAAGTTTAGCACGAGAGCCTTGGATTTTCACACTGTTCCTCTTCCAGTCATTAAATCAAATTTGATCATATTATGATCACTATTGCCAAGCGGCCCCACCACCGTTACCTCTCTCACCAAGTCCTGTGCTCCACTGAGAATTAGATCTAAAATTGCTCCCTCTCTCTTGGTTCCTGAACCAATTGCTCCATAAAGCTATCATTTATTCCATCCAGGAACATTATCTCTCTAGCATGTCCCGATGATACATTTACCCAATCAATATTGGGGTAATTGAAGTCTCCCATTATTACTGCACTACCAATTTGGTTAGCTTCCCTAATTTCTCTGAGCATTTCACTGTCCATCTCACCATCTTGACCAGGTGGACGGTAGTATACCCCTATCACTATAGTCTTCCCCAACACACAAGGGATTTCTACCCATAAAGATTCAATTTTGTATTTAGTCTCAGCCAGGATGTTTATCCTGTTGGACTCTATGCCATCCCGGACATAAAGCGCCACACCTCCTCCCGGGTGCTCCTCTCTGTCATTGCGATATAATTTATACCCCGGTATAGCACTGTCCCATTGGTTATCCTCTTTCCACCATGTCTCTGAGATGACAATTAAGTCTGTCATCATTCACTGCTATACATTCTAATTCTCCCATCTTACTTCTTAGACATCTGGCATTAGCATACAAACATTTCAAAGTTTGTTTTTTGTTTGTATTTTCATTCTGCTTTTTAATTGATAGGGGTAAGTTAGAATTTTTTTAGCTCAGGTGAGTTTTTAGTTACAGGCACTTAGACTATTTTTCTAATTATTGGAACCTCACTATCGGGATGCCCTAATTCTAATGCATCATTAGTATCCTTTGAAGATACTTCTCTCTGAACCATGTGCTGCTGAGCGACTGTCAACTTTCCCCTTTGTTCTAGTTTAAAAGCTGCTCTCTCTCCTTTTTAAAGGTTAGCGCCAGCAGTCTGGTTCCACCCTGGTTAAGGTGAAGCCCATCCCTTTGGAAGAGACTCCCCCTTCCCCAAAAGGGTCCCCAGTTCCTAACAAAACTGAATCCCTCTTCCTTGCACCATCGTCTCATCCACGCATTGAGACTCCGGAGCTCTGCCTGCCTCTGGTGACCTGCGCGTGGAACAGGGAGCATTTCAGAGAATGCTGCCCTGGAGGTTCTGGATTTAAGCTTTCTACCTAAGAGCCTAAATTTGGCTTCCAGAACCTCCCTCCCACATTTTCCTATGTCGTTGGTGCCCACATGTACTACGACAGCCGGCTCCTCCCCTGCACTGTCTAAAATCCTATCTAGGTGACACGTGAGGTCCATCACCTTCGCACCAGGTAGGCATGTTACCAGGCGATCCTCACGCCCACCAGCCACCCAGCTATCTACAATCCTAATAATCGAATCACCAACTATAACGGCTGACCTAACCCTTCCCTCCTGGGCAGTAGGCCTTGGGGAGATATCCTCAGTGCGAAAGGACAATGCATCACCTGGAGAGCAGGTCCTTGCTACAGGATCTTTTCCTGCTGCACCTGGTTGGTGATCTCCCATCATGAGACCACCTTCCTCCAAGGCAGCACCAGACAATGCTTAATGTCACGTTCCACGCACAATCTGATTGTTTTAAGCCATATATTGCCTCTTTGACCTTGCAAGCTCTTGTCATCTTTTCTCTTCATCCATCCCTGGAAGTTACTCCAGGTAGTCTGCTACTTTTAGATTTCTGTGAATATGCATTGTTTTCACACAAATGGTTTCTTAATCTGCTGAATCTAAAAATATTAATCTATGAGTTGTCATTTTCATTACCCATTAATATATTTCTTGATAGTCTATTCTATATCGCTGATCATAACCCATTGTCACTACTCATGTTTTACATTGTTCCATATTACTTTTAGGACTTAAATTTACTTAAATTTCTCATTTTGATTTAATAAATTTCAGGTCCTTTCTTGGCACTGTTTCCCAAGTTTTAATCCTATTGTGAAATGAAAGTTCTTCGAAAAAGTCTCCACTCACTTACCCTGTTGTTTGGTCTTTATTGCATCTTCAATTCATACAGGTTCTTTCACTGTAGCAGTAAGATTTTGCCTTTGGTTTAGGGTGGGTTGTGACTTACATATTGATTGACGTTGTTCCTGCATGTCTGGTTGTTTCTGTTCTTGCACTGAAAAGATTTCACCATGCATTTCTGTCATAGATGATGGAAGTTCATGTGATGACTGTCTCTTTCAATTGACCTTTCATTATCACTTCTCACTATTTCATCAATATGATAATTTCCAATGTTCTATTCACTTGGGAAGTAGATGACATGATCATATTTCCTCAGTGTCACCTCCATTCTCTAGTATTCAAGCTTCTTTGATTCAGTCTTCACAAGTATGTAGAACTCCTGTTTTCAAGTGAATACCTTTTGATTTTCCCATTTTTACACACAGGTTTTAAAGTGTCATAGTGAAAAATGTGCAAAGGCATTCATGCCACAACCTGGCATTAAATGCTTGTGCAATATTTGCATTAATCCAATAAATGCCACAGTCTTTTGATGCAGTGAACAATGTTCTTTCCCATTTTCACTTTACTACAGTCTTACAAGTGAAACTAGGAGAACACCCATAGTCAGGTCCATATTTACCCCAGCCCCTCGAAATGACAACACGCACATCACTTTATTGAAACAAGTATAGGCCACAGCTTTATTAGTATTACAGCAAAATACAACAAATTATCTGAGCCAAACCTTTTAACCCCAGAAAAGAACATTTTACAGCTACTCGCCCTATTACTAGCTCCAGGATAATTTTACTTGTTCTGGCTTTCTCTTATTTTCTTTTGCATTGTCGGGGCCCATAACCCATTTTTTATTAGCAATTTCTGGCACAGCTGAGCTAATTTAGATAATAAAATGCCTTCTAAAGTTAAAAAAAAAAAACAAAAAACAAGCCAGGGAGGTTTCCTCTGCAAGATCAGTAAAACACACTACCTTTATTAACAAGATAAAATAGAGCTGTAAACGACCAGCAACTCACACAGAAACAGGAAGCAAGTAAGTACACACATGCAGAGCAGTACGGAAGCTCAAAACCGCTAGTAGCTCAAAACAGTTCAGTACCAGGTAATTCAGTGTAGTCCAGCACTGTAACATGAAATGCATTTCCAGCAGTTGCAATACCTCAGACCCCAGGTGTTGGCAACTGTTGACAAGTATGTCAGCTCATAAAAACATTTGGCTCAGTCTACTGCTCTCTGGTGCTCAGAGCCAGAGATTTTGGCTGGGCTACATTACTTTAAGGAAGTGGTGGTCTGATCCTGACCCTTCCCTGTATCACTGTATGAGGTTACCTCTGCAAAGCTGACCCCACTTTCAGAAACTGGGATACAATAAGATGTGCAGGTTTACTCTGGGACCAGCCTAAGCAGATAGCTCATTTTGAGAATTGTTGTAACAGATTGTCTTGGTACATTCTTAAAAAGCACCTTTCAGTCTCTCATGGAAGAGCAATGCAGATGGAACAGCCAGAGGGCGAGAGAGACTGCCTCCAGACACCCAAACCTGAAAGATATTGTTGGGTTCAATGGCTGGGGAGATAAGCCTCCATTCTGGAAACAGTACCATCTGCCAGTGAATGTACCACCTCAAACTGCACTCTCTATCTTAGACAGTGTCTGAGACAACTGGTGCCTGCATTGAATATGCAAGTGAATAGAGCAGATGTAGCCTGTCATAGGCATCAGCCATTCACTCCCTGAAAAGACTGGAGCTGGTTTAGTAAAACAGGAACTTAATTTGTCAACACCAGCATTTACAAAGCATCTATTTCACAGAGTTTCTCCCAGTAATCCCCCTCTTTACTTCCAGGTTCATTCCTCAGAGTATCATCTAGTGGCAACCCTCTTTAAAGCACATCATCTGTTTACAAGTTAACTCTATCATGGCATGGCCCAGTTATGTCTTGCCGTGTACCGTGATGCTGCCTCTGCTCCCTACATGCCTTTGGATTCCTTCCTCCTTGGCACAGATAATCCCTCCTCAAAGTGCTCAATGATTTGTTTTCAGGAGGTATGTGGAACAGCAACAGGGGGTAGTCAATGTATGGAGAGACTGTAGACAGGTACTCTGGTGGAATTAGCTATGTGGTATAATCACTCAGAGGAGAGTGGCACAGGGCAGATTGAAACTTATGGAGAGACCAACTAGTTACACAAGTGTAGAGTCAAGGAGGTGATAGCTTTAATTTTAGAGTAATTTTTTTTACTTGCTTTATAAATTTTTGGTATTTACTCTTTAAAAAAAAAGTGTCTGATTATTAAACGTAATAGTTTCTATTTATTTAATTTATTTTAAAATATTTTGTATACCGCCATTCAAAGAAATATCATAGCAGTTTACATGAAAGCCATACATAGCAATGAGAATGCATTACTAATAAAAAAAAAATCATAAAATACAAATAATACAATTACAAATAAAAAGAATAAAAATACCAGAAAATAAAAAAGAGAAAATAATAATAATAATAAAAACATTTCAGTTCAGAATATTACATTACAGCAGTTTTCCATTGCATATTATGCTAGTAACATAGCCTCTACCTTTGCAAACTTCTCTTTATACAAACAGGTCTTGAGTCCTTTTTCAAAAAGCTTTGTATTATTTAGTGTTCTTAAATGTTCAGGTAATGTGTTCGAGCACTGGACCTGCTATAGAGAAGGCTTTTTCTCTTACCTCACCAATATGAGCTAATCGTACTGAAGGAACTTCCAACAGCCCTCTATTTTGAGATCTCAAAGTTCTTTCTGGACTGTAAATATGCATGTACGAGAAGTGTCCAGTTATATATCCTCCACCCCTGCTGAAGGTTTTGGTCCAGCAGTCCAATATCTTTAAAGTATGGGTTGCTATTTTGGGTGGGTGTATAAGTGGGAAGTCTGCCCCAACACGTTTCTGACCCCAACTGATTTCTGGTCTTCATCTCACTTCCCCATTACCAAAGATACTTTCTTGAATGTTGTCACTGCCTTTTCCACCACCTCCGCTGGGAATCTGTTCCATCTTTCTGCCATCCTTTATCTGAAGAAATTTCACTGAAACGTGGGAAAGGATGAGGCTGTGGTGTAGTTATGGACTCCATCGAGTAGCTCATGAGGAGGGCAATTTTCAAGGCCATTTACACTGCTACATATTTATTTACCAGGGGAAATTCGTCTGTTTGAAAATTGCCACCTTCAGAATGGCTAAAAAGTATGCATTAAAAAACAGCGGATTTAGGGGAGGGGGAGGAAAATAGCACACACACCTGATGGTTTCCAAAGGTCATGTGTTCTATTCCCCCGTCTACCCAAACAAAAGAGCAGGTGCAAAGCCTGTGAGCGGTTTTAATGTGTGCACTGTGTGCAGGTCGTCACAGGCAAAGTACTTGCATGATTTTCCTATGAAAAATTTGGGTGAAGCACAGGCGTTAAAACCACTTGCGTCTTTGTGACTACATGGGCTATTTGAAGAAAATTGCTGCCATCATAAAATATGATTAGGACTACATCACCTAAGATCAGCTGTTCCATACTGTATTGGAAATGTAATGCTGAAATGTTTCATTTGGATGAGGAGTGCTTGCTACAGCATGCATGCAGTGCTTAAAGACATTTGGGCTTATCAAAGGAACTAAATTTATGTGTGGCAAATCCCAGCAAAATAGTTTATTAAAGGAATAAAGCTATGACAGAAGTTCCTGGTACACAATAAAACAGAGGGCACCCACAGGAGGTCCCATTGTAACCAGTGGGCATCAGCACAATTGTTACCTACAGCAGTGAAGAATTAACCTATTGCAATGTCCATCTGGTGAAATACATCAGTCTGTGAAAACGAGCGCTTGATACTGCATACACGTCTCTCCTCCAGGACTGTTAAGTTTCCGTATAAAAAACGAATGAAATTTTTGCAAATCTCTATTGTTACACAAGAAAATTAGCATGCTTTTGCTATTCCCATATCTGTTAAAATCATGATCTCCTCAATTTTAAGATATTCGGAGGAGAAAATCCTCAGGCAGGCAGGCTCTGGACAAGCACAAGGAATGATGATGTATGAAAAAAAAAAATGACCTTGGCCAAGGCATAGGAATGCCACTTTCCCAAGTCTCTCATTCGTGCAAACTGATTTATTTTACCAGATGGATGCAATGTAACAATAAGAAATGTGCTGTGCTCCCCTTCAGCTGAGAGAGGTATGAGCTAATGATTTGCTAAATTGAGGACAGAGAATGGAGCTCTGATGTTGTTTTTCTAGTCCTGAAGAATAGGCTCTGTGATCTTCTTCATAATCTGTTGATTATATCCATAACCGGTAATAGACATGTCTGTTTCTCTGGGAAATGTACATAGAAATTTCTTAATGAAATGAATAATTATTTCTGGATTGTGCTGTCCTCTCTATGTATATTGTGTCAAATGCATTATAATACCGTTCCATGTAATTCAGCTTTAAAACACGATTTCAAGCCTGAGATTTACACAGCAGAATTCAGTTAGAAGCAGATGTGCCAGCTTCTTTTCCAAGTCTCTAGTTTCTGTAAACTTTTTTCCCTATGTCTGCCTTGGATCCTGGATTATAAAAAGCCACATGGAAACAGCCTGCAGAAAATAGTCCGGGACAGGTTTCACAGAGGCACATTATCTAAGAAAGCAGATTGGTTTGTGGTCTCACCCTTCTCATTGCTTCTCTCCCCTTCCCCATCTGCCGCGGAGCCCTCCACAGCTGTGCTAGCAGAGCATGAGGACAGTGATCCTCTTATGAGCCTCTGTGATCAGCACAGCCAGCCTGTGAGTTTTGAAAGTGCTTTTGAGCAAGTAGTTGAACTCCTGAAGCTGTCATACTCTACACTGCACAAAATGTTAGTTAACTGCTTTTCTCCAAAGCTGGCCTACTCTTTCGCCTTGCTTCATGGCGACTTGTGTTAAGAATTTTCTAACAGGTGGCACCACCAGTGTGGAATCGAGCATACTGTTGGACTCCGCTGTTTCCTGAGATTTTTTAAATAGTGCAGACTGCCAAAAAGTCACAAATTTCTGTCACCAATGAATAGACACTCACATGGAGCTGTCCACAGATTTGCATGGAAATATGTGACTTTTTAGCTGTGTGTACTGTATGCTTCTTAGTGATTAGGTCTTGAAAGCATGAAGCATGCTATAACGCAGAGGTTGGAGACCTTTTT
Organism: Rhinatrema bivittatum; assembly: GCF_901001135.1. NCBI lineage: Eukaryota > Metazoa > Chordata > Amphibia > Gymnophiona > Rhinatrematidae > Rhinatrema > Rhinatrema bivittatum. The sequence continues at coordinate 703,309,033 of NC_042615.1, read as the reverse complement.
GCCCGAGTTCCAACTCCACCATCCCTCTGTTGGTGGAGGGGAACCTCCCTCACAAGCCAATGGAAAGGTGCCCCAGCGGGGGAAGAAATCTGTTTCCAGGGGTGGGTCTCCAGGGTGACCGATGATATCCTACCATCTACCACACCCCATCCAACTGAACACTCATAGGCTTGGCTGTGCTGACCTCAGAGGCTGATGATTTCTTTTCATATGCTAGAATCTGTATACTGTTCATTTTTATTTGTGTGCATCAGAGCTGCAGAAGTTCAGTATGATGAATCAGTACATTCACTTTCCAATTCTCATGTTGCCAAAAGAAAAAAAAACCTACTAATTCACTACTCTGATTGCATTCAGTAGATTATTCACCAGGAAGTACTATTCATATCACTTTTTCCTTTACAGAAATGCTCAAAATGTCACATTGAAAAGACGTGTAGTGATACTGCAGTACTTTACTTGAACTAACCTCAGTTTTACCATAGGACCGATGGACGCCGCTGGTCTTTGGCTTCGCTTCCTTCCTCTGGATATGGAACAAATACACCCAGTTCCACCGTCTCTGTAAGTGCTGGTTTTCATTCAGCTACAAATTTGAGCTATGCAAACTGTTTTGCAAGGTTGGTGCCTTGAGGGAAGTCAAGGATAACATGTCCATCTCTGTTCCCCTTGGCAGCATTGGATGATGTGCTGACAAATTAATAGGATATGAATACTTCCATTACCTGAATACTTTCATTCCTCATGTGTGTTGCATGGTTAAATCCCAGTAGTGCGAGAATGCACCATGTTTTTGTTCTCCTTGGCTTTTCTTAGCACTATACATATGTTACAGAATTGTGTTCTTCCAAGCTGAGGAATTTTTTGTTTTGTTGCTGTTTTCTCATATACTATTTTAGTGCTCTCTTGTAAGTCTAAAAGCTCATTATTGAGGCAGTCTTAATTTATTTACCTCCTGGCTATGTTGATATATGTAGTTTGGCCTTTTTATGTTGTACTCTAGAAGTGTGTTACACTAATCCCTTCATCTAATTGAATCTGTCCTTCATGTTGCATCCAAAGTAGAAGATTTGAAAACCTTGCTGATTTATGTATCTATGTATTTATTTATTTGTTTTGGTATTTTACCCATTCTTTCATACCTTCCCAGGGTGACTTACAGTAAAAACATAGACATTCCTGAACACACAATCACACAAAACATGAATAAAATAAACCCTAAAAATACTGTTTGCAAAGGGTTTACACTACCCAGAGGTACTTGTTCCATGTATGTCCTTTTTCCCATGAAGGTCCTATCTGCTCAGTTTTCTGATTAGAATCACATCTTTAACCTCTGTCACTGCTTGTGGCCTCATGAAACATTGAGCCGGTAATAGCCATTCAGCGTCCTGAGTAGCATAAACAGAGGTTGGAGTCCGACCAGGCTGAACACTCCATTATGACTCTTTCTTCCTATTGGGTTGAAAAGCAAATGCTATCTTGAAAACTTGTTGACTCTGATCCAGAAGTCACAGTGCAGGGACATGCTTGGAACCCAAACATCCTTTCAGAACAAAGTGACTTTTAGCATTTTTTCAAACATACTTTAACAGTAATTTGCAAAATACATAGTACTTCTTTAAAGTATTTTTTCCTGCATAGCTCTATTAAAATGAAATTGAATTAGAGCTTGCAGGGTTTAGATCCTATGCGAAACTTCCTCCTGTCTAAAGGGCGCTACCAAGGAGTTGTGCATAATATACTTCTCTTATAGCAAAATCTTTGTTACTTATACATAAATCCTGGTCTTCTATCTATCCCAAATCATGTAAACTGAACCCCTCTCTGTTCCATCATATAAAACCCAATCTTTCTTTGGTCAAAGCATTTTGAATGTCCACTTTTAGTTGTTTTTGGAAAGAGAGCTGTGTACAGTATACTTGTACAGAATGGAACAAAACTTAAATAACATTTACTACATTTTAGGGATTGTCTGGAAGTCATTTCTTATACATTTAATTAACCTGGTTGGGAATTTAGTCTGCTTATTACTTTACAGCACTGTATGGAATTGTATGGAAATGTGTACTTGAATAGAATAAGACAGCGGACGTTACACAATATTTGTATTATATAAATCCTACTTTTTAGCTTTTTCTAATGATCCTGAAACTTTAACTTCAGGTATCAGCCCTTGAACAAAGACCAACTAACATAAAACAAGACACAAAGGGACATAAAGTACAGAAAATAGTATAACGAGCTTTAATTTGTGGAACTTTGGAAAGCTCAAGTAGAAGACAAACAAGAAAGGGAATATGAAAAGTGTAACAGAATCTTGTCATAGTATATCACCTTTTTTTTCAATCTTCTGGAGCTGTAATAGAAAGAAATGGCTCAGATCTCACAAGGGGATGTTGGGGTTAAGAGCCATGTACATGGATCTCTTATGAGGAACAAGACAGCTAGTAAGAATGGCAGGAAATTTGGGTTTATCCCACTAACATCAAGGGCAGCAAGTCCTTGATATGTCATGCTCCTTGGAAAACTGATATTCTGCCAGTCAAAAATGATAACTAATCAGAAACTGTCAACACAATTCAAGACACAAAATGGAAAGCCAAGAAAAAGCATTAAATTGCCTCAATTTCAAGAAATTCTAAGAGGGTTCTATGCAATAAAACACCCGCAAACAATATTTTAGCAAGGATGCGCAAACAATTTAATATTCATTTTTAAAAAGCCACTCAATGAGTGAGGCAAAAAGATTGAGCTTGAGGGCAGAAAAAAACAAAAGTTCCCAGTATTGTGTCCATGCTGTTCTTGTGCATGGAAACCCAAAAATGCATTGGCTAAATATCATGACCATGTTACTTACCGAGGGAAATCTAAATCGTGTGAGTATGCTAAACTGAACATAAGATCTTTTTCTCTTGACCCCTGGCTCTCAAGGGGTAGTCAAGTAAGTCTGGTACATGGGGATTGCTTGTCCGTGCAGAGGGAGGAAGTGGGAGGGCTTGCACAGTCTAGTTGAGGCGGTGAAGGGAGAGCAGAAAGTTCCAGAAAACTGACCTGAGTGCATTTCTAGAACCACCTGTAGTCTGTGGCAGTAAAGATCTTCAAAGAGTGATGTGAGAGGACATACTTCCAGGCAGAAGAAAGCATGCAAGCAAGAGAAGGCTGCAGGCAGGCATTTAATTGCCCTGATCCACAAGGTGTCTGACCATTCCCTACCCCTAGTCTAGTCCCAGCAGTGGATGTACCACACAGTCTGCTACTTCCTCAAAATGGGCTCTGCACACAAATCAAAACAATTGTTTAGCTCATAGAAGCTTTTGAGACTCAGACTGCAGTTCACCCTCAAGCCTCTGTATGCCTAAGGTGGTCTTTGGCCACAATAAGAATGTCAATGACAGCAAAGACCTTTGTCCTGTGGTATTCTGATTGCTTGGAAAAATATTTGTTTTGTGTAAGGAAAGTAATATTTATTTTTCAAATACTCAAATGTGTCTCCCCCATCTCCTCCTCCTCTCCATGTCTCCCCTGACTGGGTAACCTGCACTTTTTGCACTGGAGAGAGAGGGGTGGAGGAAGGAATGCGAGAGGCACCCACTGACTAGTCTCTTGGCCCTGAGGGAAGTCCCCCTAGAATGAGTCCTTTCCTTTTTTGACAAGCCAGAGATACAAAAATGTTCATGGAGAGATGTTTAAATGCCAGCTGTGCTTACCTGGCCAGTGCAACCACAGCAAGGACAGCAGTGATCGTAAGAACCGTGTTTTGTTTTATTTTTTTGTGCCTGTCCTTTTCCAACTCAGCATAACACATCTGTGCCTTGTAGGTTGTGAGGTATGAAGCAATGCTTAAACAGCTTCTGTGATGGCTAACTTATGTCTGAGAAGGCATATTTGTGGTGTGAGTATATGGATAGGTAGAATTCCCTAAAAATGTATGGAGGTAATTTTCAAATAGATTTCTGAAAATTGCTCCTTTGAAAATTCACTCCATAGGGCTGTATTTTCAAATCTCTTACACGGATAAATGGGTTTTTGAAAATTGCTGACATATGCTACTTTTACCATATAACTCCTTTGAAAATTCACTTCTTTATGATAGCTCTGTTTTGTTCAGGCAAAGAGAAGTATGGACAAATATATTCATCCCCAAGAGCCCCTGGGTACAATTGACAGTATCATGGTCTATCCATGCCCTTCATTCTCCAGTCCCTCTGTTCCCAGTTAGCTGAGACATCCCAAGAGAAGGCTCATTTTAACATGGTCATGCTATTTAACTTCTCCTTGGTAAGCAACAGGCTCATGTTAGTAAATTAATACCAGTCCGAGGTAGGTATTATATAGTGTTCAACTAGCAAGCGCTCAATAAATAACATGAAAGTTGAACATACCTTGTTATTTACCAGGCACATGCTAAATCCTCGTTTGCTTTTGATGATCTTTCATTTCATTCAAATTTTAGAATACTTCCTTTTAGCTGGATCTCTTTAGCATGCCCAGTAAGGCCTTCCCACATAGCTTGCTTTCTTTAGTGTGACCACAAGGTTTTTAGCATGCACACTCAAGTTTATTGAATGAGCCCCATAAAATATTAGAATCTGTTGTATTGTACATTGTATTACCAGCCTTATTATATGTGTATGTAATAGTTAATATGTACATGTGTCCAGCATATGCTGTACAGTATATATTTAAAATTAAAAATTGCACAACGCACATTTGCATTATTTCATTCTGAAAAAAACATTTTATTTTTTTTTGCTTTATGGTATTGGTTTACATATCAGAGACATAAACAATAAAAATATTTTTTGTATTTCTTCAATCAAAGGTGCAATCCTTCTTGCCTTTCCTGCATGTTCCATCTTTTTTTTTTTTTTTTAATAGAGAACATTTCCAGGAACGAACTAACTAGCAGCCATGCAGAAAAGTGTTCTGAATAATCATATTTTTGAAGTGGTTGACCATTTTATTTATTTTATTTTTTGCACTATGGAGTGTCTGTGCTTATACTAGTAAATTTTGAATCTGGGCCATAGGCCATGCATACCTTTGTGTTCATGTTTAAATACCACGCTATCTATATTATTTGTCTTGATAACCCCAATATTCTCCCATATTGTTTACAGTCCTCTTCCTCCTCCCAAGAGAAGTTACACCAGCTACCATATCAACCAACAGCTGATGAACTGCATTTTTTGTCTAAACATTTCTGTACTGAGAGCATTGCCAGTGATGACAGATGCAGGACCACATCGATGCGCCCTCGATCCAGGAGTCTCAGGTGTGTGTAAGCTGCCACTGTTTCAAAGCGGTAATTAAAGCTGAATACAATTTTCCTGTCTTGACAAGCTTGACATTGTTTAGCTGAAATGCTAGGCCAAATTTGATTTTATTTTTATTAACCCTAGTGAAGTAATTTCAGATTTTTTCCATCCATATTTGAGCCAAAGTATTATTTCTGCATGATACATAATGTTTTAGACGTACTATTAGATAATGCTATCTTTAGCACTGTAATTTGGGAATTCTTCCAGAATACTTTTGGCTTCTTGCACGTTCAAGCTGAGATAATTATGACTAATTAAGCTAATTGTATAAAAACAGTCACAACTATTAGCTGTATCCTTAAAGTTATTTTGACTTGTTTGCACAGTTACATAGAAATATAACAGAAAATGTTCTAAAGTTACTTTGTGCAAGTAAACTTGCTAAGACAAATTTGAACTTTTCCCATGATAGCATTTATTCCAAAAGCAGTCGCAAACTTAAATACGTGCAGTGAATTTCTTGCATAAGAATGTTAACAGGACAACATTTATGTAAAAAAATGTATATTCTGCTCATACAACAATACATTCTGAGCGGATTCCATACGTCAAAAAATTAACTGATAATATGGAAAATGTGCCTCTAATGGGAATCTGATAACATGATGCCATCTTAGAAGTGCAGTCCAGATGTATTCCATGCATTAAGAAGGGTGGAAGGAAGATCAAACAGTTGCCAGCATGGTTAAAAGTGAAAGAGGCTATTTTAGCCAAAAGATCTTCATTCAAAAATTGGAAGAAGGAACCATCAGAAGAAAATAGGAATAAGCATAAATATTGGCAAGGTAAATGTAAGACATTGATAAGACAGGCTAAGAGAGAATTTGAAAAGAAGTTGGCCATAGAGGCAAAAACTCATAATAAAAACTTTTTAAAATATATCCGAAGCATTAGATGATCAATGAGTTAATAAAGGGGCACTTAGGAAAGGTAAGGACATTATGCAAAGACTAAAATTCTTTGCGTTGGTGTTTACTGAAGAGGCTGTTTGGGAGATACTCGTTCCGGAGACAGATATCAAGGGTGACGATTCAGATGAACTGAACCAAATCATGGTGAACCTGGAAGATGTAGTAGGCCAGATTGACAAACTGAAGAGTAGTAAATCACCTGGACTGGATGGTATATACCCCAGGTTTCTGAAAGAACTAAAAAATGAAATTTCAGACCTATTACAATTAATTTGTAACCTATTGTCTAAATCATCCATTGTAGCAGAAGATTGGAACGTGACCAATGTAACCTCTGAAATTTATTTAAAAAGGGCCCCAGGGTGATCCGGAAAACTATAGACTGGTGAGCCTGACTTCAATGCCAGGAAAAATCATGGAAACAATTATAAAGAATAAAATCGCAGAACATATAGATAAACATGATTTAATGGGACACAGCCAGTATGGATTTACCCAAGAGAGGTCTTGCCTTATAAATCTGCTACATTTTTTAAAAGGGTTAAATAAGCATGTGGATAAATGTGAACCAGTAGATATGGTGTATTTGGATTTTCAGAAGGTGTTTGACAAAGTTCCTCCTGAGAGGCTTCTAAGTAAACTAAAAAGTCATGGGATAGGAGGATTGCAAACTGGCTAAAAGACAGGAAACAGGATTAAATGGTCTGTTTTCACAGTGGAAAAAGGTAAACAGTGGAGTGCCTCAGGGATCTGTACTTGGACCAGTGCTTTTTAATATATGTATAAATGTTCTGGAAAGACGTATGACGTGAGCTGATCAAATTTGCGGATGATACAAAATTATGCAGAGTAGTTAAATGTCAAGCGGATTGTGATAAATTGCAGGAGGACCTTGTGAGACTAGAAGATTGGGCTTCCAAATGGCAGATGAAATTTAATGTGGAAAATTGCAAGGTGCTGCATATAGGGAAAAATAACCCTTGCTGCTGTTACACAATGTTAGGTTCCAACTTAAGAGTTACCACCCAGGAAAGAGATCTAGGCATCATAGTGGATAATACATTGAAGTCGTTGGCCCAGTGTGTTGGTGGTCAGAAAAGCAAACAGAATGTGAGGAAGAGAATGGTAAATAAAATGGTAGATGTCATAATGCCTCTGTATCACTCCATGGTGAGACCTCATCTTGAATACTGTGTGCAGTTCTGGTCACCACATAATTGCTCTGGAGAAAATGCAGAGAAAGCCATCTAAAACAAGGAATGGCTCCCCTATGAGAAAAGCCTAAAGAGGTCAGGGCTGTTCAGCTTGGAGAAGAGCAGATGACATTAGATAACATGGTTTTATTGTTGGATGTCTGGTCCTGAAAGAATCGCCAGATCCTGTGCATCCCATTGTAGTAAAAACATTTTCAGGGGATGGCCACTTTAAAGAGTAAGGTTTATCTTTTATAACCATTTCCTGTATCCTACTGTTAAGTTAGATTTACTTTTCATACTGAGTAAAAATAAGAAACTTAAAATGTAACATCCGCCAGCCACCACCATCTGCCCCCTCATAGCCACCTCTAAGATATTTACGCTGACTATAAGCATGAGAAAGAAAAGGCCACAGCTTTATAAGTGTGAAGCAAACACATCAACTCATCTTATATCAACTGAAAGCAGTATCAGTTTCTGGAATGAGCACAGATTAACAAGATAAGATTAGAGTTGAACATGCTTATAAGTTTGAAGAACTATTAAAACTGTAACACTTGAAGTTGTTGTGATGGAAACAAACATGAGGTGAGGCAAATTCATTTGTCCAGACTAGTGTTACAGCCATGCTTATAACATCTGGTTCAGCTGCCATATAGCCCAGTTAGTCTTCTGGGACGCCCATCTCCACAAATAAATGTGAAAAGATTTGTTGATGCACTACCTCGCCAATCAGATTAAGTGGTCCGGCCTTTGGTCTTTTCTGTATTGAAGTTTGTGGATTGATACCCGTTTCATATCTAGTCAGAAGTAATATATAAACATTCTTTAAAAAAATGTTTATGTCAATTTTCTGGCACTTTGTAAAAGAGATGTGCGCATAAATGCTTAGGCTGTTTTGGAGGGGTTTAAAAAGTCAGAAAGGAGGTGCAGGTCTGGCTCAACACTGGAGGTGCAAGATCTGGCTCAACACTGAGCAAACGGGTGGATGAATTGGTGAAACTGGTCATGGTGTGGATGCATGCTGGCTTTAAAATACCCTGGTCTTTGGTAATGTGAGCAGCTGGTCTACTTCTGGGGGGAAGTAGTAAATATTTGGGGCAGATACTTACCACAACGATTCCTCGAGACCCCAAACTGTGTTTATTTAGACTCTTTAGCAACTCACTACCTGCTGCATCAGATCCTGATTATCTGTTTTTAGGCAAGGCATTACTTATCGCCTTACAAACAATTATGTTCCTGTGGATTACCACCGAGAGACCATGTGGAACTCACTGGCATAATCGACTGATCAACTTGATGCAACAAGAATTCATGACAGCAAAGACCGTATCCATGGAGGCATAACATACCTGTAATGCCATCTGGAATAAATTCTGGAACACGCTCCCATGCTTCAAGAAAACTCTTATTCTGGACTATACCAAATATACGTATAGAGACTCTGCCTCGACAGCTTCTATGCCTTAAAGGGAAAACTGGGAAAATGATGCCTGCAGGGAGGGGAGGGGGGTAAGTGGGGGGAGAAGTGGAACTTCTCTACTGTTTCTACCAAATGTTCTGACAGTTATCATTGTTTACATTTGTGATAAAACTCCAATAAAGAAAACAAAAACAAAAAAAACCCCCTGACTTATGGGATTTACACGCCTAGGCGTGCACCCACTTTAAATTAGGCATACCTGTGTACGTTAAAGCGTTTTTATATCATGCACACATATGTGCGCGCAAGTTATAAATTATCCATGTCCCTGGGGGGACACCAACACACACGTGCTAATGTGCCCCACACGCCACTTTGAAAGTTACCGTCCCTGGAGGTAATTTTCAAAAGGATTTACATGCATAAACAAGGTTTTATGCATGTAAATGGTCTTTTGAAAATGACTACTTTTACGCGTGTAACTCCTTGAAAATTCACTCAATACGGCGCATAAATGAGCTGTTGAAAATTGCTATGATATATGCTACTTTTATGCATGCAACTCTTTTGAAAATTCACTCCGTAGGAGGCAATTTTCAAAAGGATTTACATGCATAAAACTGGGTATTACATGTATAAACGGACTTTTAAAAATTGCTGCTTTTACACTTCATAGGGCTAATTTGGCTCCCCTGCGGGCTGGCCATTAGATGTCCCTAGTAGCCCACAAATCATCTAGAAGGAATGCATTTTAGCTCCTCCTCTAGAGGCTGCCTGAGAGGGTGGATCTTACTTATAAGTAGGGGCTGAAAGAAGAGTAGGTGTGGTCTTTTAGTTGGGCTTTCAAAAAGAAAAGAGCTATGTTAGTTTTTGTTGCCTAAGTGAGGCCTATACCCCTCTTTGAGTGGTCTTTTTTGTTTAAGGGAAATCCCTGCTGGTCAGGGCTACCTTGAGGTTAAGAGAAACATTTGATTGAGAGTTGATTCATTGGAGGATTTTTGAGGCTGGATGTGAGAACCTGGAGCTTCCTGGAGATGGGTTTTCCTCGGATCCAGAGGCCAGGAACCTGAAGATCTGTAGATCTCTCTCAGAGGAAAAAGGGGCTACAGTGATGGAGCTCACACCAGAGAAGATTTTGACCGTTAGAGAATTTTTACAGGTTGTTGGTTCTGAAGAGGTTCTTTTTGCCACCCCTCCTTATTTGGGGCTGGAGCTGTATCAGCTCTCCATCAGGAGGTTATTATTTAGATTTTATTAATTTATTTACATTTTTATATTCTGCTTTTTGGCACTTCAAAGTGTACATCGAAGCGGATTACATTCAGGGTACTATAGGTATTTCTCTATCCCCACAGAACTTACAATTTGATTTTGTACCTGAGATAATGGAGGGTAAAGTGACTTGCCCAAGGTCACAAGGAGCAACAGTGGGATTTGAACCCTGGTTTCCCTGGGTAGTAGCCCGCTGCGCGAACCACTAGGCTAAAAGAGGGTAGTAGTGGATGACGACTCGGAATTCTTTAAATATCCTGCAAAATATAAAATAAAATTTGAGACTACAGTTTTAGACCGCAGTCAATTTGTTTTATTTCTGGGTCACTGATCCAAGGCTCCACCAAACCTCCTTCCCTAAGTGAAATTTGTATAAGTGGGGATATAAAACACTTTTCTTTGTTAATAGAGTGCTGGCTTGCTTAAGGGCAATACTTAGATAGTATTGCATTTGTTATATGTTTTTTCCCCTGCCACTTTAAGGACATACACTTAAATGTGGATTTTCTAAATGTTAGACCTGTAAAATTGAACATATTCTACTTGCATACTCCATGTTTTGTAAAAGTTGAAAATACATACATAGTTTCATTTTTGCGAGCACATACACACGTGTAAAGAGGGGACTGTCTAAGACCGTCCCAGGGCGTACATTTTCCAGTTTACTTGCGTATTTTTACACCTGCTGATTATCTGGTGTAAGTGATATTAATCAAGTTTTTTAGTGTAGTACTGACTGGGTGGGAGGTCTGCATGAATTGGGAGGATAGTTCAGGCTGAAGAACTAGGAAGTTCTTGATGACCCAGAGAAGAACTGGGTGAACTGATAGATTAATTGGTAGAACTGGTCGTTTCCTTGATGCTTGCATGTTTTAAAATTGGCTGACTTACGTGTGTAAATTGGAAGTTACACAACCTAGTCCTATTTTACCCTCGTGTGTAAAATAGGTGTGCATATTTTTAAAATAGGTTGGAAAAGTGTACGTATTCAGTATATTGATGTGCGTTTCAATGCTCTGCATGTATTAGTGCATAAGCCTATATACATGCATATTTTGTAGGGTAGAGATGCGTGTATTTTATAAAATACATATATATCATACATGTGAGTTGTGAAATACTATGGTAAAAATCCATGCAGCCATATAAGCGCGTATATGCTGCCACACACAGTTGTTTGAAAGCTATCCTTCCTGTTTTTCATGGGAGCTTATATAACTATGGTTTGTAATTATTTTGTTAGGAAGGGGAGACTTTCCTGTTTTTGTTATGTTTCAGTGTGTCACTTAAGAGTTTATTATTTATTTATGAAAAATGCAATTAAGGCTCCACCATACGCGCGTGTACACACACACACACGAATTAGCATGAAGTCCTTCGTTTGGGAAGATACTTGACGATGTGATATTTTCCAAACCATTCTGGACTGAAATCATACGTTAGTTTTTTGATTCTAAAGAATTGGACCAAGGAAGAGTGCTAGATGGGGGTTGACTTGGATTTCAGCAAGGCTTTCATACAATCCCATATCTGAGGTTCATAAATAAAATGAGAAGCCTGGGAGTGGCTCCCAAGGTGGTGGAATGCATCATAAATTGACTGACTGACGGAGGTCAGCAAGTAGTGGCAAATGTAAACTATTCTGAAGAAAGAAGAGTAATAAGTGGAGTTCTTCAAGGATCGGTTCTGGGACCTATTTTACACAATATCTTTGTGAGTGATGTTGCGGATGGATTAGAAGGTAAAATTTGTCTTTGTTTGGACATACCTGAAGGAGCGGAAAGAATGAAAATCGACTTAGGAAAGTCAAAGGAGTTGTATGTGTTGGGAAGTGAGAGACTGATTTACATGAAATGAGAGAGAGACCTCAGGGTGATGGTGCCTGAAGATCTGAAGGTGGCAAAGCAATGTGACAAGGCAGTGGCTAAAGCTAGAGGGATGCTTGGCTACATCAAAAGAAGCATAATCAATAGAATAAAGGAGGAGATAATGCTGCTCTCCAGAACTGTGTTCAGTTCTGGAGACCTCATCTCAGAAATGATAAGGACAGAATGGAAGAGGTCCAGAGAAAGGTGACCAAAAATGGTGTGGGGTCTGCATATGGGTTGTGGCTGAAGGATCTTAATATGTATACTCTGGAAGTGAGAAGAGATAGGGGGGATATGATAATGACTTTCAAATAACTGAAAGGATTTAATGATGCACAAAAATCTTTTCTGATGGAAAGGAAGCTGTGAAAGTAGGGGGGTCATGATATGAAAATCCAAGGGGGGGGGAAGACTCAAGAACAACATCAGGAAATGTTTCTTCACGGAAAGGGTGGTGGATGCCTGGAATGCCCTCCTGGAAGAGGTGGAGAAGTTGAGAATGGTAATGGAATTCAAAAGGGCAAACACAGAGGATCCCTGCTGGCTAGAGAAGGGAAATGAAGAAATGGGGTAGCTTCTCTATTACATCTAAAGGTTACATTGCTGCTTGGGGGTAGCCTGCATGGAACGACTGCTGCTACCACCTATTTAAAAAACAAACAAACAAAAAAACTTGCTGGGCAGCCTTGATGGACATTTTTGGTCTTTTATCTGCTGTCGTGCATTGTGTTACTATGCAGGTTTCTTCTTTTGAACAATATCATACTTCTGGTACAGGAATATCCCATGGGAGATACGTGCCATAAAATATCCCACTACTCTGTATAACAATTGTTTACCAGCAGCAAAGGTTGGAATTGGTTTAGACTTATTTAAAGCGTCTGTTTTACTTATTTATTTCTTTATTGCTGCTTCCTGAGTGTCAGTAGCCCCTTTGGGTTCTGCTGCTCATATAGTCCCAGGCTTATAAATGTTTGTAAGTAAGACGTATCTGTTCTTTTCTTCAGACATCAGCTGAAGATGCTTTGATTCTATATGAAAGGAGCTTATTCCTGCATCTTGTCTCCTTTGGTTTAAAGAATGTCTTCCTTGATTTTAAGCTAACATTATCTGTGATCTGTTTTACTTTGTGCCAGTTCAGTTAACTATCTAAAGCATCTTATTCTTGTATAGTCTTTTGAAAAGATGATTCTAGTTTTTACTTTTTTTGTTTTAATTGTCATTTTTTCTAAGCATGCCCGTCTCATTTTTCCTGTCACACAGCACAGAAGGAATGGGAATACTCTTCCAATAAGCCTGATAGCTCAATTTTGAACTATTCCACCTTCTTCAACATCTTTGTGGTTAATGTGTTTACCAAACCATACAGCTTTCAAAGTGCTAAGTTATGGTCCAGCACTACACATTTTCCCCCACTGATGAATGTTCTTTTCAGCACACTAGTTGTGTTTCCTTGCTGCCACTGACTTTGTAAAGTCATTTTAGTTTTTTGTCATTTATTATCTTCCAGCCTTTTCCGAGTCACAAGCCTCAATATCTTTCTCTCCTACCTGACAAATTGCTTTCCCATTTTTGTGATATTGAGTGAATTTATTGCTCATGAAAGGTGCTGAATTGACAGCTCTAGAAGCTGAAACCCTCCATCAACAGAATAGAAATTGCAAGGTCCATGTTCAGAGGCATTTAACTGGATAACTCACTGACTTATCCATCTAAATGAATATTTGGGCACTTATCTGGCTAAATTTTAGCTGGATACCTTATGTTCTTATTTATGAATTTTATTGATTATGTGTGCTGTTTAAATTCACGGATGGTAACTTTTAAACAGGTGCACGGGTGCACATATGCACATATTTGTTGGCCTACTTCCAGGGATGTGGCCATTCTTTAACATACGCGCTTATATGTGCACATGTTATAAAATATCCTAAATGTGTGCACATGTGCATGCAAATGCCACTTCTAAGGCATAAGTGTGGGTATTCTAAAATACATGCGTGCTGATGCCATTACCAGTTTTACCAGTTCATTCCCAGTTTGCCCAGGTAAGGAATAGGACTTCCAACCCCCCTAGGTTATTAGCACCCTTCTCCCCTGTTAGCCCCGATCTTTAAAACCCCGCTGATGTTTTTATTTTTTTTTTTGTTTTATGACTTACACGCCATCTATATCAGAAGTTACGCAGCAGGGGACCTTAGCACGTGCCTGTGCATGAAAGTATTTATGCGCTAATTTCAAGGTGAAATCAAGGAAGGCCCCTGCCCCACTCAGACATACCCACACCCCACCCCCTTTTCAGAACTTTTCATTTGTGCACGTAGTGGGAGATAACCGCGTTCACAGACTGCTTTTAAAATCCGCTCGGTGTGGGTCAGCCTGACTTGTGCATGCATCTTCCACTTTTGGCATGTGCCGAGCTTTTAAAATTCACCTTTTAGCTTGTACTTTTTAGAATTTTGTCTTACTGTTAGTTACTTGTCTTATATTTGGTTATACTTTTTAGAGCTTGATTACTGTGTATGTATATTGTAACCTACCTAGTATTGTAGTTAGGCAGGATATACATTTTTAAATAAAAATATTATCTGGCTAAAATATAGCCGGATAACGTAGGGGCATTCCAGGGGCATTTCAGGGAGGAGTTATGTTAGCCGAGTAAGTTATCTAGCTAATTCCAATATTCAGAGTTATTCAGCTAACTTTGTTAGATGGCTGTATTCAATAATGCGGCTGCACTATTGAATATACCTCCAAAGTTATCCGGCTAACTTTGCTATCCAGAGAATGACTGACTGTGTACCCCTACATCCCACAGAAAGCTCAGTCTAGTCACTGGGTGTCAGTCTTGATCTCGGAGCAATCATGTGCAAGGGTGAGAATAATTTGTATCCTGTGCCCATTCACCTCCCTGACAAGGCATACAGAGAGGGTATCAAGTAATGCTAATCATTGTGATGGTTTTATAATATGGACCACTAGGGACTGGATCCAGGACTTCAGTTCTCTTCTCATACACTACTGAAGAACTTTCAGAGGTTATTGATTTTGCTCCTGGGTCAATTTTGAACTGGTTACATAGCGACGAAAGGCTTTTTATCCTTCTGCCAAGGCACTGAAATGCTTAACCCATCTGGGATTTCCTATTAGTAGTAGTAATAAAAATAATTCATAATTATGAATTTTATTTTATCATTTATCTGAACAGTTGACTAAAATATTTCACATCATTATGTTTCAGTAAAATGTATGCAGGTAAATACCCTGGCAGCACATTTCTGGTGTCATGAAGGTTTTCAGAGGGAACAAAGGGAAAAGAGTAATGCTATTATTAGTGTTATCCAATCATGGTTCTAAAAGTGCACCTATGGGATAAGATCAAAATGTCCTGCTAGTAGGAAGGTCTACATTAGGTCTTTGAAAGTATGTCCTTATTAGCATTTCCTCTAGGTCAAATCCATTGCATGTTGTACCTTTGTGGAGAAGGTTATACACTGTTTATGATGCAAAACGTTGCATCAAAATGTAGAGCTGCATTCTGTTCCTGCTGAGATGAGTTTAAAGGGATAATTTGCTTTGCTTGCAGCCCTGGACGTACGCCTGCCTGCTGTGACCATGAAATAATTATGATGAACCATGTCTACAAAGAAAGATTCCCAAAGGTAATAAATTACAAATGAGATCCCATATCTAAACTGCAATGCCATATGAGCTCAAGCAACTGTAGTATGTGCACCTTACAGTGCTGAATCTGGAGTAATAGTCCAATTCAGTAAAGGCTTTCGGACCAAGTCACTAAGGGGCCGATATTAAAAAAAAAAGCTGACCTTCTAAATTTAGGCTCCTAAATTAGGTGCCTATTTTCAGCTGGATTTAGGGGCCTAACTTTTCAGCTGAAAATTCACATAAATTGAGGTCCCTGATACTCGGGGACCTAAATTTAGGGCTGCTATTCATTTGCCTATATTTAGGGGTCTTAATTAGGTACCTAGGTCTAAAAATCAGTGCAAAACTCCTTTATTGCCTTATCCTAACTCCGCCTCTCTAGCCTCTCCTAAATTTAGGAGCCTAGTGAAACTAGGAACTTTATAAGAACTCGACACTAGTAAATTTTCTAAAGATCCAATTCTGGGGCCCAACTCCAAAAGTTAGGAATCTAAATTCTTTGAAAATTGGCCCCTAACAGCCATTATCACTTAGGCCTGGAATGACTTATATTAGCTTAAGCAACAAGACATAAAAACTTAATAAATAAGCATTTTTCCCATAGATAAAAAAAAAATGGGAAAAACCCCATTAGTACATCTGGCCCTTAGCATACATGCTAATTAGCTGCCCAATCACTAATAATTTATAACGGGTAGAAGCCTCTACTAAGTTGGGCATTCACATGAGTGCTAAAAATGAGCACGTACATGTATTCATAGAATTCAGATATGGAGCTCATTAGTTATTAGAACC